>NW_027204893.1:247500-760000 GCF_024711535.1 Dipodomys merriami
TCTTAGAGAAGCCCCCATTTTGGGTGAGATTTTCTAGGGACGTATTTTAGGGTTTCCTGAAAGGAGACGCTTCAGGATGCCCTCCAGAGGGGTCCAAAGCCCTGGCTATTGAGCTCACATGTGATTTCTCTGTCCTTCTCCTTTTCTCCAAGGCTTGTCTTTCAATCCTTCCAGGCTGCTCCAATCCTCATGAAGAAACCAATGATGACCTCCTTGTACTCACCTGCAAGGTGCCTTATCCTTGTGTTCTCTCTCAGTACAGGACCTCCATGGGCCCTGGGAGCCTTTGAGCCAGTAGGTAAACACATCCCCACTAGATAGATGGACAAAGCCTGAATGGGTGGGGCTTATTGGGTTGCTCCCCTCATGGGTAAGCCTGCACTGGATTTCTGCTCACCTCCTCCCACCCATTCCAGACTCCTCATATGACTGTAGCACTCTGCCCACAGCCTCTGCCATAACCACCCCAGGACTGCCTGATTCCTCCTCCGTCTGCTTAGAGTCTGTGTCTTATGCACAGCCTGGCCTGCCTTCCTCATGCACACTAAATTCCTCATTCCTTGAACTTCAAAGTAATTTTTCTCCCTTTTACTCTTGGCTTCATCTAATACTTCATGTTTCATCTTGTTTTCCTCTCTTATTTCATCGGAAGGGGTCTGATGTAATAGTGATCAGAGGTATCTCTGATCAATTACACTGAACACTGAAAGAGAAGCAGGCAGATGTAGAGAGCAAGAATGTTCCAGACGGAGGGAAAGGCATGTGCAAAGACCCTGAGGGAGAAGAGGTCTTGGAGTGTAATATAAAAGTAACTCTGAGATGATTTTCTAAGACTTGGTAAGTAAAGCTGTAAAGAACTCATTAATCAGTGCACTCATTCTACTTTGTGGGGACCACTGTGCTCTGGTCTCCACAGATGGGTGGAGAGAGAGAGATCTATCAGACCAGGTTCCTCCTTGCCCAGACTCATGGGGAAGGCAGAGACGATTTCTATGTATTGTGTTGGACCATGGCGGAAGGTTATTTCTTATGTCAGTAGAGGAGAAGAGAGTGTAGCTATTTCTGCTTGAGGGTATGAGAAACGCTCATGCAAGAAGACACCCAAGATGAGCCCAAGTTTTGTGGACAGATACACAGAGAAGGGTAAGTCAAGGCAGGAGGAACAGTATGGACAAAGGCACAGAGGGGCGGGGGGAGGGTGGGGCATTGTCAGGAACAGCAATCAGGAAAGGGTTTTTAGGACAATTAACATGCTCGGGCCTGATAGATGGTAGGCAGTTGGGGGAGATTCTAAGCCAGCAAGTGAAAAGTTTGGCTTCATGTGGAAAGCAGATATAGATATGATGGAAACTGAAGAAAGACCCATAGGAAGACAGGCGAAGAAGGGTTGTGATAAGAGGAAAGGGTAAGAAAGGAGAGAGGGAGCCATGTTTCCATGTAAAACCTGAGTGGCAGGCTGGTTTTACAAAGTCAGGGAGAAGGTAAAATTTGGCTGAATGTAGACAATGTTATTGACTTAAGCTAAGGACACCAGGAGGAGAGACTGGATTTGGGGAAGAGGGTGATGAAGGGAGTATAGGAGGGGTCAGTGAGGGCTTCTTTTTGGTACCATGGACAGCTCCAAAGGGTGTTGGGAGGCTTGAAGTAGACTCCATCAGTGGAACTTTGATCCTAGCTGCCTCCAAATCCACCCAGGAACTCATTGAACGCTTTGAGTCTCAGATTGTATTTTGTATTCAAGTGTCTGAGTTGGTGTTCCTAAGCCTGCATGCTAAATAAGCACTCCGGGCTAGCTGGTGTAGGTGGTCAGATGACCAGACATAAAAGAAACATTGAACTACTGTCACGTGGTCTCCCAGGGAAGAGAGTACACATCGCTGCTTCAAAGGAGGCCTGGACCTCTTCAGGCTATGGCATCTTATTCACCAAGTGAGATCCTGGGCCAAGTATAGCAACAAGAAGCCTTATAAAGACGAGAGAGGAAGTGGAACCACTTCCTTCTAGAACTTCTATTTTCCTTTCACAAAGTTCATTAGTGCAGTCACAAGTCACCGGGGTCAGTCTCCAGTGCTCTTTTCAACTCCATTTGCTGAAAACATGAGCAAAACCAAAATAAATGTGATTCCTTCAGGTGCATGAGGAGAGTCTCCTTCTTGTATTAGCTTTTTAAAAAAATGCACTGCAACCCACAAGAAGTGAAAGCAGAGGCCTCAAGGAGATGTGTGGGCAACAAAGTTAATGACAGCATCATCCACAATAGCTAAGAGGTATAGACAACTCAAATGTCCCAGGGCAGCTGAATGGATAAATAGGGTGTTTGACTACAATAGAATAGTAGTAACCTTAAAGGGGAGTGAAATTTTGTCATCTTCTGGAACATGGAAGAATTTAGAAGACATTACAGTAAATGACATAAGCCAGACACAAAAGGGCAAGTCTCCTAAGATTGCAGTTATATGAGATACTTAGAGAAGATAAACTCATCAAGGAAGAAAATAGAGCAGTGGTTTCCAGGAGCTGGGATGGGAGGGGGGATAATTAGGAGTTGTTATTTCATTGACACATTTCAGCAGGAGGAAAAGAAGTTCTGGAGCTGGATGGTGGTGGTGTTTGTGTAATAATTATGTGGGTGTGTAACTGAAAGCCACTGAACTGTGCAATAAAAGTAGATAAAATATTAAATTTGCATTAAGAGCAGATTCAAGACTTTTTTTTTTTTTTGCCAGTCCTGGGGCTTGAATTCAGGGCCCGGGCACTGTCCCTGAGTTTCTTTTGCTCTACCACTTGAGCCACAGCATCACTTCTGGCTTTTTCTATTTATGTGGTACTGAAGAATTGAACCTAGGCTTCATGCAGGCTAGGCAAGCACTCTACCACTAAGCCACATTCCCAGCCCTCAAGACGTATTAAAAAAAAAAAAACAAACCCAAACTAAATTCTTTATGAGAAGTCATTTTGTTATTTTTCTTCCTGAGAGGTAGAATCCTGGTTTGTTTTTAAGTTCAACAACCAATTGAACATTTGCTGAGAAGAAGCCGGGAAACATTCAAAAAACAAAATAAGTCTTTGACTCCAAAGAACTCACAGTCAAAAAACATTACTATTTTCCCTAGAAACAGAAGTTGGAGTTGCCATGCAGAAAAAGAAAAGATTTGATTAAAAAAAAAACTTTCTTATCTCATACTACAATAAAGTGACAATAAGGAAACAAAACAAAACAGGAGTTGATGTCCTTGATTCCACTGGGAGTCTGTAAGGCGTCTCCACTGCACTCCGTGGGAGTGTTCCCTGGGAACAGACGAAGGCCTCGCCCCACTCCATCTGGGGTTTCTCCCAGGCCCAGAGATGCCCCCCCCTTCTCCCATCCCATCCACGGAACCCCTGCTGCTTCCCAGGGCCCGCATCAAGAACAGCCATCACCAGACTGAGCAAGTTCTCCAAGAGCTGTCCTAGGCCGGATGCTGGGGGCTCAGCCCTGTAATCCTAGCTACTCAGGAGGCTGAGATCTGAGGATCGCAGTTCGAAGCCAGCCCGGGCAGGAAAGGTCTTGAGACACTTATCTCCAATAAACCACTAGAAAACCGGAAATAGTGTTGTGGCTCAAAGTGGTTACAACAACGCCCAGTCCCTGAGTTCAAGCCCCATGTCCTACAAAAGCAAAAACAAAAACAAAAAAGAGACAGAGTTGTCCAGCCTGTGCATGTGGGGCTGGGGAAACTGAGTCTCTTATTTGAAACAGGTGTCACTCCTCTCGTCAGCCTCTCCCCCCTCCCCCCGCCCCTCTGCGGGCTCAGCGTCGCGTCTCACCTGCCTCTAGTCCCGGCCAAGCACTGAGCGCTCCAAAACCCAGAGCCGGTCTGGGTGGGCGGGGCCGCGCCGCGCCGCGCCGCGCTTGCCCACTTCCAAAATGGCCGCCGCCGCCTCTGTGACAGCCCCGGTCACGTGAGCGCCAGCCGCCTATGAGGTCGCAGGGGCTCGGTCGGCGATTGTCCCTTCCCGGGCCCCGTCCGAGGCGGCGACTGTCCCTGTCACTGGGAACCGGGGCGATCATGGCAACGGGCTCGGGCGGGGAGCGCGTGGCGGCGGCGGCCACTCGGTCGCGGGCCGGAGCGGCGGAGCAACGGTGGTGGCGGCGGCGGCGGCAGCGGCGTTGGCACCGGCCATGAGCGCCATGAGACGGGGCAGCTGCGAGCGGGAGCTGGCGGCGCGGTGGGAGGCGGAGGCCATGGCCGCGGCCCGGCGGGAGACGGAGGCCAGGGCGCTGGCGGCGCTGGGGCAGGTCAGCGTGGACGCGGGAGCGGCCGGGGAGCCCGAGCGCAAGGAGGGGGAGGAGGAGGCCAAGGCCCGGGCCCCGGCGCGGCCCCGCGCGGCCGAGGAGGGCGACGCCCGCGTGTCCCCGGCCAAGCCGAAGCCGGCCCCGGCGCTGACGCCGACGCCGACGCGAGGCCTCTGCCAGCAGGGGAAGCCCAGGGGCAAAGGCCGCGGCTGGAAGCGGAGCTCGGGCCGCAGGGCCGACGGCGGCGGCTGGCAGCGGGTGGTCACCGTGGACAGCTCCAAGGCCAAGACCTCCCTGGAAGCCCTGAAGATCAGCATCCGCCAGCTCAGGTGGAAGGAGGTGAGGCCCGGCCCCGCCCCGCGGGGACACGAGGGGGGAGGGTGGACAGGACGACCTCGGAGGACCCGGCCCAGCACCGGCGGCACCACCGCGCCAAGCCTTGCTTGACGGTCAGCTGTCCTTCAGGGCCTGACCCCCAGAGCCACTCTGGTCAAGCTACCCACTCCTTCCTCTGGCTCCCCTCCAGCTCTTACCTATTTTCAGCCCTCAGCACTCACCTGCTCCTCTCTCTCCTGTTAGATTGTCTGTCTGTCTGTCTATCTTGGCCATCTTTGAGTCCGTGGGCTAGAACCTCTTCTCTGGGATATCTATTAGTTTAGTGCTTACAGTCCAACTGTTGGGCACCTTAACAGTTGCTTTTGGGAGGCAGACAGACGAGGATCTCCTGGGCCCAGCTCCTGAGCCGTCCCATCTAGAGCAAGTTGTCTTTCCTCTTTAGTCCTTTACCCTCTCTGATGCCAGTAATATCTATGGCATCATTTTGTTATAGTATCAGAAAACTTCTGAGTGTTGTATTGCACATACATTCAATAGACCTTTTTAAAAAAAACCACCCTCCACACCATCACCATTATCACCACCATCACCAACAACCAGTATTACCATCAGTGCAGGCACTTGATTTATGATTCAGGACTTGGCATGTAGCAGGTGTCAGTGAGTGGTGGATGGAAGGGTGAATAATGGTTGAGTTACTCATCCTTGAGCTAATTTTAGTCCTGTTGGAATCTGAGGTGAAGCACCAATGATTTCCAGAGGCTTCTATGGTGGTTGAGTAAATAAAGCCGTTTATTTCAGCAATGTACAGAACTATTTAGTGTGCTTTCAGGAATGTCAGGATTTTGAGTTAGAGTAGTCAAGTCTTGAGACTTTGACCAGGTAGTCTGCTGAAAGTAAGAGGAGTCTGCAGCAGACAACTGAAGACCCAGGTACTTAGCCTTGGGGCTGGGAACTTTGTCCCTCACTCAGATACTTAGCTGTAGGCCTGGATATGGTAGGCATTCAATAATGACTTCATGAAGTTGGAACTTGCAGAGATATGGCCACAGAAAGGATCTATGTGGTCAGAGAATTGATGTTCCACTCAGGGAGGAGTTATTTGGTTTGGAAGGAAGTTGAAAATCGGGCTGGTAGGACTTCCAGGAGTAGGAGTTAGCTATGGGAGGAAGTCTGACTCAGATATCAGGGACCTCAGTCTTGGGTGTATGTGATTAAGGAAACCTGGGCTAATCAAGGTAAGGGTCCCAGTTTATGATCTGGACTCTTCTAGACAAGGTTCTAGGTCCAAGGCAGAGATACAATAGCCAGAAAGATGAACCTGAATGTGTCAGTGCTGTAGTCCTAATGAAGACAGAATCTGCAGACAGAAACCAGCCACAGAGTCAGGCAAGGGAGGTGGCCCAAGAAGGCCTGTGTTCAGCCTGACCCTGTGGGAAGAGAGAGACACACATATAATGTAGGCTGGGTCTTGTTAGGCCAGATAGACTCCGTCAGTTCAGCCCAGGCTCATTCATTCATTTGTGTATGTTCACTGTGGTGATACTAAGTCCGTTACTGGGCCATGGGAATCATATTTAAGATGTACCCTTGCCCTCATAGACTCCACAGGTCAGTAGGGAATAAACGCAAGTAAGTAGTGGTAGTAAAGCCATTGCTGTTGCTTCCTAAAATTCTCATTTCCCAGTTGTTTTCATGGCTTACCCTGTCACCTCTTCAGCTCTCTAACCAAATGCCATCTCCTTAGAGAGTCCTGAGTGACATCCCTATCAGTCTCCAGCCCTTGCTCTGTGTGTGGGTTTTTTTTTTTTTTTTTTGGTTGTTGTTGTTGAATAGCACTAAACTCCTGGGCATTATTTCATGTACTGTTTGTTCATTGTTTCCCCCACCAGAATGGAAGCTCCACGAGGGCAGGGGCTTTGTGTGTGACTGCTGTGTACCAGCCAGTGCTTGGCTTATGGAAGTTGCTCAATAAATATTTGTTGAATGGATGAAGACATTATGTGATGAGTGTTTCTCTCTCGATATGTGAAGGTGTTAGAGCCCAGGAAGGCCACCTCCAGCAGGGCTTCCTGGATCATGTAAACCCCAGCTGAGTCCTGAGTGCTGAAAATGGGCCAGAGTTATTTGGGGACATGGACTTCGGTCCCTGGTAGAAGGAGTGACATTTGGGACTTGGCCAGGGTGGTAAGAGAGCAGGGGGTCGGATCGTATGTCACACAGTAGGGTTTGGGATTTCACTTGGAAGGAAGCCTATGTGAGCCATGGTAGAACTTGAAGATTCTTCCATCTATCAGCTGTGTGAGCTGGGGGCAAGAGAATTAATTCTTCAGACCTCAGTTTGTTTATCTGTATTACGAGGTAGAGCTGAGAAATTCAATGGTGCCCAATGTCAGCTTGCATGAGACTTATACCAGGGAACCCAATAGGATGGGCAGTTTCCAGGGCCCTATGTGTGATGTTTCCCTCCACCCCAGGTATGTAGGTGGAGGTGTTCATTCTAGCATATTTGAACATGATCTATTCACAGTAGTGAGACTTTATCAGATATAGGATGATATATCAGATATAGGATGATGTATTTAGTGCCAGCCTTCCCACTAATCTGTGAGGTCCATGCTGAGAGCTGAGTGGCATTTGACTTGTGTCCCTAATTCACAGCACATCGTAGGTATTCAAGAAATATCCATGAAACGAATGATGAAATACTGTAGCAGAGCTCATATGTCATCCTGAAGTCTTAGAATGGGCCAAATGAGATACATTTTCAAGTTCTTTCCAACTTTAATCTATGATAGTCGTATTCATAGTAGCCATGTCCAAATTGACTGCATGACAAGTAACATGTATGTAAACATAGAACTAACAGAATACAACTACATGACCTTTCTAGGCCTCAGCTTCCATATGTTTTGTTTTTGGTGGTGGTGATGGTGGTGGGGCTTGAACTCAGGGCCTAAGCATTTGTGCTCAAGGCTAGTGTTCTACCACTTTGAGCCATAGCTCCACTTGCATTCTCTATTGGTTAATTGGAGAATAAGAATCACGGACTTTCCTGCCTGGGCTGGCTTCCAACTGTGATCCTTAGATCTCAGCCTTCGGAGTAGCTAGGACTATAGGCATGAGCCACCCACACCTGGTGCTTTCTGCATGTTCTGGGAATGATGTTGGACAAGATCACATCTGATTTCTGCTGCTGATGTTCGTGAAACAGAACTTCTACTTGGTGCTGGGATTCAAGGAGTTGGGCAGCAGTGTCCCTTTCATGTGGTACTGTGCTACTACTGTTTCATGCTTGAGAGTTGCAGCTGGATGATGGAGGTGGGTAGCCCAGGAAAGCTAAGCATGATGGCTTATGCTTGTAATTCCAGCTCTCGGAAGATCATGAGTTTGAGTAAGCTTAAACAATGTGGCAAAACCCTGATTCAAAACACAAGACAGAATGAAAAGAAATAAGAGCACGAATCCCAAGCAGAGTGAAAACCCCCTCTCCTTTTGTGAGTGTGAAGTGAGGAGCCATACAACACAGATGCCCAGCAGGAGGCACTGAGCCAGCCCATGAGTACAGAAGTTTGCTGGCTGCTGGCACACAGCCTACCTTTTCATTCTTCTCCTGTCCCATTTTTTATTAGTGCACATTAATTGTGCAATGGGGGGATCTTATTGTGGTATTTCCACAAGTGCATATAATATACACTGGTCGGATTCACCTCTCTGGTATTCTTGCTTGTCCCCTTCCTCCATTCCCTTTTTATCTTTCTTGCATTTTTTCCCACTTTTCTTCATTCCATGTATATTTAACCTGTATCAGGTTCACCATATGAAACAGAACGTTGCAAGTACTTAGAGATAATTTTTGTCTCCCAACAACCTAATAGAGGAGTAAGGCCTTATTGTGTCCATTTTACAGAAGAGAAAATTAACACCCAGAGTCATACAGCTAGTAAGAGGAAGAACTGGGCATTTGAAACAGGAATTTCCTATGACACCAGGCTTTAGTTCAGTGCTTGTCCCATGTTTCCTGGTGGCTCTATTGGCAGAGCATGGTGAGGGGCTATAGCTGCAGGTATGAAAACTCGGCTCTCCAGTCTCCAGCAGACAGTTACAGTCTTTTTGGGGCAAAGAGTATATTACTTAGAGCAGGAACAGAGGCAGGGAGGGTAGACCAAGTTCCCAGGGCAGGATGGGATGCTGGCAGTTTAGGGAACCTGTAGAGAGATAGATGGAAAGAAAGCAGATCATGGAGTATATCAGAGGCCATGTCAAGAAGCTTGTGCCCCTGACTGCATCTGTCCACAGCTTGCTGGCCATATATAGACCAGCTTCTTGCCCACTCCCCTTCAGTCCCGCACTGACTCTCTGATGATCCAGTTTTCAGTCACATCCATTTCCGGCAGACCTAATTCTACTGAATCTAGAGTGCTAGATTTGTTTCTTAAAGGGAAACTTCACAGATGGTATCTCTGGATGCTTAGAAATAAGAATAGAATTATGCTCAAATATAGAGTCACCACTGACATTTAACCAAAACAGGGATAGTAGACTTACTTATATAACTGTCTAGTCTTCCCATTGTTTGAATGTCTCCTATCTTCTGTATGTAATATATATATATATATATATATATATGTATACATACATACATACATATATATATATATATATGTGTGTGTGTGTGTGTGTGTACACACACACACACACATAGTCAGTACTGAGGAGTGAACTCAGGGCCCAGGACTGTCCCTTAGTTTTTTTGTTCAAGGCTGGAATTCTTTCACTTGAACCACAGCTCCACTTCCAGCATTTTGCTGGTTAATTGGAGATAAGAGTCATGGACTTTTCTTCCTGGGCTGGCTTCCAATAGCGATCCTCAGATCTCAGACATCTGAGTAGTTTTGATCGCAGGGATGAGATGCTAACACCCAGTCCCTGCATATTCTTCTGCAGTTTTGCTTCCCTCATGAATGAAAACCTTGGAGAAGAGTCACCATAGAGAATAGATGCCACTGTTGTCGAGCTGCCTCCTGGGGGAGAGAGGTTGAGTGTGGTGTAGCTGGAGAGACAGGACGGGTGCCATGGATGCCAGCTAATGCGAATGAGGGTGAGAGAGATTCCATGATAGAATCCTTGTTGGTGAGAGTTAGTATAAGATCCTGTCCTGAAACCTATTACAATATAAACTCTTTGTTTCAAAGACTCCAAACCATGTGTTTTTTTTTCCCCTGAAATTTATTCAGACTTCCTTCAGTACACCCATGCTTTCTATATTGTGCTACTGATTACTTACATATTACATTAGGTCACTATATATTGAGCATTAAGTGATAAGTATTGAATTAAGTGCTTTGTGCTTATTAAAAATTATACTGAGGCTGGCACCAGTAGCTCATGCCTGTAATCCTAGCTACTCAGGAGGCTGAGATCTGAGGATTTGGTTCTAAGTCAGCCCGGTCAGGAAAAGTCCATGAGATGCTTTTATCTCCAATTAACCACCAAAAAGTCAGAAATACTAGCCTTGAGTAAAAAAAGGTTAGGGACAGGCGCCCGGGCCCTAAGTTTAAGCCCCAGGACTGGCATGCGTGCACATGCACACACATTCTCTCTTTCTCCCTCCCCCTCCTTCTCCCTCCCTCTTTCTCCCTCTTTCTCCCTCTCTCTCTGTCTGTCTCTGTCTGTCTCTGTCTCTGTCTCTGTTTCTGTCTCTGTCTCTGTCTCTGTCTCTGTCTCTCTCTCTCTCTCTCTCTCTCTCTCTCTCTCTCTCACACACACACACACAATTATACTGACCATTAGCTTTTTCTTTCCTGTTCCTAGCAACTCTCTGAGGTAGATCCTGTTACTATCTCCAATTTACAGATGGGAAACAGGTTAGAGAGAGACTGGTACCAACCTCACAGGAGACAAGTGGCAGAGCCATCCAGGACCCTAATCTAGAGCCAGTATACAATCCCATACAACCCTCTCCCTTTGCCAGTTCTTGGCTAAAAACCATCCTGCAAGGAGTTCTTCTACCATTGTTGTCATCATTGTCATCATCTCCATTGTAGTCACACCAATATCATCATCCAGGATAACAACTGGGGAAGCTAAAGCGGGCACAATAAGTAACAAAGGAGACAGGGCTAATAGCTTTGTTCCAAAAATCTCTTTTTAGATGTGGTGTGTGTGTGTGTGTGTGTGTGTGTGTGTGTGTGTGTGTGTGTGTTTGCTGGTCCTTGGACTTGAACTCAAACCCTAGGCACTATCCCTTAGCTTTTGTGTTGAAGGCTAGTGCTCTACCACATGTGGGGTGTGTGTGTGTGTGTGTGTGTGTGTGTGTGTGTGTGTGTGTGTGTGTGTGTGTGTGTGTGTGTGTGTGTGTGTGTGTGTGTGTGTGTGTGTGTGTGTGTGTTTGCTGGTCCTTGGGCTTGAACTCAAACCCTAGGCACTATCCCTTAGCTTTTGTGTTGAAGGCTAGTGCTCTACCACTTCAGCCACACCTCCATTTCCAGCTTTTTGGTGGTTTATTGGAGGTAAGAGTCTCATGGGCTTTCCTGACCAGCTTGGCTTTGAACCTCAATCCTCAAGCTCTCAGCCTCCTGAGTAGCTAGGATTACAGGCACGAGCCATGAGTGCCCAGGCTCAGAGTTCAGGCCCCACCACCACGACCACCACCAACAACAAAAAATGGCCCAGGCGTAGCATCTCCTCAGAGGCAGCAGCAAGCCAGGGCTAGGAAAGTACAGGTGCCAAATGCACCTCTGCCAGGCAGGATCCATCCCAAGGTGTTTGATTCTAAGCCCTGTCTCCCTTGTTACTTGCTGCCCCTGCTTCAGCTTCCTTCTGGCTTTGAACTGTGACCCTCAGATCTCAGCCCTACAGCAGATAACAAACATTCAAAGATGGTATAGGATCAGAGATAATATTGCCTTTTGGGGAAACATCAACTTGAAGTCTAGGATTAAAAATGTCAAAATAGCACGGATTTAGCCTATAATCCTACCTATTCAGGAGGCTGAGATCAGGAGGATTATAGTTCAAGGCCAGCCCAGGCATAAACTTGAAACTTCTATCTCAGTCAATAACTGGATGTGGTGGCTGTGCCTGTCACCCTAACTATGTGGGAACAATAAATAGGTGGATTGTGGTCAAGGCAAGCCCAAAGAGAACATGAAACACTGTTTGAAAAATAATGAAGGCAAAAGGGAATAATGGGGCGTGGCTTAAGAGAGAGAGTGCCTGCCAAGAAAGCACAGCACCCACCCCCCCAGTACCGTCCCCAATAAGAATAATAATAGCGATTTAAAGGTTTTTCTTTTAAGATCAATTACATTTCAAAACTTTTTTTTTTTTTTTTTTTGGTCTTGGAGCTTGAACTTGAGCATGGTCCCTGAGCTGCTTTTGCTCAAGGCTAGTGCACCACCACTTGAGCCACTTCTGGCTTTTTGGGTAGTTTAGTGGAGATAAGAGTCTCACAGACTTTCCTGCCCTGGTCTAGCCTTGAGCTGCAATCCTCAGACCTCAGACTCCTGAGTAGCTAGGATTACAGGCATGAGCCACTGGTACCTGGCAAGATCAGTTATACTTTTAGGGTGTCGTGAATCCCCTTTGGATTTTTATGAGTGTTTCATGCTGTGATACATCAATGATATACATCATTGTGGGAAACCCACTGCAACTGTGTGTGACTTCCATTTCTTGGGTTCACAGACAACTGAAGTGACTTTTCCGTGGGGTGAACTGAGGGGGGGGGCACATGAGATGGAAGAGGCATACATGTCTCTTTCCTTCCAGTCCTCACCAGGGTCCTGGAAGAACTTAGTCAGATATGAGTTCGAGTCATGTCTATGTCATCTTGGGGCTGTGTGTCCCAGGACAAGTTGCTTTATCTCGCTGAGCCATGGGTTTCTCAGCTCTGTGAATAAGCATATTTGTCAGGATTGCTGTGAGGATTAAGCCATAAAATAGTTCAAATTGCCTGGCTCTTGGGTAAGAATGCATATTGCTTTGCTTTCCCTATAATGAATTTCTGACATCTTAATTAAATTGTGTACCAGAAAAATGGCTGAATAGACAAAGAAACTTGCTAGTCCTTTAATTGGTTCTGAACCGCCTTTCCCTGTGGCTGCTTCTCTGAAGCTATGTCCCCAAGATTCTACCACAGAGCTGGCTGTTTTGCTGGAGAAAACATCCCTGTCTGTCTATTCCAGGTGGACTTGCATCTCCCCTTCTGTTTCTGCCTTGAGCCTTGTCTTTGCAGCTGCCTCTGCTGTTACTTTCCCTGGGGTTTGGGAAGCATCATCTAGTAATTTTTATGAATGTTTTGTGATTGCCAGCAGGCCTTCCTGTCAGTTGCCTCTCTCCTCCCATCTGCTTCTGTGTCATCTGTATAACATCCTCTCATCCTTCATAAATCTGGACAGACAGCACCCTTTAGGTCCTGTGCAGTGGGGCTTTGCTTTCTAAGTCAGTCCTTTAGTGTATCTGCCTAGAACTCGAAAAGAGGCTAGTTGTCATATTTTGTATTTTATTCTCATCAAGAGCTAACTGTAGTTTATGCAGTGGAAACAAATAACACAAACTATAACATAGCTTGGTGACTTAATCCAACAAACGTAAGTTTCTTTTCTTTCCTTTCCTTCCATCCTTTCTTTCTCTCTTCCTTCCTTCCTCCTCCCCCCCACCTTTTTTTTTTTTCTGCTGGTCCTGGGGCTCAGGGCCTGGGTGCTGTTCCTCAGTGTTTGCACTCAAGGCCAGTGCTCTACTACTTGAGACACAGCTCAACTTCCCATTTTTTGGGTAGTTAATTGGAGATTAGAATCTCAAGAACTTTTCTGCCCTGGCTGGCTTTGAACTTCGATCCTCAGGCATCAGCCTCCTGAGCACCTAGGATTATAGCCATGAGCCACTGGTGCCTGGCAGTTTACTTCCTGAGCATACTGTGGGTTTGGTGTGACTTGGCAGGACTGGATGCCCGAGTCTTTCATATTCAGAGACCCGGGTTTCCATTCAACACCTGCATCCATGTGTCCAGAGGAGAGGGACACACGGTACCTTTGCTGGCTTTTGAAGCTTCTTCCACAAGTGATGTGTCACTTCTGTCATGTTGCATTAATTGAAGCAGTTACACAGCCATGTCTATACTGAGAGGCTCTGGAGCAGATAAGGAGAGACTCAGACTACTCAGGGACCTGAGTAGCATTAGGTTATTCAAAATGTAGACAGTTTTCTAAAATGTCATGCTTTGGATTTAACCAAGGACCTCAAGAATTCAGACAAGTGCCCTTCCACTGAGCCACACTCCTGGTCCCAAGACAATTTGTATTTTATTGTTTAAATTCTACAGTTATACAATATCTTCAGTGCTTGGAAATTGCCCCTCCTTTTGTGCTGGTGCTGGGGCTTGAACTCAGGGTCTGGGTACACAAGTCTAGCACTCTACCACTTGAGTAATAGCTCCACTTCTGGCCTTTTCGGTGGTTAAATTTCATCCTAGTAAGATGCTCATTTTATGGATGAACCACAATTTATTGATAGATACTGTTTCCATACTTTTTGCTGTTTACAAACTTTTTACTTTTCCAAATGGTGGTTCAATAATAAGTGCTCAGGCATTTGAAGTGTGTATTTGTGCCATAGGCATGGAAGTATGTAGCTAGTACTGGAGAGTGTATTATCAGGGGTCAGGGACAGTGGCCCTCAGCTGTTTTGTAGGTACCAGTCTTCTCAGAATCTCACCAGTACTGTATCCCAGTTAGCTTCTAAATCGCTACCACACCAAGAGGCAGAAATAGGTTTTTAAGTTACTTTTCTCTGATTGTCAACCGGGTTGAACTTTTACATAAGTTTATGAGTCATCTGTGTGGCTCATCTGTCTTCTTTGTTCACTCATTTTTTGGCTTGTGTTTTGTTTATATTCATTATTTTCCTTAATGGTTTATAAATATTATGGGTAGTTACTTTTCTATCTCATATGAATTATAAATACCACTCCTCTGTTGATTATTTAAACAAGAAACATAATCATTTGCTTCACATCATCTACATTATTGTAATTAGGATCTTTTCCTTCTCATTCACTAAAAGCAGTCCTGAATGATTACTGACTTGTTAACCCAAGAAGATAGAAAATCACACAATTCTACCATCAGGTTCTATGTGCTGTTTAGTGAGTTTACAGGCTGTCTGGAGAGCTTTCCCTGGAGTTTTTACATCCACTTACCTTGACTTAGTGCAGTAAGAATGGTATATCTTATTTCCGTTTTGTGGATGTCAGTGTGATATGGTGTTCATTAATTTTTGTGGCAACTTTGCATTTTGAATATTTGCCTCAAGAGTAATGTTCAGACTCCTAGATGACTGGAGATGCCGTGCATTGTGGGTAGAAGTATGGTTGTTGAGCTAATGCAGATACAATTTGCCATGTAGCTTTTGGTATATTTTACTTTGAGCCTCAGTTTTTTTTTAATTTACAAAATGGGCATCATTCAATCACATTTCATGAAGTTTCTTGTTGGCAGCATGAAAAGATAAAACTATGAAAGGTACTTAGCCTATAGTGCAGATCTATTGGGGATATATATATATGTATATAATCAATATATGTTATGTATAACATTTTAATATATTATCAATATCTAGTCCTGAGGTTCTCTAGACTTCTCATATCCTTGCCTTGTGCTTTATACACTGTCGACACACATGTGTGCTTCTCTTGAGCTTTATACAATGCCATTACTCTTCCATAGTTTATTTCCCCCATCTCCTTAGAGTATTTCTTCTCTTTTACTGTTTAAATATTTGCTTGTCTTTTAAGAACAGATTATGGCCCATCCTTTTTGCAAGTCTTCCCTGACTCATACACATACTCCAGATTTAGTTAACTAGCCTTTCTTCATTATTTATGGTATTTTATATGTATCTCAGTTTGCTAACTTTTTTTTCCCCAAGAAGTAACTTTCGAAGAGTATCTCTGTTCTTTGTATTTCATGGCGTTCTGTTCCTTATTACTTTTTTCTTCTAGTTTTTTGCTTACCCTCTATCTTTTTCTCTGTCTTTCTCTCCTCTTTTTCCTCCTCTCCTTCTCTCCTCATCCTCCTTTTGTCTTCCTTCTCTTTCTCCTTTCTCTCACCCTCCTTCTGGTACTACTCTCACTCCTTTCCTGTTTCTCTGTCTTGCGATATTTTACTTCATGGCCTAACATGTGATCAGTGTTTACACATATCCAGTAAAGGCTGTGGAGAATAATTCTCTAACTATTGAATGCAATATTTTATAGATGTACACTAGATTAACTTATGAATTTATCATGTACATTTTATATAGCTTTATTTTTGTCTGACCTATTCATTATTTTAAAAGTTATGCTAATATTTCCTCTATGATTATGAAGTTCCTATTGGTATTTTTTCCTATTTTCTCCTTAAGTTTGGAAATTGATTATTCTATTTTCATTCTTCTAAAATTTTACCCCGGAAAATTCAGTAGGTGTATATAATTTCACAAAATCTAAAGTTAGAGTCATTACTCTTTTCTATTAAGAAAGTAATGTTAAACACAATGATTTTAGCATCATTTTCATTCTGAACATGTATCTTCTTACCTGCTTTTGTTCTATTTATTTTAACTTTTTATTGAAATTGAAAAGTTAGATATTATTCTATACAGTCTTAGTGTCTTTCACATTTACTATATTTACAGTTTTCTTATTTATTTTATTACACAACTCTTCCCTTCCTTCATGGATTATTTTCTTTCTATTGAAAGTAATCATTTAGGAATTCTTTCAAGTAAGCCATTACTTGAATTAAACTATTAGTTTTTATTTCATCAAAAGTTACCCTTTTATTTTGTTTTCATTCTTGAAAAATAGCATTGTTGTGCTTGTAGTTCAATACAATTCTGTGTTGTTAGGTATAAGATCTTAACAACTTGAAGATACCATTATTTCACCACTTTCGTTTTTGCCATTGAGAAGTCAGCTGCCAGTCTAATTTTTTATTTTGCCAGTTAGGTGTGGTATTCTTTTTGGATGCTTTAAAAGTCTTTTTGTCTTCTGTGTCTTCAGTGTTCCAAAGGTATTTCTAGGAAAAGGTTTATTTATTGCCTCTGTGTGTGTGTGCTGATACTAGGGCTTGAACTTAGAGCTTTGTACTCTCGCTTGACATTTTTTGCTCATGGCTGGTGCTCTACCACTTGAGACATACCTCCATTTTGGCTTCTTTGCAGGTTAAGATGAGAGCCTTGTGGATTTTCCTGTCTAGATGACTTCAAACCCTGATCCTCATATCTTAGCCTCTTGAATAGCTAGGGTTATAAGTACAAGCCATTGCATCTGGCTTGTTTGCATTCTTAGTTCTGAGGTTTGATATCTAATAGATTCTGGCCATTTTTCATCTCTTTTTTTCTTTCAGTATTGTCTCTTACCCAGCATGTCTCTTCTATCTTTCTAGATTTTTTTTTTTTTTTTTTTGGTGGTACTGGGGATTAGACTCAGGGCCTCGTGCATGTTATGCAAGTACTCTATCAGTTAAGCTATATTCTTTTTTTTTTTTTGGGTCCGGTCGTGGGGCCTGAACTCTGGGCCTGGGCGCTGTCCCTCAGCTCTTCAGCTCAAGGCTAGTGCTCTACCACAGCCTCACTTCCAGCTTTTTTCTTTTTTCTTATGTGGTGCTGAGGAATCAAACCCAGGAGTCAAACCCTCATGCATGCAAGGCAAGCGCTCTACCACTGAGCCACCTTCCCAGCTCTTAAGCTATATTCTTACCCTTCTCTTTGGAATGCTGCTGTAAGTGTTAGATACCTTTTGATGTTGTACTCATGTCTTTTGTAACTTTAGTCTCTGGTAATTCTTTGAGGCCTGGGTATAAGCAAGGATCTTCATTGTATGCACATGTGTTGGAGGCTTCTACAGACCCAGGATCCATAAGACTAATCTTTTTAGTGTCAGACTTTTTTTTTTTTTTGTCGGTCATGGGGCCTGAACTCTGGGCCTGGGTGCTGTTTCTCAGCTCTTCAGCTCAAGGCTAGCACTCTAGCACTTAAGCCATAGCACCACTTCTGGTATTTTCTGCTTATGTGGTGCTGAGGAATTGAGCCCAGGGCCTCATGCATGCAAGGCAAGCACTCTACCACTGAACCACCTTCCCAGTCCTGGTGTCAGACTTTTTGGCAATAGGCACAAGTATGAATCCTGACTTTAGACTCATATCATGGGAAGTATTATGGTTGGTCATTTCCTTCTTATTCTCTCTTGCCTGAGCCAAGGGCAAGACAAAGCAGGTTTTCTTTATTTCCTTACTGAGGATGTGACCTTTCAGAGGGCCTGGCTTGTGTGGGAGTTTCCAGTCTGATTCTCAGTTTGCCAGCAGGTATTCAGGAGTCAGTCCACATGCAGAGGCCAGACGATTACCTAAATGTACAGGAAATGAGACGATTACACTTGCCTTTGAAAAGATTAGTCTGGTGCCCTGTGGACAATGGATGAGAGAGGGCTTTAAGAGTTGAGGCAGGGGGACAAGTTAGGATGTTTGTTTGGACCTCAGGGGAATGGTGATGTCACCTGGACATGGTGATGCTGAGTGGGAAAGGTTATTGATTATGGTCTGTCTCCTCCCTAGAATGTAAGATATTCACCGACAGGGAGCTTGTTCTTCCTGGCACAGAGGAGGCATTCACAAATGCTAATTAAATTGAATGATGGCATCGCTAATGGTTCTTGCACTGTTTTTTGGACTACCTTCAAAGTGACTGTTTTCTTTAAAGGGAGATGACATAAAGAGATGCCAGGCAATGACCTCATGCCAGTCTCTGGCATTGCAAAGCTCAAGCCAGAAATAAAAAGCCAGCTGTTGGTAAGCCTCTAGAAGCTTTAGGCCTGGCAGGGGTTATTTTCCATGATAACATGGCTTTCTTTAGCCTGTGCACTTGTTCCTTTCTGAAGGAGTCTCAGGCTCTGCCTGAGACTACTTATACAAAGCCTTTCCATCTTCCTGGATTTCTCTGACATTTTCTCAGAAATTACTAAACTTTATGACTCTCTAGGCATGTTGCAAAGTTGCTCCTCTAATGGCATATTATAGCTGTGAATGCTCCTTGCTCCAAAGGCATTTTTGTTGGGGAAAAAGCTCTCTGTGTCTAAGGAATAAAGGGAGAGGCTGATGGTCCCTGCTGTGTGACACTTTAATCAGCTTCATTCAGTCGCTAAGAACTGTTGCTATATGAGTTCATGCAGTACTGTCCTATCAGAACAAGAGGTTTCTCTAGAAAGCATGGCGAAATAAAGCCATACCGATAGAATTTTTAATTGTATGTGTTCAGTGGCTACTATTCCTCAGGCCTGTGCCAGCACCAGGGATGAAGACACAATGAGACACCACACTGTTCTCGAACCAGCACTATTCTTGACCCTTATTGGCCTTTTGTGTGAAGGAGAAGTTAATGTTCTCACTCGTCCAGGAAAAATATTGTCAGTCAATATACTACTTATATGTCATTAACAAAATTTTTGTGTTGCAGCAATAGACCTTTAGTTATAAGGAAATAGTAGTTATTAAATAATACTTCATAGTATCATGATACAGTGTTTGTTGATTTGAATTCAGAATTCAGAAGTACAATAAACAGAGGGTACTAAATGAGATTTTTAAGTTCAACTTTGCACTAATTCCAAGGAAGGATTTAAAAAAAATTAAAGACACTCTCCAGTAATTTATCAATTGTAAAATAAAGATCTGTCTTTGGAAATATAGGTTGTTTAATGATCAACAAGTTCTTGTAATGATCAAATTTTTCAATTTTACATTTACAATATTCATTGTAAATATAAAATCACCAGAAAATACACACCAAAATGTAAAAGTAACCTGATACCTGTTTGTTGAAATAGAATATTTTTCAGTTCCTAGTTTAAACCCCTTTAAAGCACTTTCAGCTGGTTTAAAGTCCTTTTAATATGGTAATACCTAGATACTATGCATTAACTAATATTTGTTAAGAATAATTCACTTGCAGAGTTAAAATATAAAAGCATTCAAGACATGCCTATAGTCCCAGCCACTCTGGATATTGAGGTGAGAGGATTGCTTGAGGTTGGAGTTCAAGACCAGCCTGTATAACACAGCAAGATCCTGTGTGTAAATGCCTGCCTTTGAAGAGCATGCCCTAAGAAGCCATCCAGGGTGGCCTCAGAGACCCTGCCTAGGGGATGCAGATATGGTAGCTGAGTCCAGTGTCTTTCTACTAGAGTGAGGTACAAACTGTGGAGGTAGGAAAATGGGCAAGACGAGGTCAGCCCATTGAGAAAGGCTTGTGAATGAGAGGCTCTGGGTGAGCAAAGGGTGAGCCACATCCTCTGGTCCTGTAAGCCTCCTTTCCAGCCCCAGCTGCTTTCTGAATGAATGTGAACTAGCAGAGTTCCCAATTGTGGAGGTGGAGCTATGTTTACATAGACTGTGTCGTCCTACTTTTCTCCTGCCCACGACTTTCTCCATCTTTAATTATCAGCTACAATTTCCCTTTCTCCAGGAAGCCTTCCCCATGCCTCCCGCTCCTGGTGGTTACCAGGCTTTTTCCTTGAGCTTCCTTTCAGAGCACCCAATGCTTTATTGTTATTACTGTCTTTACCACCAGAGTTTAAACTCAACCAGTGCAAGGGCCATATTTGTGTCTCACTAACTATTGTCTATTATTGGACCCTCACATTCCAGTGCGCAAGGCCTGCCATGTTCTGTAATCAGATCATGATACATATTGGCTAGAATAATACTTTAGTTTCATTCCTCAAACATCTCCTCAGCCTTCATTTTGTGCTAAGGACCCAGAGTAAACAAGGCAATGGCACTCTGAGGCTTCTCTCAGGGTGCTCCCTGGCTATCGTGGTGATGAGGAGTAGAAAGAACTGAGGAGAACGGAGGAGAGAAGGGTTGGATTCAGGCACAGTAAGGCCTGGGAGGAGCCCTGAGCAGAAAGGAGTGTGTGTGTGGGTGGGGGGGGGGGGTGCTAGTAGGAATAGTACTGAGACAGGCTCAGCAGGCTTGATGGCAGGGTAACATGTGGGAATTGCAGACAATTAACTCTGGCTGAGTGGATGGGCATGGACCTGAGGGCCAAACCATAGAGGTCTGAGCTGCAGACTGACCTATGGGGAAACCCGGAAAGTAAGGGTCAGAGTGGGGAACTACATGTGGGGAAAGACTCCTTCAGGCCAGGGAGAGTGGCCCCAGGAGTCTTACATCTGGTAAGGACTGGTAGATAGGAAATACAGAAGTGTAACTCTGTGACTGAGTTAGGGTGCAGAGACCAGAGGATGAGATTCATGGCCCTCTTTTCAGAATAGCATCAGAATCATGTTCGTCATTCATTGAGCATCCAGCCAGGTAGGGCACCAGTCTTTTGCTGGACCAATGAGAAGACTTGTCACAATCACACAGTTGGTTTTGTTTTGTTTTGTTTTGTTTTGAGTGGTTTATTGGAGATAAGAATCTCATGGACCTTCCTGCCAGGCTGGCTTCGAACTGTGATCCTCAGGTCTCAGCTTTCTAAGTAGCTAGAATTACAGGTATGAGCCACCAATGCCTGGCTTTTTTTCTCCAAACATTAAATGTTTTATTAAGTAGAGATTGCATTCCCCGCTTCAGTTCCAGAGATAGAACAGAGGACCTTGCACATATTCAACAAGCACTGTACCACTAAGTTACACCTCTAGCCCCACACAACTTTTTTTTAAAAGAGACAAAGGTCAGAACTCAAGCCCCGGTCTTGGTTGGTATCAAGTCAAGCACATTCTCCTGGGTCCCATGATTTTTCCAGGGAATGCTGGGAAGATAATTGCTCACTAACGTATTGTCCCTCCAGGGCACACTGCCCTACTTGGGGATAAGGGAGGGGCCCAAAGAGGCATCTCCTGGGGTCCAGCCATGAAAAGCCTTCTCCTGTGTCCCCTTCAGGTGACAGAGCCTCTTTCCTGAGTCTCTCTCCAGACAGAGATGGAGGCTCTGTGGGTAGCTGAGAGCTGTCTTTCCCATCTCAGTGGGGAGAGATTTGTGTGCTGTTCTCTCCTCAATGCCTGGGTATCATGCTGCTATTTAATAAAGGCCTCATTGCTTGAAGGGCCATTAAGCAACCAATGATATATTTCAACCTCATTGAGGAGGAAGACGCAGAGTTAAATCAAATTCAGACCATGTGGAAATGAAATAGTAAAGAGGCTATTCACATGCATGGCTCCCTTCTTACCGGGAAAGGGAGGGGAGCCAGCAGCCAGGGTCCACTGTGGCTGGAAGCATTCCTTGTGGTCTAGCCAAGTACTTGCAGCAGTCTTCAGGGATTTATGTCCTCCAGACCTCCCTTCCCCGCCTCGCACCTTTTTTCAAGCTTCTCATGCATTTTCTGTCTTTTAGGGAAATCATTTAAAGCACCTTCTAAGTCAGATAGCATCATCAGGAATGTGTCCCCTTTCCCTGTTCCCCAATTTTCTAGCCCTTGAGCAGGTGTCACCTCAATCTGAAGTTTGCTGCTGTTTGTAGAACCTAGATTCAGCTCTTATGGTTCCCAGGAAATCTATTATCTGTAAGTAAAAATCAGAGCATTGAAGTTCTTCCTCCCACCTTTGTACTTTCATTTCAAAACATCCTATTTGAGGGGCCCCATCATAATTCAGTTCACAGGAATAAAATAGGCAAGCCCTGTTTTTATCTACAGTGTAGCTTAGACACAGGGCCTTGTTTCTGTACATTAAAAAAAAAAACTTAATATCTTTTTTTAAAGGAATGTAGCCTAAAAGCTTAATATATCTTTATTAACTGTTGGCTCCGTATTGGCAAAAATCCTTCTCTTACTGAGCTCTAAATCTACTCTTGCTTTATTATTTATTGGAAAACAGTTCTTAAAGGCTGGATGGTGTCAAGCTGCTGCCTCTAGCATCTCACCTTTTCCTGACAGTCACTGCAAAAGGGCTATTAGCCCCTTTGCAGGTGGGGAAAATGAGGCTCTGAGAGGTTCATTAGTGTGTTCGTGTTTCATCTGGTAAGTGGTAGGTCTGGGATTTGAACCCAGGTTGCTTGCATTTGAAATCCATAACCTCTCCCCACAGAAAGCCAAAGCTGGCAGTTTGTTATTATCTTCAACTCCTCAATTAGCAATGGCTCCAAATTAAAGGTGTGCTCCTGAGCCCTCTGGCGTGGGAACAGGCTTTGTTTTGACAGCAGTCACGTTGCCTGTACTGAGAAGACACTGCTTAATCCAGACTGAGAGCGGATAAAATCCACAGGAAACCTGGAAGGAGGGAAAGGTAGCCTTTGTGGTTCTCTGGTTGACTGATGAAGCCCTAGAGGGTCTATCTTTTCCCCTTTCCTCTTCTTGGATATCTTCCCAGTTCTGAAACCTGTCCAGGAGACTGCCATTAAATAAACTCCTAGTGTAGGAGGCTTTAGCTTTTCTGAAGTCTTGACTTTGCATATTCCAAGCTGGTCTGACCTAAGAATAACTTGGGGTTTTTGTTAAAATTTGATTTCTGAGTACAGGTGGCAACTGGGGAATCATCATCATCATCATCATCATCATCATCATCATCATCATCATCATCGTTGTTGTTGTCGTCATCGTCGTTGTCATTGTTATCATCATCAATTATTATTAGTGCCAGTGCTGGGGCTTGAACTCAGCCTGGGTGCTATCCCTGAGCTGTTTCTGCTCAAGGCTAGTGCTCTATTTTTTTAGCCATAGCTTCACTTTTGGCTTTTGGGTAGTTAATTGGAGATAAGACTCTCATAGACTTTGCTGCTTGGGCTGGCTTTGAACCACTATCCTCAGATCTCAGCCTCCTGAGTAGCTAGGATTACAAGTATGATGCCCTGGTGCCTGGCTATTATTATTATTGTTGTTGTTGATGATGATTGGTGGTGGTGGTGGTGGTGGTGGTGGTAATGGGGCTTGAACTCTGGGCCTGGGCATTGTCTATCAGCTCTTCAGCTCAAGGCAAGCACTCTACCTTCTGAGCCACTGTGCCACTTCTGGTTTTCTGGTGATTAACTGGAGATAAGAGTCTCACGGACTTTCTTGCCCAGGCTGGCTTTGAACTGCAATCCTCAAATCTCAGCCTCCTGAGTGGCTAGGATTACAGACGTGAGCCACTGGCACCCAGTGTATTTTTTTTTTTTTTTTAACAAGCCTCATTAGGGTATTCTTAGACTAGTTTGGGAAATGCTGATAGTCATTGCTGGAAATTGGGTCATTTCTTTGGCTTGTCTTCTTTAGATTTAAACAGGGCCAATGATACTGTATTGTAGTGGAAGAAAGTATTATCTTGAACATATAACAATGCTCATGTCTCAAGTCCTCTAAGTGCTATTTCCTTTGCAAGAAACAGGAAATTGTTCTCTTACCACCCTCCTCTATCCTACATATCCCCCACACTGGGTCACTCATCATTGTTTCCCTCAGTTTTTCAGTACCTGTTTTTCCCACTAGACTCTAAGCTTCCACGAAAGCAGGGACCATGCCTGTTATATTTATTACTGCATGCCCAACACCTGGCACAGAATTATGTGCATTCTGAGTCTTATTTCTCTCATCTATAAAATGGATATATGCTGTCAATGGACATGGGAATTGTGAGATTAAAAGAGAGAGCATAAAAGCAAACAACATATAGTAGGCATCTAATAAAAGCTAGTTTTTAACCCCTTTAAAGTGTCTCACTTATAATCATTGTACTAGACAGATCATAACCAAAACTTTAATGCTATTTGCTTGCCTCACCACTCAATAAACTTTCCAGCATTCTTAATGTTTTATAGTGTGGTTGTCCGCTTTTCCCCAATTCAATTGACTGTCTTCCAATGGTTTCCTAACTTTGTTCTTTGTATGACCCATTTTGAGGTCTCCAATAACTTTACTCAATTTCCTGAGGATATCATATCTTTAAGATTTCTTTATTCAGTCTGGTGCTGAGAATGAAAATAATATGATTATAGATTGAACTTAATATTTTAAAAAGATTATGGATAGTAGAATGGCTTTCAAAGGTAGCTTTAGAAAATCTCTTTTCCTGGAATTCTTTAGATGAGACTAAGAACATTGACTTGTGAAGATTTCCTCTAATCCTTTGTGAAATCCAGGCTGATACTATTAGATGAACTGAATTTGAAATTTTATTTTGTTTCCCTACCCAGCTGGGAATAACTATCAGATGTATGATCAGCACTCAGAGTTAAGGCTTACGAGAAGAACTGGCTATTAATAGGTCCTTCCTTCCATATTTTGGCCCAGTGCTGGGGTTACCGCTAGTAATGGTTTGCTCAATCTCCCAGGATGCTGGACCTTTCAGTTTTAAAACCAGGAATGCTCTTGGCAAGGTAGAATGAGCTGGTTGGCCATCCTCCCCAATGCACAGAGTAGCTTGTTGAAAGAATTTTAACAATGAACAAAACATAAACATGCTTTTCCTATTTTTTTTTGTTTGTTTGTTTTTTGGGTCCGGTTGTGGGGCCTGAACTCTGGGCCTGGGCGCTGTCCCTCAGCTCTTCAGCTCAAGGCTAGCACTCTACCGCTTGAGCCACAGCGCCACTTCCAGCTTTTTTCTTTTTGCTTATGTGGTGCTGAGGAATCAAACCCAGGGCCTCATGCATGCAAGGCAAGCACTCTACCACTGAGCCACCTTCCCAGCCCCTTCCTATTGTTTTTAAAAAACAAAAGAGCCATAAGAGCTTTAACATACAGATTGTTTTTAATAATTGTAATTGTGTTTGCACCTTTTCTTTCTTTTTGGGGGGGGTGGGGCCCAGTCGTGGGCCTGAACTCTGTGCCTGGGCACTGTCCCTCAGCTCTTCAGCTCAAGGCTAGTGCTCTACCACTTGAGCCACAGCACCACTTCCAGCTTTTTTTTTTCTGCTTATGTGGTGCTGAGAAATCGAACCCAGGGCCTCATGCATGCAAGGCACGCGCTCTACCACTGAGCCACATTCCCAGCCCTTTGCATCTTTTTTTAAATAGTGATTTAGGAAGGAATGGTATCATATTTTAATTCTTATCTTTTTTTTATACCCAAGTGGCTGCAACCAGTCAATTTATGTGAATCATTTTCTAGCATTAATCATTTTCACTGGTGTGTTGTGAATATCTCATCTTAGAAGCATTTTTTTACTTAGACATCAACAGTAGGTCTGATATATTATATATTTTTGTATGTGAATTTTGAAAATATAGCTCAATCTTGAAGGTGACACCTCATATAAATTGTATATTATCATTTAAACCTTATAGGGTAAAACTTAAAATGATTTTAATGTGTATCTGTGCCTATCTCATTCCACAATGTAAAGTGGCTTTCAAAATGATATATTGGTAGGGTAGTATAGCTCCATGGTAGAGTGTCTGCCTATCATGCACCAAGTCCTGGGTTCAAGCCCTAGTGCAGGAAAAAAAGAAAGAGGACATATGCTTCTGTAGGCTAAAGAAACCAAGGCAATGAGAATCAATATAATAAAACCAGAGCAAATGTCTAGAAATATGTTCTATATAAGAATTCAATATAGTTTTTTTAAGAAAAAGACACACATGGAGGCTGAAGGTCATGTGAGCTAGATGCAGGGATTTGAGTGATGGATCTACAGGCCAAAGGAGGCCAGGAGTCGCTGGCTTCCAACAAAACTGCGCTCCCCTCAGGTTCCTCAGAAAGATCCTGCCAGTCCCTTGATTTTAGATGTCTGGCCTCCAGACTGTCAGAGAATAATTTCTGGTAATTTCTTATGAGAGCTTTGGGAAATGAGTGCAGTGATCATCCATCTCCCAGGCCCCAGGGATAGGCTGAGGGTATAAGCACACAGTTCTCCAGCCACGAGAATGGAAACATGGAACTAATGGGCATCTTTAGTACAGTTCAGTTTTGTCCTGATTTGAGACTGAACCTGACCAGGGAAGTGACTCGCCCCAGACCCTGGGAACTAATAAGAGCAGGACTTAGATTCAAACATAGCAATTTGAGATTCCTGTGACTTTCCCCTTGGACTGAGACACTGGCCCCAGACCATGTTGTCCCCGTGTATCGGCATGACAGTGTGGGCTATACAAAGAGCTCAAATTCTGGAACTAGGAGACCAGTTGAAGCCTTTGCTTTCCCTGTCTCCCATGTAGCAGGGACAAGATTACACAACTTCCCTTGCCTCAGATTCTTCTCCCTGACTGTGGAGGGAATCTTTTCACCCAGAGAACCCGGATCTCTGGACAGTAAGGCGCAAAAGCTTATATGAAAAGATGCTTGCTTGACAAAGATCACTATACAAATAGGAGTTATCTCTATTGTTGTCTAATGGAGTCTCACCCTCCAGGAAAGTGAAAACTCCGCATGCGTCACATGGGGGCAGCATTCTAAGGTGACCCAGCGTGGCACTCAGCTGGGTAACTTCCCCTCTGAGTGCAGCAGGACCTGTAAGAAGACGTCATCACTTGTGACTCGACCATATTATAAGGCTAAAGAGGGATTTCCTTGGTGGGCCTGGTCTAATCAGTGAAGCTCTTCTAAAGCATTTTCTCTGTCTAGTTGCAAAAGAGCAAATCTGAGCAATAACCTCTACCTGCTTGGTTGAAAGCAGACACCCACACTGTGAGGGGCCCAAGAGGGTCACCATGGGAGTCGCTGGCTGTTGAGTGATTTCTGGCCATCATTTCCTTCTAAGGAAAGCAGGGATTTCTCACCTGCGAGGAGAAAAATTCTGCCAACAATCAGTGAGCACGCATGGAGACCCCAAGTCTGGAACTACAACCCAGCCAATGCCTTGAGTTTGGCACAAAAGAAGAGAATGCAGTTCTTCCATGGGGGACCTCTGGTCTAAAAGCACTTAGTTTGTACTGTGAAAGAATGGTATTTGTGCAACAATAGAAAGCTAATTGAAGTGGGTCAAACATTTTCCTCAGGGGTCACTGTACAGTTATATGTACATGTATACATAACTGAATGTATATTCCTTCAAGAAATCCAGGATTTCTCTGGGGCCAGAGTGACATCTTATTCTCCTCTATAGTCACACTGGCTGCTACTGCTCTGCTACTTTATGACATTGAAAACTGAGACAAGTAGACCATGCATAATAGACTATTGTCCACTGATTGTATAATGGGTATGGCAATGGCACTTAGGCCCTAGCATTGTCAGGAATGTGAAGTGACTTTATGCATGCTCACTTGCTTAGAACTAAAATAAGTGCTCACTAAATGTGGTGGAGCACTTTGCCCATTAGCTAGCATATACTAGGTACTAGATTATAGTTAGTAGAGCAGATAAATTAATTAAGACTGGAATTGAGGTTTCTAGATTCTGAATCCTCCAACATTTCTCCCAATCATTATTTGCAACAGGATATGGATTTTTGTTATCCTGAGGTGACTTTACTGGTGCTGTTTCTGCAGGAGAGAATAAGCTTTATTGCAGTGTGGGAAAACAGAGGCGTTTAAACCAGAAGCAGTGCTTAGGGACCTGCCTGCCACAGAGGTTGGCTAAAGTGTGTATAGCACAGCTTTGCAGTAATCAACCGTGTCCACGGATTGCGGCGACACACACAATGCAGTGGCCTCCTTATCTGATCATCGGGGACATGCCAGCTGTCATTGCCCACTGAGCTTGGCCATCAGTTTGTTCTCAGTTCGTGAAGTAAAGTAAAAGGTATTGCTTAAATACTTAGTGGAGGAAAAACGACTCTGAAGAAGCCAGTGCAAGCACTAGTTCAGGCTGTAACTATTGGGTGGAATTGTAAAAACTGAGAATGGGAATTTGACAATATAGTTCAACATCAGAAATAAAAGAAACTCTAAGATCTGACAAGGACAGCCCTAGATTCCTCGCCCATCATATTGAACTTTTATGCTGACAATGCTTTTTACAATTCTGAGCCATGGAGTGGACTCTGTCCTAGCTGGAGGTGAGCCCATCACTCTTGTACTGGCTCACATTGCTGCCAGACATTTCCTTTCCCACTGCTGCCTGTTCACCTGTGAAAAGATGGACATGGCTGTTAATATCAGCCCTAGGCTGGACAAATGAATGACCAAACCTACACACGACTGTTGTACCCCTGAGCAGTGTCACATTAAGCTTTGTTTGAAGTCCTGTGGATTCTGAGTCTACCTAGGTCTCCTTTTGGAAGTACCAAGGTTTTGAACTCAAAACCTTACATGTGCTAGGCAAGTATTCTACCACTTGAGTCATGCTTCCAGCCACTCAGGTCTCCCTTGGTATCAAAGTCCCATTGTAATCCTCTCCATATCAAATTCCACACTGCTCATTTCTCCAGCATTCATTGCATGCCTAATCTGGGCATTGGGCTAGGAACCAGCAATACAGAAATAATTAAGATGTTTCTGCCTTGGAGAAATGTAGAAGTATGCTCTCTCAGGAGCCACTCCCTGGTATGAGGGACTCCATTATCTTCCTGCCTTCCAGATTTGTGCATTCCAATTCACGTTTCAAGTTTCTATACTCCCCCACCCACAGGCAGAGTAACACACTCTGCTTCAAGCTCCCATAGCCCTTTCCCCCTTAGCAGCTAGCAAGTTTGCTACTTTGCATTATGATTTGTTTACTTGTTCACCATTCTAAATATAGGGACTATGCCTGTGTTCATTGAATTACTACCAGGATGACATTGAGTTTTGATGCATAACAATATTTGCTTGCATGAAAAAAATTAACATAACAAAAGGGTGGGTGTAGCTATTCTTATTCAGGTGTGTAGGAGGCTACAGAATAGAGATGGGATGGAGACGGAGAATAAAGGTGATTTTCTAATATTTCTCTTAACCACCAGGGGGAGAGGTGGGATTATAAATGTCTACAGCCTATGTAGACCTTTGGGGTTTATGATCTGAATCACCAAAGGGAGGCTCAGGGCTTTTCTGAATGACCTCTCAATTCTTGAGGCGTTTTCATGTCAGACAAGAGTGAGTAGAACCTTCACTAACTTGAAATCTGATACCTATGGCAGATCAATTTCCAGCTTTCTCTTGTCTTATATTTTTATTTCTTTTTTTTGTGGGGGGGGGGAGGATGGAGGCTATAACCAATCAAATGTAATCTTCCCTGCATCTTTGCATGTTGTTGGAGGAAATGTACATTAATGCAGCCCCTCTAGAAGACAGTGTGAAAGTGCCTCAAACAATTGAAAACAAGCCAGGCATAGAGGCTAATGACTATAATTCTAGCTACACAGAGATCTGGAGGATTGAGGTTTGGGGCTAGCTGGCGCAAAAAATGAATTGAGACCTCCTTAAGTTTCAACCAATAAGCTGGCATAGTGATGCATACCTGCATGGGTAGGAGGATCACATTTAAGGCTGGCCCCAGGCAAAATAATGCAAGACCTGAAAAAAGCAAAAAGAGGGTGTGGGGGGGGTTGTCATGTAATAGAGGTGCCAGTGTTGCAAGCAAGAGACCAAATTCAAACTCCTGTACTGTGAAAAAATTGAAAATAGAACTATGATGAAAAGTAGTTATTCCACTTTCAGCTATATATTCACATGAAATAAAGTCAACATGTCAAAGACATACATGCATTGCCATGTGCATTGTGACACTATTCATGATAGTTGAGAAGTAGAACCATCAGTGGATAAATGGACACAGGAAATGTGGTATATATATACAACCAGATAATATTTAACCACAAAAAAAAGAAATAAGGCATACCATTTGCAGCAATACAGATGGAACTGGAGATAGTTAAGTGAAATAAGCCAGGTACAAAAAATAGGTTCTTGCTCATATGCAGAATCTAAAAAGACTGATCTCCTAGAACTTGAGATGGAGGGTCTTCCAGGAGCTGGGGGAGGGGGTTGGTGGAGGGATGGGGGAATATTGAATCAGTGGGTACCAAGTTATAGTTAGAAGGAAGAAGCTCTGGCAGGCTAGCACACATAAATATATGTAACTATTATTTGATATCTTAGTTTCTGGTAGTACATCTAGGAGGTGGTAGGACAAGAAATGGAATCCAACTCCACTAAATTCTTTTTTATTTTTCTGGTCCTGGGGCTTGAACTCAGGGCCTGGGCACTGTTCCTGAACTTCATTTTGCTCAGGAAACTCAGTCTACCACTTGAACCACAGCACTACTTGCAGCTTTTTCTGTGTATGTGGTGCTGAGGAATTGAACCCAGGTCTTCATGCATGCTAGGCGAGCACTCTACCACTGAGCCACCTTCCCAGCCCAACTATTGTTTTAATGTATCAGTTAAAACTAAACTAAAATAGCTAAATACAAATGACCTTTCTGAACACCCTTTAATGCAACATTGATATCAGAGTTTAGTTACTTGTTCCTAGTACCCCCTGACCCAGGATGCTGGAGAGGAATCCTCCCTGTCTATACCTTTGAACTTTTTATCCTCCATAACTACTTATCCAAGAATGCATTCAGCCATTCTTCAGTTCTCTCTCATATAGCTGTCCAGTGAAGAGCATTTTTTTCTTTGACTTTTCCCTATTGTCATGCCTGAATTCCATTTCCCTGCAGGATTGTGCCAACTAGATGTCCTCTGAAGCTCAGTACTTCTTTTTTTTGGGGGGGGTCTGGTCGTGAGGCCTGAAATGGGCCTGGTTGCTGCCCCTCAGCTCTTCAGCTCAAGGCTAGTGCTCTACCACTTGAGCCACAGCACCACGTCCGGCTTTTTTCTTTTTGCTTATGTGGTGCTGAAGAATCGAACCCAGGGCCTCAGCATGCAAAGCAAGCGCTCTACCACTGAGCCACCTTCCCAGCCCCTGAAGCTCAGTACTTCTAAGAGTCTCTACCAGATGCATTTCCATTCAGTGCTGGGCACTGAAATCAGGAGGCCAGGTTGGGCAGGGCAGACCCTCCCAGGCCAAAGACACAGGTGCTCAGGCAGATGCTTTGGCAAAGACTCTTCAGCACTCTGGAGAGCTCCTCAGTGGGCTTACTTTCCCTGTTTCCCCCTACCTCTCATCATCTCCCATAAAATTGTCTAGGCACTTAGCTAGCATAAACCCTACCATGACTAGAATCCTATGCTAGTTAAAGGAGCCTCAACTGGTTCTCTTAGGCTTAGTTCTTTGGGGACAAAGAATTTAGTGGAGTTGGATTCCATTTCTTGTCCTACCACCTCCTGGATGTACTACCAGAAACTAAGATATCAAATTGCTGTGACTCTTAGTTTCTTTGTCTATGAAATGGAAACAATGTATCTACACATTTCACAGTGTTATTGTAAAGGTGTATGAAATGGCACATGTAAAGCATACTGCACACACTATGAACTCAATATAAATAACAATTATATTTAGTATAGATATTATTGGCATAATTCTACAGTGGTTTGATATGGAGCAGCAAATGAATGTAGGAGAGATGAGCCTGTCTACCTTTACCTAGTGAGTCCACTGGGAAATCTCTCTTTCCCTTGGGTTGATTATTTTGGCCGTGCTTAATGCTTTACAGTCAGCTCAAATCATTGTCAGTGGCTGGAAAGGAAGAGCAGTCCTTTGCAGAGTTGCAGACAGGGAGCTCACCAGCATGTGACAAATGGGAAACAATCCTGAGGAGGTCCAGGGAGAGCCTCCTGATCAACAAGTCAGTGGCTGCAGGCAGAAAAGGATGGCACCTCCAGGCTCTGGCTGCTCTTAGCTGGGTTTTTGCACATGTTGTTTACTTCTTCCTGTGGGAATTCTTCCCTCTGAAGTCTTCTGGACAGCTTCCTTTTCCCCATCAAATGCCTGCTGCCTCTCCAAGCCTCTTCTATGAAATGGGGAGATTATGTCTATGTCCATGTGACAGTGTGTGGGAGAGCTAGGCTCGAGGCAGGCATGGAGTAGGCACTAGGTAAGATGGTGGCCATAGCCACTGCAATAATGGTTTGTTTGTCTAGCTCATCCAGTGCCCTTGGAGCTCCTGGAAAGGAAAAATATGTCTCGCTCATCCTTTTGTTGTCACCTTGCCGTTTTTTGTCCCCTGCCACCAGCCTGCTGCCGCTGTGTGGAGCTTATGGGCATTCTCCATCCAACTCACACACACAGTTTGTTTGGGTGTTGAATCAATAAGTTGGTGGCTAATCCACAGGGCCTTTACAGTGGATTTCCAGAGGGAGTTGCTCCCAGGACAAGACTGGAATGGACAGGTTTTGGGTAAGTGGAGGAGGGGCTACCTGAAGAGATGTTAGGTGTGATTTCAGATGAAGCAAGATCCTGCTTGGGAAGGATGAAAGGGCTGCAGAAATGGAAACCTGATTTGCTTTGTTTCCATTTCCCTTCATAAACGCACTTAAAGTTTTGATGCAGAAGAGACTGAGTAATTTGAGACCCAGTAGCAAATTGATATAATTTACCACTGCGAGGGAGTAGCAAACAGAGAAGATTACTGTTGATAATTTTGCAGAGCATAATGGAGTCAATTTATAATTTAGCATTGATATTGGAAGCTCTTTTCCATAGGCTGAATTATGATGTGGCAGAGTCAGAGCCATTTAGCCGGGTGATTTTGCTGTTTGTGTCACCCTTCTGAATTGGAGAATGGAGAAGGAACGTGGGGGCTAAATGGGGAATCTAATCTTTCCAGAGCTATTTGCTAAAGAAACTGGAATTTTAATTAAAACTGCAAGCCAAGAGGTAAATCACTTTAAAAGTTGGTGAAGTTTTTCTCTTTTTCTTGTCTAACATAATTACTACTAATAAGATTCTTTATGGGTGGGAAAATAGACACCAGAGTAAGTATCTGAGGGAGATGGCTGTAGCCCACTCAAGCTATGAAAGGCCTCCCTTCTTGACTGCATGGGTTTCTCCCCACAGTTAAATCGTTTGGTAGCAACGTTGATCTCATTAACAGGCTTGCAAGCAGAAGTGGAAGCAAGGTGGATGGCAGGCAGACAGCAATTCCTAGGAGCCAATGATAATGGATGGACTTAATAAAAACCTCCCAACATGCTTTGGTGATAAACTCAGAGTCACAAATGGCACATTTGCTCAGAGTATCACACTGTATCTGCAGTGAGGAAGGGGTGAACAGGAAAAGGAAACTTCATACATCACAAGAATCGCTACTTTCCAGCAAAAGGTTGTTAATTACTTCTTCTCTTGCTATATTTATTGGCTCTATTAGAGGATGAGTAATTATTGTGTTCTCAGGAAACCCACTGGAGCCAGACGGTGCTTTTATTAAATTGGAAGGCTCCTCAGAGCACTTGTTAGGCCTGTGGGAATCTCTCCTTCAGAGTCCTAACAACCAGAAACCTGGCACAGGTGAGAGAAGGAATGCCAGCCCATGGGCCTGTGAGAAGGGGCCTCTGTGAAGCATGCCACTCAGTAGAGCAGTATCTACCCATAGAGCCCAGAAGCTCTTACCCTTCTAAACCTTCCCTACCTAGCCTCCCACGAAACCCTTTCTCTAGGCCCATTGGCCACACCCGTCCTCTCCCTTCTGCCAGTCTCAGTCAACATCTCCATGATCTTCTGTCCCCAGTCTCTACCTCCTACCTCCCATTAACTTCCACCACCCACCCTTCCTTCCTTCCTTCCCTCCTTTCTTTCCTTCCCTCCTTTCTTTCCTTCCTTTCTTTCTTTCTGTCTTCTCTCTCTTCTCTTCTTTTCTTTGTGCTGTAGTACTAAGGCTTGAACTTAGGGCCTCAAGATCAACTCAACTTTTTCAAAACTCAAGGCTGGTGCTCTACCATTTAAGCCACACCTCCACTTCCAGATTTTTGGTCATTAATTTGGATTTGTCTGCCTGGGCTGGTTTTGAACTACAAATCTTCAGATCTCATTCTCCTGACCACCCTCCTTTTTTTTTTGAAATGTCTGTCATATCGCTGCTGGAGTGCTTCCTGTAGCTTTGCTCCACCTGCAGAATTGAGTTCAAACTCCTCAGCCTGTCATGATTGGTGAGGGCCATGAGGAGCCCTCCAGTGCTGTCTCCCCAGTGCCCCAGGCTTTCCCACACTTCCTGCTCTTTCACAGTGTTCCTCTTCCTGATGGAAGTCCCCTGCACACCCAGCTCAAGGGACCTCCATTGATCAAGTTTTCTTCACCTTGCTCTTGCCCTTTGTCTTGAAGCTGTGTCCCCACATCTGCTCTACCCCCAGCCAGGCTCCTGAATCCCTGGAGGAAAGAGCCATGTTTGTTTCACTGTGGGTTTTCCCCAGCCTCTCCTTTCTTTGTCATCAGGCATGGCTGGGGACTCTTCCTCTCTGCCTTTCTTACCAAGGGACTTCATTAGTGGAGAGCAAGCGGGAAGGCTTGCTTTCCATCGTTTCTAATTGAACTGACAGTGCCTACTAAGTGGTGCCTGGCTGGAGTATAGAACCTTTCGCCTGCCTGGTGGTTTTCCATCCCCATGACATGGCCTGTCAGGGAGGCTTGGCTGCTCATCTTTCTCAGATGATGAAAGCGAGGCCTTTCCCAGTTGGCAGGGCTGAGATCTGAATCCAGGTCCTTGAACTTGGGGCAATGCATACCTGCAAGTGTGGGCTCCTCAGAGGTAGTTGCCTCCTCATTAAGACATACGTGGCTTCCATGCCCAGAATGCTCTGGGTGCATCTTTAGTCTTAGGCTAGTCTTGAAAACAAAGATACTTCCACTCCAAACCCCCAGTTCTTCAGGTATTGGACGTGGGAAAGATTTCTTTGTTGTTGCTGTTATTGTTTAACTGGGATTTGAATTCAGGGCCTAGCCTCTGTCCCTTAAAATTTTTCAAGGGTAGTGTCTACTTGAGCCACACATTCACTTCAGGCTTTTGTTGTTGTTGACTAATCAAAGCTAACAGTCTTACTGACTTTCCAAAGCTGACTTTGAACCATGACCCTCAGGTCTCAACCTCCTGAGTAGCTAGGATTATAGGCATGAGCCACAGGCACCTTGCTGGGAAAGGGCTTCGTTTTGGTTTTGTATCTGAGCAGTTGATTTGTATGAAGTGAAGAGTGATGAGAAAAGGATGGAAAAGAAGGAAATCAGCCTTGTTTGACACCCTAAGCAGCTGAGTCTGTGTATGCTGTGGTGCTGAGTGGTTCAAGCGCATTGTTTATCCTCACAGTGAATCAGGCTTAGAGTTGCTCCCTACTTCCCACCAACACATTATGATCAGTGTCTTCAAACTGGTCTCTCCATGTGGGTGAGGTTTTCCTCCAGCAGCACCAATTCCCATAGGCAGGAATCCACTTGTGATACTTCCCTTCCCCTCCCCCCAACCTTGTGGCTGTCTCTTCTCCGCCGCATGGGAGAGCCAAGGTGTGAGCCCCAGAGAAGCAAGGTGAGCCAGCCTCCCTTCTTCAGGCTGGAAAGGGCCTCCTCCATCTATCAGTCAGATCTTTGGCAGTCAGAGCTGTGTTCAGGATCTGGTAGTGCTATAGTTTAGATTGAGAACGGTGTGCAAAGTTCTGTGGTATATATATATAGACTTGGACCTAGCCCATGGTACTGTTGGGAAGTGGTGGAAGACCTAGGGCCTAGGGAGAGAGTTGAGTTCATTAGGGAAGTGCCCTCCATAGGGTTATTGGAACTCTGGTCCCTCCTCATCCTCTCTTGGCTTCCTTGCCATGAAATAAACAACTCTGCCATGCCATGTCACCTCACCGCAGCCCAAAAGCAACATGGCCAACAAACCATGGGTTGAAATCTCCCAAACTGTGAGCCAAAAAATGATTTTCTCTTTATAAGTTAATACTTTTAGTTATTTATTAAATGGAAAACTGACTGATAGATTTCCACCAGTGTTTACTTAGTCTTCCTTCCTCACTTGAAACACAGTGTTAAATCTATAATCCATCCTCCAAGGGGAGCTGCTTAGTCTTTCCTTGTCTTTATTGTCCACCTCTGGGCATTTGCATGCTATAGTCTTCTCTGATGATTTTTATTCTTAGTGTTTTTCTCTCCTTTGGTCTTGATGTCTGTATTAGTGAGAAGTTTTCTAACAGTGACAAAATACATGTGAAAACAGCTGAAGGGAGCAAACATGTGGCTCATGGTTTCCGAGGTATCAGTCTATGGTGCACCAGCCTCATTGCTTCTAGTGTAGCAGCCATCATGGTGAGAGGACACGGCAGCCAGGAGAGCTGGGGACAGAATACCCTTCCAGGAAATACCTTCCTTCCACTAGACCCTGCTCCCAGCATCTACCATCAAGTTAGAAATCCATCAATGAACATTTCGTTGGGGACCAGGCCTTTGACGCACGAGCCTTTGGGGCACATTTATATAAATAACAGGGTTTCTGTTATCAGTGGCCATAGCCACTCTCTAGAAGGGCCCTGCAGGGACAGATGTGTGAATTGGATGTGGTTCAATGAAGAGGTAAAAAATGTGTGCTACAAAAGAAACTTGTTATAGGTTTTAGAGAGATTAGAGGTGCCATGGGGGGCAAAAGGATGTCTAGAGGCCACTCTACACTGTGGGTGGGGAGAGGGAGAAGAGGAGGGAGATCGGACACTCTCTGGGACTGTGCCCTTCACGTGATCTATGGCCACTATCCTGTAGGCTTTCCCTTAGGGGTTGTAGAATGGCTACTTAAACCAGATAAGAAGGGGGAATTTCTGTATGCAGTGCAGGGGAATTTCTGTATGCAGTGCTGGTGTTGGATGTTAGTTATATGACCAGCAGCTGATGGAATGTGTTGCTTGAGTCAGTAGAATAAGCAACAAGCCAGTGGTATCATGAATAACCAACCCCATGGGGAGTTTTAGATAGGCCAAAGGAAACTGGGTATTGACTGGGTTCTAACTAATCTATGACAGGCATAAAAATAATGCAAAGGCAGAAATTATGTTAGATAAATTTATAACATCTTCCTTGAAATGTCACAACTGCCTGCTGTATCTGTTCACTTATTTTCATAGGTGAATTCATCTATCCATCGGTCAATCCATGTAGCCTAGTAGAATTGAAAGAGCGCACACTTTGGAGAAAGACCAACATGACTTCAAATTCTGGGTTTGCCACTAATTAGCAATGGGGTTGTATTTCTTTTTTGTAAAATGGAGGCATATGTTTGAATATCTGACACACAATTAAGTGCATCATAAAGAGTAATCATTACATACATTATAGAAATATATGTTTTAGGGCCTGGGAAGGTGACTCAGTGGTAGAGTGCTTGCCTTGCATGCATGAGGCCCTGGGTTCGATTCCTCAACACCATATAAGCAGAAAATGCCAGAAGTGGTACTATGGGTCAGGTGGTAGAGTGCTAGCCTTGAGCTGAAGAGCCGAGTGACAGTGCCCACGCCCAGAGTTCAGGCCCTACAACTGACAAAAAAAAAAAGAAAGAAAGAAAGAAGAAAGATATGTTTTAAATCCCTTCATCCTCAAAGTGCTTTGTTTCTCTGTGATCTTGTTTATAAACCTGAAATGGTACATTTGTCATTCATTGCTGTATAACAAATGGGCCCAAACACTTGGCACTTTATTTTATTTTATTTTTTTTGTCGGTCGTGGGGCTTGAACTCTGGGCCTGGGCGTTGTCCCTCAGCTCTTCAGCTCAAGGCGAGCGCTCTACCACTTGAGCTACAGCGCCACTTCCAACACTTGGCACTTTAAAATAGCATTTATGACCACACATAGGAATGAACCACTGCTCATCCTGTAATCTCAGCTACTTAGAAGTGGAGATTGTGGTTTAAGGTTAGCCCAGAACAGTGCCCCCCCCAAAAAAAATCAGTGAGACTCCCAAATCTCAAGGAAAAAGTTGGGTGAGGTAACAAATACTGTCATCTCAGCTACTTGGGAAGTGTAAAAATAGTATTGTGAGACTCTATCCCCAAACTATCTAAAGAAACAAATGATGGCTCACTTGGTAAATTATCTGTCTAGCAAGCATGAGGCCCTGAGTTCAAACCCCTAGTACTACCAAAAAACCAAACAAGTTTATTATCAAATATGATTTCTGAGAGTAAAGATTCTCTCATGAGGCAGCCAAGCTGTTGGCCAGGGCTGCTGTGGCCAGAGCAGAGATTCTGAGAGCTTGATGGGGGCTGAAGGATCCACTGCCACACTCATTCTTATGGCTGTTGACCTGAGGCTTCCATTGCTGACCTAGGTGCCTCTTCCTAGGTATTCCCAAGGTGGATTATGGAGAGAAAAAGGGAGAAGGGAGTGAGAAGAAAGGAAGAGAGGTGATTTTGAGATCGGGAGACAGAGACAGGGCAAGATTGACCAAGAGAAGGGAGACCGGGTGAGATGATAAATTGGGGAGAGAGGTTGAGAGAGGAGAGAAGAGAGAGGAAGGAAATGGAGAGAGAGAGAGAGAGAGAGAGAGAGAGAGAGAGAGAGAGAGAGAGAGAGAGAGAGAGAGAGGAGAGGGAGAGGGAGAGGGAGAGGGAGAGGGAGAGGGAGAGGGAGAGGGAGAGGGAGAGGGAGAGGGAGAGGGACAGAGAGAGGAGAGGAGAGAGAAAGGTAAGAGGGAGACTGAGAGAGGGAGAGAAATTAAACCTATGCCAGCATGGCAGAGGACACACAAGTGCAGGCACCAGAGAGGCAGGATCATTGGAGGCTTAGACGCCTCCACAGATGTGTAGGTGAAGAAGGAGGTGGGAGGAAAAATAAAATGTCTCCAGTTCATTGTGTTTGGAGGAGAAAGCAGTTGCGTGAACATAAAGGCTGACAAAGTAGAGGCTGAACTTGAGATTCAACAGAGCATCAATAGACAGGAATCGATGATAAACTTCTGCTCCAGGGCATTCTGGGAGGGTCTTGCATACAGGTGCATCACAGTCGCCTTCTCGGAGAGCTTTCCTAATGTTGCTTCACGTTTGGCTGGCATGTGTTGTTAACTGGAGCTTGTTCATTGAGCTGATTTCTTTGGACACCAAACGTAATAACCTGTCCTACACAAGAACAATGTAAACTGATCATAAAACACTTCCTGTGCATTGCCTGAGTCCACTCAGCAGCCCCAGCTGGACAGTTTTTGTTGTGATTTCTTTACTCAGTTAAAGATGAGCAGGGGAAGCACAGTGGGGCAGAGGCATCATTTCAAGGTCTCAGGGTGGGATGCAGTGGGTTGGAGCTTGATCCAGGATCTCCTGGGCTCAACCACGATGTGCTGGATGCTTCTACTTCCTCCTGTTCCTCTTGGATACTTTGGGCCATGCATCGTAAAGCACCAGTTTGGATCCTTTTCCCTGTCAATGCGTCGTTACACATATACTTGTCCATATCAAAGCATATAACTCTACTTTTATCCCATGACTTGAAAGATTTCTTGTTCATGAAGAAATTTTCTGAAGGAAATCATTCACAAAGTACAGAAATGTGAACTGGGCTTTCATCAGCGTTCACTGTGAAATTTCTTTTTGCCACATCCCCAGGGGGTGGGGTTTGAACTGGCTCTCTGGGCCATTCCAAGAGAGACCCTGTATCAGTTCCCGAGGGGCAGACAGGCTCAAAGGATCTTTAATGGCTCCAGTTCTTGCTTGAGCCTATTTTGCAAGTGTGCTTTCAATCTTTCTGGGAAACAGAAGAAAAGATTTCTGGACTGCCCAGCTGTGTACCCTGAGGAAGGAACTTCCTTTGTGTCAAAGATGGCAGAGTGTCCATGAGGGTGTTAGTTGCATTATTTCATGGGTAACCAATGGATACAGTTCAGAAAGTAGTACGTAGAGGTGTGTTAGAGTGACGTTACTAGAATGAAGTGCCTGAGGCAATTCATTTATAAAGAGAAAAGGTTATGGTCTTGGAGGGCCCAGTCTGAGCCTGCATATCTCCATTGCTTTGGGCCTCTGGTGGGAACGCCAGATGGTGATAGTAGGCCACTGTTCTCGTGTCTGTGTTGGGAGCCAGGACACAGGGATCCCAAGTCCCTCTTCTCAGAGGTTCTACCTCACCTCTTGTCTATTCCCGCCACCACCACCCCCCCCCCCCCGCCCACCACACATACACCTCACCTGGCGGCCTTGGAATCAGGAGGACCTGGATTGGACCTCTATCCTGACTAACTCTGGGGCCTTGGGGGAGTTCTTTACTTTTTGGAAGCTTTGGTGTGAATACAGGGTTTCCCTTTTCTTATAAGACAGCGGTGAGAGTTAAATGAGATCATATACACAAAGCATCCAACAAACACATAACTACAAACCCCAGTGACAATGCTGAGCAGATTTTTACATGTAGGTTTTTGAGCTTGACTGAACTAATTTGTGTGTGGATGTGATTTTCCTATCATCTACAAGAAGATAACTTTATTCATTTCTAATGTGACTGTCTTTGACTTTTTTCCCTCTTGCCAGTTGCTGACTAGAACTGTGAGGACTATGTTGGGTTGAATATTATGCTGAGTGGTGAAAGTGACCGTCTCGGTCTTATTCTTCTTCATGATCTTGCAGGAAAAACTTTCATTTACCCTTGAATATGTATAATATTAGCTGTGTATGAAAACAGTTTTGTTTTTGCCAGTCCTGTAGTTTGAACTCAGAGCCTGGGCACTATCCCTGAGCCTCTCTGTGCCCAAGGCTAGCACTTTACCACTTGAGCCATAGTGCCACTTCTGGCTTTTTCTCTTTATGTAGTATTGAGAAATTGAACCCAGGGCTGCATGCATGCTTAGCAAGTACTCAACCACTAAGCCACATTCCCAGCCTGAAAACAGGTTTTAAAAAGAATTTTAGGCTGGGTGCTGGTAACTCATGTCTGTAATCCTAACTACTCAAGGAGGCTGAGATCTTAGGATTGTGTTTTGAAGCAAGGCTGGTCAGAAAGGTCTATGAGACTTATCTCCAATTAACCAGCAAAAAAAGCCAGAAGTAGAGGTGTGGCTTAAGTGGTAGAGCATCAGTCTTGGGCAAAAAAAGCTAAGGGACAGCACCCAGGCCCTCTGTTCAAGCCCTAGTACTCTTACAAAAAAAAAAAAAAGCCTTAAGAAGTTGTGTGCCTTTTCATTCCCAAGCCCCCAGCACAGTGTCTGATACATAATCATGATTTAATGGATAAAATGTGTGAAAAATGGTGGTTTCTCAAAACTGAATGAGCTGAAGGTACTTCTTCATTTTAATTTTTGGTCTTGGTGTTTGAACTCAGGGCTGGTGCTTGCTCTACTACTTGATTATACTCCAGCCCCTGCCAAAGGAGCTTCTGGGCAGAGGATTCACTTGGTATTGTTTTATTTTATTCTATTTGTCGGTCATGGGGCTTGAACTCTGGGCCTGGATGCTGGCCCTCAGCTCTTCAGCTCAAGGCAAGCACTCTACTACTTAAGCCATAGCGCTACTTACGGCTTTTTCTGCTTACATGGTGCTGAGGAATCGAACCAAGGCCCTCATGCATGCAAGGCAAGCACTCTACCACTCAGCTATCTTTCCAGCCCCACTTGGTATTATAAGGGTAGTAAGGACTAGAGGTTGGTGACAAGCCTCTATAAAGTGTTGTCAGGTGACCTACTGGCAAGGAGCAGGTTACAGAACCGCCACGGATCTCACTACACTTTGCTTGGAGACCTTTTGATTTATTCTATTTTCTCTTCTCTCCCTCCCTCCCTCTCCTTTCTTTCTTCCTCTCCTTCCTTCCTTTCTCTCCTTCCTCTCCTTCCTTCCTTTCCTCTCTTTTTCTGTTGTCTGTGTTTTTGAACTCTGGGCACTGTCCCTGAGGTTTTATGTTCAAGCCACAGCTCTACTTCCAGCGTTTCCAATAGTTAATTGGAGATAAGAGTCTCCCACGTTTTTCTGCCCAGGCTGGCTTTGAACTATAATCCTCAAAGCTCAGCCATCCGTGCCTGTTTATTCTATTTTCTATTGTATTTATTTGGGTACTGAGGTTTGAACTCGTTCTTGCTAGGCAAGTGCTCTACTAATTGAGCTATCCTCCCAAGATCAAGCCTTGTGTTTTTTCCCTGGGGCCTGTATGAGACTGAAATCCCTCTATCCCTCTTTCCCAGCTGGGATTGTGTGTGGTGTGAGCTACCACTCTTGGCTTGTTTAAGATGAGGATTCACTAACTTTTTGCCCAGGCTGTCCTTCACCCATGAACCTCCTGCCCTCTTCCTCCTAAGTAACTTGAATTACAGGCATGAGCCACTGCACCCAGCTGAGTGCATTTTAGAGACACCTATCTGTCGGGTTATCTTTCTCTCGTCTATATTAGCACTTAACAGCTGGAAGAAAATAACATATGTTATATCTCTTTGTATTTATACTGCTGAATAAATAACTTATAGCCCACTGGGTGCACAGAAAACGAGTGAAATGCTATAAATTATAGATGAAATTGCAAGTGCTGCTGGAGTGTAGCATATGCCTTGCTTTGGCACAGATTTGAAATGGTGTAGCTGATTTAAAGGGCTTGAGTCTGTTCGCCTTCATTTTAATTTGGAAACTATTGGATAGCACCGAGTCACAACCGGAATCTCGTTAGTCATGCCATGTCCTCCTACCGGAACCTAACCCCTCAACTTAAGAGCAGATAAAAATTCAGATTAACTGTTGTCTTAGAGTGGAAACTGAACAATGTTATTTAATGTGTTGGCGTTTCTCTTCATTTGGACTCCTAACAAGCAAGTTCTAAATATGAGCTAGCATGTTCTCCCTTTCCCTTTTTAACAAGGTCAGCTGAGATGCAAATTTACACAACATGTTCTGTAAATGCAGAACGTGTTAATAACTTCGAAGAGGCACCAGGATGGAGTGGAAAGAACAAACCTTTCTGTCTCACTGAAGGATTTTTCTGACTGCAAATAATTGAAACCTTGCAGCTTGTGCCAAAGAGGATTTCAGCACACCCCAAAAAGATATTCTCAGGATGCAAGCCTATTTTATAGGACCCAAGGGCAGAAGCGGTAGCCAGCTCATGGGACTGCAAGCCCTGGGACCAGAGGCCTCTCCATCTGTCTCCAGGCAACATGGGCTCACCTCCCCCCCTTACTCTCTCTTTCTCTCTCTCTCTCTCTCTCTCTCTCTCTCTCTCTCTCTCTCTCTCTCTCTCTCTCTCTCTCTCTTGGCAGACTGGCTTCTCTTTGTACATAGCTGCTCCAGCTGCCCAGCTCTGGCTTTTTATATTTTTTATTGCTCCAGTTCAAGGGCCAGCTGAGGCTGCCTGGCATCTCAGATTTCCAAATTCCTGGAAGACAGAATCTAGTTATCTCATCTTGAGTCAGATGACCCCTCTTAACTTGTTCATGTATTAATGCAAAAAGTCTCTACTGTAGGGTTCCAGGAACTGTTTTAGGCACTGGGGGTATATCCTGCCCTTGTGTGAGGGAGAGGGGGGAGAGGTTCTGCTCATTCTTTCAGGGATGGGTAGAGAGTTTCAATTTGCAAAGAAAGGGAAAGAGGTAAGCGTTTATTTGGGTAGACTCGGATTCAAACCCTGATTCTTCCCCTTCCATAAACTTTGTGCTACCTAAGGCATGTCAAACTATTTTCTATAGCCTCATATTTTTAATTAGCTAAAAGGGAATATTCCATTAGAATCTAGCTACGAGAACTGAAATGAAATTGTGCTTGTAAAGCCAGTGGCATGTGTATGTGACAACCCTGTCTGAATCTGTTTCTTCATCTACAAATGGAAGACTGTATCATCTACCTAACATGCTCATTATGAGAACCAAATCATGTCGTGTGCCGGGTGTTAGGAATTGTACATAGTGGACACCCACTATGGTCACTATCCCTTTTGTAATTAATCACATTTTTTTTTTGTCCATTATGGGACTTGAACTCAGGGCCTGAGCACTGTCCCTGAGTTCTTTTGCTCAAGACCAGCGCTCTGCCACTTTGAGCCACAGCATCACTTCTACTTTTCTGGTGGTTAATTGAAGATAAAAGTCTCATGGACTTTCCTGCCCAGGTTGGCTTTGAATCCTGATCCTCAGATTTTAGCCTCCTCAATAGCTCAGATGATAAGCATGGGCTACCACTGCCTCGCTAATTAATCACATTGTTTTTCTGTTTTCTAGTTTCCATTTGGCCGACGCTTGCCTTGTGACATCTACTGGCATGGAGTTTCATTTCATGACAATGACATATTCTCTGGTCAAGTGAACAAGTTTCCAGGTATCTGCTGTTAATGTTGACATTTGAAAGTGTTTCTGGTGTTTCTACCATCTATAAAAAAAAAAAAAAAAAAAAACAACCCATGACAGTGTGTTGAGCTCAAACTTGAAGACTCTTAATTGGGAATTGCTGCCTGTGTGTTCTGCTGCATTGCTGTTGTCATGGGAGGAAAGTTAGCACAGAGATAATCAGGACTTAAGCCTCCCAGGACTTCAAGAGTGCAGACTAGCTTTTGCAGACATTGAGACAGGCTTTCTTGGTCTAATTCCACTGGTGGGAGAATATGATTTTTCACTTGTTAGGTTATAGATATAATATAGGGGGGGTCTAGTGATGAAACTATACATATGCTCCAAATGAACTGGAACATTCCTCCCATGGGAACTATGATTCTAGGAACGTATCCTATAAAGGAAGTATCAGTTCCCCCCTCTTTAATGATCATATTTGGAGATAACCATTTTCAAAACCAAATTCTCTAGTCTGCATTCTAAGTGCCCTGGGCTATAGGCAGCCCCAGCTAGTACATAACGACACAGGCACTCACCAGAAAATTGCCACTGCCAACACATCCGAACATCCCTCTCTCTACACCTCAGCCTTCACAAACAATTTTTTTTTAGTTCTATTTTTAAATCTGTCACCTCCTCCTGCTGTGGTCACTATTTTTCATTGCTTTTGTTCATGCCTATGTGAAGTCAGAGGTTCGGGGTAGTGGGACAGTTAGGGAGAAGGAAATACTTGGTTAAGTTTCTCCACCCACAGGGTCTTATATTTAGTTATTTTACTGCACAGAATATGGTATAATATATTTTTTTCTGTCCGTCGTGGGGCTTGAACTCTGGGCCTGAATACTGTCCCTCAGCTCTTCAGCTCAAAGCTAACATTCTACCACTTGAGCCACAGCACCACTTCCGGCTTTTTTTTTTTTTTCTGTTTATGTGGTGCTGAGGAATTGAACCCAGGGCCTCATGCATGCGAGGCAAGCACTCTTTCACTGAGCCACCTTCCCAGCCCTGGTATAATACATTTTTAAAGGGAACATCACCCTGAATCTCATCCCTCATCCGCCAAAATAACAATGTGCCTATCTTTTATATTTCCTCCCAACTTTAAATGTATTTATCCTTTTTATATGTCAGCATGTAGTTGGCTGAATAGAGATGGTTTTTCTTAGTATAATGTCATCTATATACAAAAGAGAGCATTAATTTCCTCACTTTTCTTTGGCATTCTATATTATATCTTTAAGAAGACCTCGCTCAGGAAACCCAGTACCTGTAGGTCATACACTGGCTAGTTTTACCATCTCTGCTCAGTGGTTTTCAACGTAAGCATGGAGATTTTCCAAGTTGCTGCCGTAGGCAACAGGTAGCTCATAATCATTTAGAAGATGCATGATCAAGAAACACAGCTTATCTTCCAGTCAGTATCAGCCATATCTCTTCAGTAGAGTATTTGTAACAATCTCAGGGTCTAGTCTCTGGACCTAGAGTGAAAAATCAGGTACAAGGAGACAGGATCCATGTCGGCCTTGGCTTAGGTGCAGCATAGGAGCCAGTAGCTCTCATAATTGCTCCACAGTCCACCTTTCAAGTTCCCTCCAAGAACACATCTCACCACACTCACGAAAGCCTGGAGCTATGGCTTCCAACCAGGTATTACCAATCAGGAGTCATTTGAACTATGTGCTTTGTGGTGGAATAACACAGTGAGCCGTATACCTTTATTGGTTTCCAAGGGAACAGAGATGGAAGTTACCCCAAGGTCAAAGTTGTTCTTAGACGAGGAGAAAGGGTTTTGTTAAGAGAATACCACTTTAATGCTATTTTCTCTGCCTTGCTGCTCTTGCTCAGAGAAAGGTTTCTTCCTGATGCCACTAAAAAGACTTCCTGAGATTTGGGAGGACGCGATTTAGATGAGAACAACTCTTTAATTGGAAACAAGAGTTCCTCAAACATGAGGCTTCTTCCACATTTTTTCCATCTGCTTCCAAAGAAATCACTTAAATGGTGGAGAGTGGTGAGAAGCAGCTATGGCTCTACTCTAGGAAAACAAAGGAGAAATATAGAAAGAAGTACTCCCAGAGGAATAGGTTTATGAACGATGATAAAGGAATCTTCATTCCAAAGAAACAAGTTGGCCCCTTCCCAAATTCCCCATGCCAGTGACTGGAACATGTAATTTTCCACTTTCCTAATAGGAATTGATCTGCTGTACAACAAGTAGGCCTTAGATCCTCTCAACGAACACACAGCACTGCACACCCTCTACCCTATGACAGATAGCAAGCCTCAGCCCCAGGGTAGTTCCAGAACCTTCTGTTCTTTGATATGAGTTATATCCAAGTTTTTCTTGTGTCTCTCATCCCATAAGTATGAAAATGCATTCTCCAGGAATGGTCTATAACTTAGCATAATAAGTTCTGGTGAATGTATCAGCAAAACAAAAAACTTTTGGGTATACATACACATGTAATATATTTTATTTGTGTCACCACATTAGGTTTTATTTGGGTAATTTCTTTGCTCAAAACACATTATTGTATCTTAACTGAGCTAAGACTTACTATAAAAATATCTTAGCTGTGTCTTTGCTTTAAGATAATCCCAAACGATCGATTCTCAGCTTCTAAAGAACAGTTAATTATTGAGTTCCGTGGTCTGAGATGTTTGGAAGTCCAGGGTAGATGAAGTAGAGCTTCAGTGAGGCATCTGTGGCTTTTGGCTAGCTGTCTGGGCTCTGGGGACACAGAAAGACCAGAAGAAAGGTGCGCAAGAGAATAAAGCACGATGTTAGTGTGACTCCAGAGGTAGCTTGGAGTACCTATGAGTCCTGAGTGAGCAAGGACACACAACCTGATCCAGCTTTGTGTGGGTGTCAGGCAGGGTAAGAGATCCTGAAGAAAATTGGCTTATGAGCTGAGCCTCCAGGAATGAGTGCCCGCCCCCTTCCCAAGTGCCAATCAGGGAACAAAGGCACGAAATTCTTTGTGCATGCTGCTCATGCAGTGAAGGACAAGTGACACAGGATGTCTCAAGTGGACCCGATGAATGGGGCAATGAAGTGACAAGCAGAGGCCTGACACATCACTGTCGTAGCCAGAAGGGCTTGAGAACCACTGAGACACTTACATGAGACAATAGCGCAGGTCAGCTTGTCTTTCAGAAAGATCATCCTGAGGGTCACATTGGCAGTGGCAGAAAGGCTGGGAGGAAATGGGTTTAGCTACGAGGTGGAACCCAGGCTGAAGATGAACTAATTAGTAACAGTGGGAACAAAGGAAGAGGAGGTGAATCCCAAAAAAATATTTGCTGTAGCATGTTTTATCAATGGTGATTACAGAGTACTCCAAATACATATAGCTCAGTCTGTTTTTGCTTTGATGGGGCTGTGTGGGAAAACCTGAGGACTGGTCTCCTGGTTGATTCCAATTCAGTAAGACCCTCAGGCCTTGCATCTCCAGGGTAGCAGACAGAACTCAGACCTCAGGAAGCATGCCCATGGTGTCAGAAGCTCAGCCTGAGTTAGTTTCTCCATCCAGTAAGGGAACAGCTGCTGCAGAAACATCTAGAGATAGACCTTACTGAGAAACTTAGGAAGTCAATCAGCCTCCATAGAGCCTGTTAGTAAGTAGCAAGACCCTGGACAGTGGGCTCACCTTACAGGCAGGAGGAGTCTACCTGTAGTGACCGCCTACTCGACCAGCGAGGAAAAACGACCACCACTCCAGGAGTCTTCTCAGATCACGCTTTATTGGAGAGCCTTTTAGTTGTAGGAGAGCTTGGGCGTGAGAGAGCGTGCACCCGTAATACAGCCGCTTATATAGGGAATTCGAACACAGGTCTTTTCTATTGTTGGTCGCCTGCCTTTTACCGTCACCAGGTGTCATGGGATTGGCTGGGGACACTACGCGCACAGCCCAGGCGTCCCGCTAAGCACCGTCTGGAGTGGTAATCCTCAAAACTGCAAGGGAGTGGGCGGAGTCTCGCCTCGGCTCCCTACAGTTCCCCCTTCTTTGTTTTATGGCAACAGGTAAGAGTAGAGGTTGGGCCTCTGTCTAAGACATTAATGAGAGGACCTTGCACTGGCCTTCGCCTGAGGGGCGCCTTCCCCAGTGATGACCAGGCCCGTCCGATGCCTTTTTTGCAGAGGTGGGATCTTGGGCATCAACCCACTTGCTACCCAGCATGCTCTTCTTGAGGAGATGGTACCCTCAAGTGCAGTGCACTTGCCTGGCACCCTGTCCCAAATTGCAAATTGCATACCTGTCCCGGTGCAATGGGATCCCCTGATCCCTCGGGGTGCTAAGGCTATGCAGAATGGTAAGGCTTAACTGCCTCTCAGGGCCGACAGCCAAATCTGGGGTGAGGATCCACTCTCCAAAGCGGCTAATGCTTGCAAGATAACAACCTTGTCCCTTCTGGTTTGGGCTCGAAGGCGACAGACCAACCATAGGCAGACCACGCATCCTCCCAAGCAGCAGGCTAAAAACATTCCGACTCCCACCCGCTCTTTGACAAAGGACACCGCAGAGGCAATCCAGTCAGTAAATTGTGACAGCCCACAGCATCATTGGTTTAGCTATCACAGGGATTGCTATTAGCACTGTTGCTAACAGCAAGAAGATCAGCTGCATCTTCAAGAGGGGGTTTTTCTGCAGTCTCCACCGGCCTGGTCAGTCTCGTTGGCACCCAGTGAGGTACTTCTTGACTCTGTGGAAAAACACAAACAGCTCCCCTGGATCTCGTTATTACCGGATCCGGTCCATACCATTTATTATTAATAACATCCTTCCACATAACCATGTCTTTAGTATCCATGGAGTCTCTTGTCATATGCCGATCTGCGGCAGACTAATCGTTGTCATTTAGAATTAAAAAATTAAGGGTAAAGAGCGCAAGAGAAAGTCTTTCCCTGGGGGACGCGGACTCAGCAACTCCCCCTTTTTGTTTTTGAAGCATTTCTTTTATGCTTCTATTAGCTCTTTCCACTATACCTTGTCCTTGAGGATTGTAGGGCAATCCGGTGGTGTGGGCAACCTGCATTTGTGCGCAAAAGGCGCGAAAACCATGGGAAGTATAAGCAGGGCCATTATCCGTCTTGAGTCTAAGGGGCTTTCCCCAAGCTGCCCAAGCTTCTAAGCAGTGTATTCTGACGTGAGACACCTTTTCTCCTGCCAGAGGTGTGGCATGAATGACACCGGAAAAGGTGTCCACAGACACATGTAAATATTTCAACTTACCAAATTCCGTCAGATGAGTAACATCCATTTGCCATAGGGCATTTGGTCTCAACCCCCTGGGGTTTACCCCCACATGGGGAGGATGAAGAAAGGTAACACAAGATTTACAGGCTTTAACAATATCTCTTGCCACATGCCTGGACAAATTATATCTTTTCCTAAGGGTATTAGCAGGTACATGATACAATCTATGAAAGTCTTTTGCCAATTCTACAGGATCAGCAGCGACCAGAGCCATAGCCCGAGTTGCCTGGTCCACCAAATCATTACACTTTGCCATCGGGCCCGGCAACATAGAGTGGGCACGAATATGTCCAATATAAAAAGGATGTTTTCTGTTTAAGATAAGGGATTGATGGGGCTGGGAAGGTGGCTCAGTGGTAGAGCGCTTGCCTTGCATGCTCAAGGCCCTGGGTTCGATTCCTCAGCACCACGTAAGCAAAAAGAAAAAGCCGGAAGTGGAGCTGTGGCTCAAGTGGTAGAGCGCTAGCCTTGAGCTGAAGAGCTCAGGGACAGCGCCCAGGCCCAGAGTTCAAGGCCCCACGACCGGACCCAAAAAAAAAAAAAAAAAAAAAAAAAAGATAAGGGATTGAATCTGTAACAAAACATTAGAAATTGTACTGGCCTGCTTAATTGAAGCAGCAACTTCAAGAGAAGCAACGGCATTTACAACATATAATGAATCAGAAAATAAGTTAAAAGGTTGATCAAATCTTTTAAAAACTTCAAGCACAATTAAACATTCAACAGCCTGTGGGACATTCGGCCGAAAATTAAAAACTACCGGCTGTTTGTGTCCTTGAACAAAAAAGGCACCTTGTCCAGATTTTGATCCATCCGTAAAGATGGTTAGAGTATCAGCCAAGGGCTCCTTTGAAGTGACAACAGGAAAATACACTAAATTTTTGTTAACTATGGCAAGCAGAGGATGCTTAGGATAATGATTATCAATTACATTTGGAAATGAGCAAACAAGAATTGCCCACATATCCATTGTGGCTGCTAAAATTTCAACTTGCTCGCCATCCAGGAGCGGACCTTACATTCCAGCCTTTTAATAATCATGAAATAGGGCGAGGATTCTCTCTGGCTACTTCCTGCTGACAAGGGGCGTCGACAATAGGGGTAAAAGGCTGGAATTTGGTCTCCTCCCAGAGAAGGCAGTGAACAGCAGCTGTCCCTTGGTTGCGTGAGTCCTTAGATGAAATCTGGAGAAGTCTCATGAGCATTGAGGGGCTGGAAAAAAAAAAAAAAAACTAGAGAGCAAATAAATGGCAAGAGGAAGGACTTGGGGCTGAAAATGTTGGTAGAAATGTCCCTAGTTACTTCTGACATCTGGCGACTAGGTAGAGAATTCAGGTGACAAAGGCAAGAATATAAATCACAGTTCAGTTAATAGGTAGACAGGTATAGACATTGGATGGGCAGGCTTCTTACTTCTACTGACCTCCCGGCTCAGGTTAATTTTGAAAGGGCAGGCACAAAGTAGCTGATGTGACATCATCTCCTCTTACTCCTTTCCACGTTCCCTTGTTCCCTAGACTGGCTGAGTCTAGGTGCTCGTTGCTGGGATGGCTTGTCCCAGTTGGTATTCAAGATTTGAACTCAAGGCCTGGGCACTGTCCCTGAGCGCTTCCGCTCAAGGCTAGCACTCTACCACACTGAGTTATAGTACCACTTGCAGAGTTTAGCTGGGAGATGGAGTCTTAGGGATTTTTTAGCCCGAGCTGGCTTTGAACTGAAATCTTTGCCACAAAAGCCCTTTATTATTTTCAATTAAAGCAACATGGAGATCAAGTAGAATAAGTAGAGCTTACCTGGTTCTTATCAAGAATTGACCAACAAATATTCTGAAATGACAAAACTCATTAGATGTGATGAAAATTTTAGCATAGATATGCCCAGTATTTTAGAACCATTTAGTCAGTAGTAGAATACACAACACAAAACAAAAAAGGCAAAACTTAAAACCTAAAATTTCAACTTGCTCACGGGTATATGGAATAATTAATTTATCTGGAATTTTTGCAAAATGCATTAAACAATACTTTATACCCAAAATTGCCTGCTTTTTTTTATTTTTATTTTTTTATTTTTTATTTTTATTTTTTTTATTTTTATTTTTATTTTTTTCAGATCAAAATTGCCTGTTTAGCCACTAATTCAGGAAAATATTGAACAGTTTTTGCTCCCACAGAATCATAGCATTAATAGTTAGCCTTTGAAGCAAGGCAGTGGTATAATTGGCCGTCACTCCATAAGTCCTGACTGCCTCAACTAAATCCTTAAGCTGGAAGTAGGAAACCGGCTCAAGAATTCTCTCATTAGTAATGGGATTTTCAAAAACTGGAAAAGCGGCCGCTAACGGCGACCAGGTGCTGCCTTTTATAAAGTGACTCTTCCCTGCAGGCGGGCACGGCAGGGGGGCCGACGGGTGAGGGGCAGCTCCGTTTCCTCTCCCTGGCTGCTGCGGTACTCCCACCCCTAGGGGGCGCCACCCTCCATATCTGTCTGCCACGTGCTCCGCCGCAGCCTCTTCTAACTCTTCACTATCAGCTGGATCGAGCTGCTCTCCCTCCTCCTCTAACATTTCTTCCTCTGAGTCACTCACAAGATTACTATATTCTTGGTCCCGCCCTTCCACATGTAGGGCTGAGAACCGGTTTGCTTTTAAAGAAGGGCACGGAGGTCTCCTTGAGACCCCCTCCCTAAAACCCTTCTCCTTTTGTGAGGGCTGCAGCCCCTCTCGCTTCAATTCTTTAGGATCCTTCTGTCTTTTTTCCCTTTTTCTTTTAGGCCTCTTTTCCTCCCCATTACTGTATACTGACTCTGATAGACTATCCTGTTGCTGCGTTAGTACTTTGCGTCCTTCCTGGATTAAATCAAACCCTCCCTCCTCGAGGCAAGTGCGCACCATCAAAAAGACAAGCCACAAGGGAAGAAGCAATGCAAGCAACCAATAAATATCTAAATCTACAGTGAACAGCATACCGGGGGATATTTACCAACGTCTCCTCTCCGCGTGTTGAGTTCTGGCTCCAATTCGGCCTCTCGCGCGGGTCCCGTCCCAGGTTCGTTCCCGGGTTTCGGCACCAGTTGTAGTGACCGCCTACTCGACCAGCGAGGAAAAACGACCACCACTCCAGGAGTCTTCTCAGATCACGCTTTATTGGAGAGCCTTTTAGTTGTAGGAGAGCTTGGGCGCGAGAGAGCGTGCACCCGTAATACAGCCGCTTATATAGGGAATTCGAACACGGGTCTTTTCTATTGTTGGTCGCCTGCCTTTTACCGTCACCAGGTGTCATGGGATTGGCTGGGGACACTACCTTGCTCGCGCACGCGCACAGCCCAGGCGTCCCGCCAAGCACCGTCTGGAGTGGTAATCCTCAAAACTGCAAGGGAGTGGGCGGAGTCTCGCCTCGGCTCCCTACATCTACCTTTTGGGTAGACTTAGAGGGAGCATAGATGAGGGTGAAAAGAGGAGGTTCATTGACGAGAACAAAACAAAACCTCAGCTCTATGTGCTGCTCAGGCAGCCGTTCAGTCCCCAGGAGTAAAAGATAGATGACCGAAATGGAGGATGAAGCCATAGAGCCTCAGAAAAACACATGATTGGTACACAAAGTCAAGTTCAAGTTTTAGCAGAGAGGACCAGATAGTTAGCTCTAGAGCCGAGAGAGGGGATACCTTGGGTGGGTTGGGTGCTACAACTGCTAAGGGAACAGGCCAGTCCTGACCAGCAGGAATGTGGCATAAGATGCCGCCACTTCTCCCATCCATGTCTGAGTGGCTAGAGGCAGGAATGACAGTAGCTTCTATGGCAAATCTTGTGAGTTGCCTGCATTCTTTTCCTGATAGCCCTGCAGGGAAACAGAGCTGGGCTGGGCAGGGGGTGGGGGGCTGTTTTGGTGACTAGTAGATATCAGACATTCCTTCAAGCAGGGTTCTGACAGCCAGAGGGCAGGCAGTGTTCGGGATGGGCAGCGTTTGGCCTTTAGGACACAATTGAAGTTAGCTGCTTTCAGTGGAGAACTTCCTAGAGACACAAAGGTAAACTTGGAAACCAGATCTGTTAGCAGTGGGGAACTAAGGATGCTTGTTACAAAAGGAACCATTGGCCAGGCGCATGCCTTGTCATCCTAGCTACTCAGGAAGCCGAGTATGGTGGTTTGAAACCAGCCTGGGCAGGGAAGTCCATGATACTCTTATCTCCAATTAACCACCAAAAGTCTGGAAGTAGAGCTGTGGCTCAAGTGCTAGAGTGGTTAAGTGTTAACTTCTTGCTAGACAGGTGCTCTACTGCTGTGCCACAACTTCAAGCCCTTATTGAGCTTTTTGATACGCCAAGGGAAGGGAGAAGTTGTAATTCTAATCTTCCTTCTCAGATGTTCATTTGATTCCTGAACATGAGGGTCAAGAGAAACATCATTATCTCTGACTGGGGCCATTTTAAACATGTGATGATTGGGCATGCCAAGCTATGGGGAACTCTAATTTCTATTAGAGATAATTGTGCCATGCTCATTTCTAATGACAGTCATGGACCACTTTAATCTCTTTCAGGATACAGGTTATTTTTAATATGCATTTTTAGCCTTAAATAAGCAGGCTAAATTTTGTAGTTCTTTTTAACCTATTTCTTAAAATTTGCTAAGATAAACAATATTGTTTCCTTGCTTGCCAGAGATACCAATGATGTTACAAAAATAATGTCCACCATTATTTCTTAAAGTATGTTTTAGATGAGACACTTCAGTTTCCTCTGGTCAAATTAATGAAAGCTGATCAATGTCAATATAAGTACTTAGAACTAAGAATTCCTATGAATTACATTCTCCCCACCCCAAACTATAAATTTTGCTTTGATAGCCTTTCCATTTCCTGTCCTTGATCCAAGAAGACAGATTTTATGCTGAAAGGTGTTTGTGTGTGTTTTTCTATTTTATACCTCAATACTCATGAAAGATTAAAACCTGGAAACTTAATAAAGTTTCTCATCATGTCACCAGAGTCGACTAGATAATATTCTCTAGAGTAAAAGATAGAAAGAATCTCAGAAATATGTGTGCTAGCCCCCAACTAAAGAGGGTGTTAAGTTTTAAGTGCAAGATAGAAATTCTTCTTGTGCCTATTACCTATTGAAATGGCAGCCAGATGATAAACTGGGTGAAAACCCATCTATTCAAAGGGATGCTTCATTTTTTATAATGAATGCTGTCTTCTTTCACTATTCTGGTAGCTCTTTCCAAAGAGCCACTACTGTGAGGAACAACTCATACTTATTGTAAATACTGCTTTTAAAAAGTGGCCATGGTGGATGGATGGTTTTAAAGATCCCAAATAATGCCCACTTTGTAGATGATGACATGTGCTTGTTCAAACCTGATGGTTGGTCTCCTCTCCAGGTATGACAGAGATGGTGCGTAAAATCACCCTGAGCAGAGCTGTGAGAATTATGCAGACCCTCTTCCCCGAAGAGTACAACTTCTACCCTCGCTCGTGGATTCTACCTGAGGAGTTGCAGCTCTTCACAGCTCAGGTAGATGGCACTCTGTCCCCATGACCCCTGAATTATTTGTGCTTGTGACTGATTGTATCCTGAGTCCTGTGTGCGAGGAGCTGGGCTGAAGGAACCCCAGGAAGCTGAGCCTGATTAAGAGGGGGACTCGTGGGTATACGGTGGGTGTTGGAAGTATGCAGAGTTGAATGGGGAGGGTGAGAGGGTGACAGGTAAGTCCACTGAAGAAGTGGGTCTTGCCATGAGAGGACAGGTCTTAGTGATACCAGAAGTAGAACATGGAGACTGGGCAGGTGGACACCACAATGGGGCCATTTGGGAAAACCATAGGAGAGGGATGCCCCAACTTTCAGTGGTATAAGATGGAGGGTGTTGGGCTCTTGCCTAAAGGCTAGGGAACTAGTCTGACAACCTATAAGTGAGTCTCTTCAAGAGTCCTGCGTTGAATTTGTTCCAGAATCAATTCTGAAATGCCCGGCCTGCGGCACTTATAAGCAATGTGTTTGAGCTTGGAATCCTTCAGAGTTTTTGCCACTGATTGTGAAATAGAAGAAGTAGGGAAGAAGAGTTCAAAATTGCTATTCTGTTTAGTCTCTTACCAGACTATTTAGAATGATTTCACATCCTTTGGCAAGATGTGCAGCCCATACCATAAACATGAACTGCGGGGTCTCTGTGCAACAAAGGTCTGTCTAATTATGGCAAGGCAGTTATCTCTGGGTGGGCCTACTGTGTTCCAGACATTGGGCTAGAAGCATGATTACTTTTCATATTCACACTAACCTTATGGCAAGTTTTGGTTTTGTTGTTGTTGTTGTTGTTGTTTTAAAGATCTCTCCATTCTATGGATGAGGTCCATGAAGCTTTGGAAAATTTAATGACCTGCTCAGGAAATAAGCCTTAAGTCTAGCACTGACTCGTAGGCCTGTGGTTTTCATATGTTTTGTTGTCTTCATATTGGTTTTAATGTTGAACTACAAAACCTATAATAAAATTATGATTTACTACACACAAAACAGCTTGAAGTACTAATTTTTAAATGGAAGCACTCCAGGAGACAGCAGTCATATGGGTTTGTAAACATTTTTTTTTAAATCATCCAACTATTAACTTACACCAGGTGCATTTCATTGCATGTAAATTATGCTCCAATAAAGTTAATTTAAGAAATAACTATTAGCTGTTCTCTGTGCTCTCTCCAATCTCTTACTTCTGTGGCTTTACTCCACAGAATATCTTTCCTTCCCAGGTCCACAGCTATCTATGTCTATTAGCAAGGCTAATTAGGTAGCTCCAACTGTATTAAAAATTAAAAGAGCTGGATGCCAGTAGCTCACACCTATAAGTCTAGCAACTAAAGGGGCTGAGACTTGAGAATCATGATTTGAAGCCAACCCTAATAGACAAATCTTTGAGACACTTGTATCTCCAATTAATGAGCAAAAAGCCAGAAGTGGGGGTGTGGCTCAAGTGGTAGAGCACCAGCCATGAGCAAAAAAAGCCAAGTGAGAGTGTGAGGCTCTGAGTTCAAGCCAATAGTATCAGTACACATTAAAAATCTAATAGAATTAATAAGATTGTCAATCATCGAAAGTCAAACCTGTAACGTTCAAGAAGAGGGAAGTTCAAGGCCAGCCCAAGGGAAGTTTTTATTGCCAGACCATATTTGAAAAGAAACAAAAGCAAAAAGGTAAAAGGACTGGTGGTACATCTCAAGTGGTGGAATGCTTGCCAAGTAAACAGGAGGCATGAATTCAATTCCCAGTACCGCACATATACACACAAAAAATAAGTTTAGATAAGTAGACTTATATGGTATGTGCTCTTTTGAGTTTTTTCATGTTAGAATGCTGTTTTTGAGACTCATCCATGCATTTTGTATGTCTCAGTTATCTGTATTTTCTTTATTATTGAATAGCTTTCCAGTATAGGAATTATCACAATTCCTTTATCCACTTGGCATCTGGATCATTTCCAGTTTGTGGATATTAAAAATAAAACTGCCATGACTATGTAAGTTATTTTCTAGATGGGTTTTTTTTGTGTAATATCCAGAAGTGACATTTTGTGTCATGTTATATGTGTATATTTATCTTTGTAGGAAATTGCCAAGCTTATTTTAAAAAATCTTTAGTTACACAAAGGAGTTTCAGTTTTACAGTTGGCAAACAGTTCTTGTCATAAATAGATGCTTATTCTCATCATATGCCTCTTCTGTGTTTATTGAATTGATCTTATGACTTATTCTTTATTTTGATAATGTGATGAGTTGATTGAATGATCTTTTAAATGGTGCATTCTTGATATAAATGTCATTTAGGTATTCTCCTTTTTATATATAGATGAACCCCCTTTGCAATACATTAATATTTTGTATGTGTGTTCATAAGACTAGCTGATATGTAACATTTATATTTGGTTTTGGTGTGGGGCTAATGTATGCCTTTTGTTAAAAGAATTGGCAAGTATTTTTCCTCTACTTAGTTGCAAGTTTTGCTATTATTAAATGTTCAAAAGAATTTACTGTTAAATGTATTTGGGCCTGGGCTTTCTTTTGAGGAATATGTGAAGTTGTAGCATCATTTTTTCTAGTAGATACAGTTAACTTGTGCCTTTCAAAGAATTAGACTGTCTTATCTCATTTGACATCAAAATATTTTAAATAATATTGTTTTGGTAAGTGGTAATTTTTCTGTTTTGAAGTGACAGTCTAGTTAAGAATTTATCAGTTTTACCAATCTTTTAAAAGAATCCATTTATGATTTTATTTTCTTTGTTCATTTAATCATTGATTTATTTTAATGTAATGTCCTTCTTTCTATTTTTTAGTTTAATTTGCTTCTTTTTCTCAGCTTTTAAAGGAGCCAACATAGAATTACTAACTTTTAAACTTTAAGCAATAAAGTTTGCAGTATTCTTTTTGAGTGCATCTCAGAAATTTGTATATATTACATTTTCATTATCATTTGGTTTGAGCGTTTACTAATTTCCCTTAAGGTTTGCCTTGGATTATTTAGAAATGTGTTGCTCAATTTTACAATAATTTTGAGATTTTCCAAGTAATTCTTGGGCTAGGAAGGTGGCTCAGTGGTAGAGTGCTTGCCAAGTAATTTTTGTTTTTGATTTCTAATTTAATTAATATCAAGCACTATTTTCTTTTTCTTGAGGGGAGGGTACTTTCTCAGGCAGCATTCTACCAATTAAGCCATTCCTCCTGCCCCTTTTCTTTAGTTTGATTTTCAGAGAGGGTCTCACTGTTGCCCTGGTCTGGCTTCAGACTGTGATCCTCTTACTCCCACTTTTGGTGTAGAGGGAGTTACAGGCGGATGCCACCGCATAGAGCTTGTTTTGAGTAATAGGGTCTCATTAACTTTTTCTTTTTTTTTTACCCTGGCTTCAAACTGCGATCTCCATTCCTGGTTCCCATATACCTGAGATTATAGGTGTGCCTCACCATGCCTATCAAAAAGTACATCCTTCATCACTTTGATCCCTTTACATTTAATAACAATTTTTCTAACGGCCTATCTTGATGAATGTTTGCGTGCACTTAAAATAATTTGTGTTCTGGAGTTGTTGGCATACCAACAATTATGGCAAGTTGGCTCTTGGGAGCATCCCATTTTTCTTTTCTTACGTACTACCTACATGTTCTACCACCTACTGAGTGATGGTGAAATTTCCAGCTTCTCTCTTTCATTACATCTGTTTCCACCAAGTAATTTGGAGCTCTGTGTGTAGCTTTATGATTTGACTTTCTTATAAAGTAACTTTCCCTGTCATGAAGTCTGCTTTGTCTGATATAGTATGGCACTCTCCAAATTTCTTTGGCTTAGTACTTGCACAAGATAGCGCTTACCCTTCTCCTACTTCCACCCTGTCTTCATGTTTAAAGAGTGCTTCTTGTTGGCCTGCACTTGAGTTACTGCCTGTTATCCAGCTTGACAATCCCTGCCTTTTAATTAGTGTGTCCATTTATATTTAGTGTGTAATACCACCTAAGATTCACCTCTAACACCTGGCCATTTCTTTTTTAATTAATATTTTGAGATTTTACTTTTATCTTTTTAGTTTTGGTCTTAGGACTTAGAATCTAAGATTTAAATTATGTCTTTAGCTTAGCATATTTACCTGTTGTTATTTCAAGCAAAATCTAAATACCTTACTATAGCATGCATCTATTTTTACTACATCATACATGCTCTTGTCATATATCATCTAATTCCACAACACATGCTTATTATTTAAGCTTTGAAAAGTTAATTTTTCCTTCCTTCCTTTTTCTTTTTTCTTCCTTTTCCTTCCTTCCTTTCCTCCTTCCTTCCTTCTTTGTATTTTGATACATACTTAACGCTGGCATCAAACTCATGGTCTTCCTGCCTTAGCCTTTCAAGTATTGGGATTATAGGTGTTGGTTAATCACACCTGGTTAAAAAAAAGTTAAGTATCTTAAAGAAGCTAAAAAAAAGTATATTTGCTGGGTGCTGGTGGCTCAGGAGGCTAAGATCTAGGGATTGTAATTGAAAGCCAGCTTGGGCAGGAAAGTCCATGAGACTCTTATCTCCAAGTACCTACCAAAAAGCCAGAAGTTGAGCTGTGCTCAAGTAGTAGAGCATTAGTCTTGAGAAAAAACGCTCAGGGACAATGCCTAGGCCTTGAGTTCAAACCCCAGCACTGGCACCAAAAAAGAAAACAAAGCCAAGTATGTCTATTATACTTTCCCTAGATAAACTTTCCATTCATAATGCTCTTCATTCTTTTGCATTGGTCTAGAATTCTCTCTTGTGGTATTATCCCTTGGCCTAAAGAATTTCCATGGTGCAGTCCAGGTCTGTTGCTGACAATGTTCCTCAGCTTTTGTTTATCTAAAAACTTAATTTTTGTGTGTAATAATTCTAGATTTAACAAAAAGTTACAAAAAATAGTACAATGTTGGTTGCTGTATACTTTTCCCCAATGTTAGCATTTTCTATAATTACCCAAACTGGGACAGGAACATTGACGTGGCATTGTTAGATGATATAGCTTACTGGGATTTTCCTTGTTCTACTAGTGAATTTTTCTGGTACAGCACCCATGCTGTGATCCCGACTCATCTGGCCAGCATTTCTCCTTGGTCCTCGCTAAGTGGTAACAGTTCTTCCACCTGTCTATCTTTTGTGACTTTGGCTCTCTTGAGTATCACCAGTCATTTATTTATTTTGAAAATGACCCTTAAATTTCACAGATCAGATTATTTTCAGCCTTCTTTTTCTCCCGAGTAGGTTCAGATGACACATTGTTGGCAAGAATACCCCACAATGTCACATGTCAAGAGGTTCAGGGTGTCATTGTCATGTTGATCACTTAGTGTTTGCTAGATTCCTCTACTATGAAGTTACTATTTTTTTTACTCTTTATAATCATTAAGATCATTAAGCATCTCCTGGGGAGACTTTTTTTTTTTTTTTTTGGCAATACTCAGGGCTTCACCTTGCAAGGCAGGTGCTGTACTAGTATAGATAGCCGTTTTGTCTTGTACCTTTCAAAGGACAGCTCTGTTGCGATATAACTGGTCTACAATAGACTCTATGTATTTTTACAAATTTATTGTTATTGTGAAGGTGATGTACAGAGAGGTTACAGTTATATAAGTCATATAAAGAGTACATTTCTTTTTTTTTTCTAGAGCTGAGGACTGAACTCAGGGCCTTGTACTTGTCAAGCAAGCGCTCTTCCACTGAACTAAATCCCCAACCCCCTACATTTCTTTTTGAACAATGTTACCCTTTCCCTTGCTATCTCCTATTTTTTTCCCCCTGTTCCCACCCACAAGTTGTATAGTTCATTTTCAACATATTTAGACTCCATATATTTTAAAGAAGTAATTTGATATATACATATCAAATAATATCAAACACATGAATGTATATGTGTGTATATATATATATATATATATATATATATATACATACATTCTTAGCATCAAAATCAAGAAATTGGTGATCTCTATCCCACAAATGTTTCCTCATGACCCTTTTCAGTCCTTTCTTGATTTCCTTTCATGTCCCTCTCTCATAACAATAGGTAATTGTGGATCTGCTCTCATTTTCCATTTCTACAATGTTAGATAAATGGGTTCATATGGAAGGGGCTTTCTCTCTTTTGGAATGGCATCTTTCCCTCAACATAATTATTTTGAGATTGACTCTTGTAGCATATGTCAATAATTCTGTTAATTTCTGAGTTTTCAATTAGAACTTGGTGTCAGTTTGTTTATATCTTTAGCTACTGATGGACATTTGGGTTGATTGCAGTTTGAGGCTATTAAAACTACTTAGCTAGATGCGGTGGTTTATGCTTGTAATTACAGTATGGGGGAGGCTGGAGCAGGAAGGTCATGGGTTCCATGCCAATCTAGGCTACATAGTAAAACTTTTTCTCAAAAACATAAAAAAGATCCACTGAAAATCTGTAATTGTGTGAATATGTTTAGACTTCATCTGAGTAAAACTGTAAAAACTGAAAAAAATCCCCACTTCTCAGAAATCACTTTCAACACTTGATGGATATCCTTCAGCCTTTTCTCTGTATGAACAACCACACGTTGTAATAGGTATGTAATTATTATTATTATTATTACTTGTTGGTCATGGGGCCTGAACTCTGGGCCTGGGCGCTGTCCCTCAGCTCTTTAGCTCAAGGCTAGTGCTCTACCACTTGAGCCACAGCACCACTTCCGGCTTTTTCTGCTTATGTGGTGCTGAGGAATTGAACCCAGGGAAGGCCTCATGCATGCAAGGCAAACACTGAGCCACCTTCCCAGCCCCAAGGTATATATTTTTTAACTTGAGGCTTTGAGCATACTCAGCAGCTACTCTGACACTTGATTGAGCCAAGTCCCGAGCCCTTTTGGTTTAGTTATTTTTCAACGGAGGGTCTTTGTATGCCTATTTATGCCTCCCAAACAGCTTGGATGACAGGCACATACCACCACACACAGCTTATTGGCTCAGACAGGGCTCTTGCTAACTTGACTGCCTGGGTGGCCTTGTACCATGATCCTCCCAATCTCTGCCTCCGGAGCAGCTGTGATTGCAGGCATGAATCCCTATAACCAGCGCAGATTTTTATTTAACAAAAAAAAGGTTATATTCTACATTATTGTTCCTTAGCCTGCATTTCCCCTTCCCCCAAGTATATTTTAGATACCTTTGCAGGTCAGGACTGCATCATATTCATCATAACTTTGAAAGTCATTCCCTCCTTATAGGCATGTAGTAGCCCTTACATTTTTTGGTTCAACAAGTAATGTTATAGAGAACACTCTCATAAAGTATCTTAATACACCAGTGCCTCCATTTTCTTCAGATAGATACCTCAAAGTACACCGAAAGAGAGCCTTTACACTTTTTGACAGGTAAAGCCAAACCACGAAGCTTTATCAGAGACGAAGAACTTAATTATGTGGGTAAACAATGTCGTGACAATGTCTCAGGTGTGTGTGTGTGTGTGTGTGTGTGTGTGTGTGTGTGTGCACGCACGTGTGTATGCATGATCACACACAGGTGCACTTTGCTTTGTGACTCCTTACACCAACCAGAAGAGCTGTGAATGGAAAATGTGACCCTCTGTAGCTTATTTCCCATATTAATTGAGATTCAGTTTATTTCATGAGAGAGAGAGACCCACATTTCCCTGTGTCCATTTGCAATATCGGTACCCAGCTTCCAGCAGCAGGTGGCACCACGCTGAAGCAAGTAGGATTCTCAGTGGAAATTTTTGCAGAGTAGAAAAAGAGGCAGGCTTTCTTTCCAACTCCAGCAGATGGCCAGTCAAAAAAACTCCTTGGAATTTATTTTGCATATGGTCTTCCATCTGGGTATTTGAGAAAAGTACAGTGTTGTTATCAAAACAGTATTTATAATGGTGAAAGTTTGTATTTCTCAGCAGAAGAATTTTTCAGTGAATAAAGCTTAAAAAAAAGAAAAGAAAGAAAAAAAAGAAAAAAAAACCCCAGTTCAATGATGTTTTTCAGTTTCTTAGAGGGGACTGGCGGAGCCTGAGGCCTTCCATTTTCCTCTCCAGTTACCATCCTAAGTTAGCTTTTGGTGATTCAGCTCCTCAAAGTTGAATGAGACACATTTTTTTTGCAGATATCCCTGAAAACAATGCTCTCCACTGAGTTTAGGAAACCAGGAAAATACGGCGTTATCAGAGTCAGAGTGGAGACATAAAGAAACCCCACAATCTGAAGTACATATGCTTTTATCCTGATTCCACACTTGTCAGATGACCTTCTGGTGAGCGAATTCCTCCCATTCATCTCCCCCAGGACCACAACATACTGATATGGCTGATTCAGACTCCAAAGGTGTATGGAAATGATGGAGCTTGAACTCCTCCACACACCTTACAAAGTCCTGCCCTCACAGCAATCCCCCCTCCATGTTTGCCACCTTCTCTATGGGGCTCCTCCGTAGTCCATGTCTTTAGTATCAACACCACAACTCCTCCATTTTTATTACCTGAATTAGTGGCATAAAGGGGCTTCTTTGGGATGTTTTGTACAATGTACCCAATCAAATGCATTTCTTTAGCTCCACTCCCTTTTCCTTAAAATAATTTCAGCTGGCTTCATTGTTGTGTGCTGGAAGGGGAGCTCTTTCATCTTCTTCCTTTGTGTCCCCCACCCTCAAGGCTCCTTTCTTTTCACATGCACAGTTTTACTAAATCTAAGCTTCTGACTTCTCTGTAACAGTGTACTCTGCCACCCAAGGCCTCAAAAGTATGCATGTCCTCATAAGCACAATGTTTTCTCTCTTCATGATACATCTACTACACAGCTTACTGACTGTATTTAATGCCCTTTCTCTTGTCCTGTAAGGCCAGATAGATCTTATTCATCATTATGTTCTCAGAGTCTTTCACAGTGCCCAGAACATAGCAGGAACACAAGTCTATTTGCCTAATTGGAGTCTCAATGAATATGTAGATGCTAAGATTTTGTTTCTTGCATCAGTGGCTCTCATCTGTCATCCTAGATACTTGGGAGGCAGAGATCAGGAGGACTGAATTTCAGGTCAAACCCTAGGTCAAAAGTTGGCAAGTCCTTAAACACTAAAAAAGTCAGGCGTGGTCTTGCATGTCATCAGTCACCCCAGCTATTCAGGAAATGCAAATAGGAGGATGTGGTCCAGTCCCCGGGATAAAATACGACATTGAAAACCTAACTAAAATTTGGAAGCATGGCTCAAGTGGTGGAACATCTTCCCAGCAAGATGTTCAAACTGGGAGTGCTGCTTTACAAACAAACAAAAAAGTTTGTCTCTTGAGGGGTCAACGTTAGCTTCTTTGAAGCCAATGGCCTGACCCTGACTTGTGCGTCCAGCGAGATCCCCACGCTGCCACTCTCCAGCCTCTCCTGGATGCTGTCCCACCTCCACCCAGACACAGCTCTTAGCGTCCTCCGCAAGCATGGGGCAGACACGGAGAATGGCATGTCTTCTGATTATGAGGCATAGGCCAAGGCCATGGCCCAGGGTTGGGGGGGGGGGCAGGGGAGGAGAGCTAGTAAAAGACAGGAGACAGAAGCCAGAGGGGGATCCAGCTGTCAGGAGGAGGCAGATAATTCAAAGCCACTGGCACAGCTTCTATAGGAGCCAGGGTTTCACCTCCCCATCTGCTCCCTGTTTTATTGCCTTTGTTGCCAAAAATAGAACCTCACCTCCTGCTGCGATGTCTCATGCTGTTCCCCTGCCCCTCACTTACCAGCTGGTGTGCTTCCCCAAAGATGAGGGCCCGGGAACCTCAGGAGAGGTGCACTCAGGTCCTCATGCATTCGCCCAGGTGACAGCGGGCACCTGGGCAGTGCCTTGCTGCCTGCCAAGTGCTTCTCACGCACGTGGCCGCTTCTGTCCTTGCTCAGTGTGGGACACCAGCACCAGCTCCCAAGCTACACATGGGAAATGCAGGCACATGCGCCTGGTGACTACCAACAGGCTCAGATATTCTCCCTCGGTGTGGGCTGTTTTTTCCCAAGACCCACCAATACTAAGAACTAAGGGTGCCCAACAAATTAGAAATGCCCCTGCCTTGAGTGTTTCTGGGCTAGAAGAGTGTTCATTCATTTATTCATGCATGCCTGCAGAAGGCTCTATGTCACACTCTTTTATTCCTTTTTTTTTTTTTTTTTTTTTGACAGTACAGAGTTTTGAACTCGGCTTCTCACTTGCTTGGCAGGTGCTTCATTAGATACTCCATGCCTCCAGCCCTTTTATTTTGCACTGGTTATTTTTTTCCTTAGCTTTTTTTTATTATTGTTGTAAAAGTGATACACAGAGGGGTTAACATTTCACAAGTCTCTCCTCTCCTTACTCTCTCCCAGTTTTTTCCTCCTGTCCCATCCACAAGTTGTATAGTTCATTTTCAACATAGTGTCTAGGGAGTACCTCTACTGTACTCTGCCCTGATTAATTTTGAGTTGGGGTCTTGCCTTTTGCCCAGGCTTGCCTCAACTGTGATCCTTCTATTTATGCTGACCTCTGTAGCTAGGATGACAAGTGTGTACCACTGTGCTAAGCTATTGGTTTAAAATGGGGTCTCATGAACTGTGATTCTTAATATCTGTACCTCCTGAGCAGCTAGGAGTACAGTCATGAACCACTTGCACCTAATTTTTATTCTTGATCAGCTGAAGTCCAGGTACTTAAACATCCAATCCAGCATGCATAGACGTGTAACAGGGTTTAGTCCCATACTTTTGACTCAGGCACAACCTCCTTTAGTGTCTTCAGACATTTATTGAGTGGCTCTTTCCATGTCTAGCACTGGAAAGACAGCGGATGAAGTCTTTGCTTCCAAGAGCAGAGACCATGGAGCAAAGAATACAGGTGGTCCAAAGGAGGTAGATTGATGGCTGTGGTGGATTGGAGTGCTGGGGACCAGAGTAACATGAGGTGGAAGGATGGGAGATGGAGGAGGCAGGAGAAGCTCCTAGCCATCATTTCACGAAACAGTAATCCAGTATCAGGAGACGGGTTCAAGTCCTGGCTCCACCTCTTCACTGATGTGGGATGCTGACCAAGTCACCTTGTCTCCTCCCCCTGCTGCTTGCAAAGGCCCAGGAGAAGCCTGCCCACCTTTGTTTTGGTGTCTGCATTCGACTCTCTTGTAATTCTGTAAGGCTGGCTCTCTTGGACTTCCATTAAATTAGTTAGAGTGAACATTCTGCACAAATTTCTGTTGTTTCAGTAGAGCACAAAGGGCCTGAGGTAATCAACCATCATTTTGCTAATGTTGGGGTCAGAGAAGCCTGGAGCTCAGCTTGGCAGCTGATAATGAAGGCTACACACAGCTGCACCTGGAGAGGTGCATTTCAAGCTGGGCTGGGGTGCAACCCCAAGAAGTCCTTTCCTCCTTACCTCCCTCCCACCTCCTTTGGGGCCAGTAGCCAACAATATGTCTGCACATTTCTGCAGCCTAATTGCCAAGATGTCCTTGTGGGGTTCCTCTAATGGCCCATCAGAAAAACCTCCTCTTTTCCAAGGGTTATTTTACCCTTCTCAACTGGGGCCTATGCCATCCTCTGCAGGAGATGCCCTTCCCGCCATTCTCCAGGGGACAAACTTGGCTTCTGGGTGTCATGTTGATGCTATGGCACCAAACCCACAAAGGCTTTTTTTGTCTTCTTTCCTTTTGTAGGCTTGAACTCAGGGGCTTCATGCTCTTGCTTAGCTTGTTTTTTCTCTCAAGGCCTGGCACTCTACCACTTGAGTCATACCTCTGCTGGATGACTAGAGTTGAGTCCATGGATTTGTCTGCTGAGGCTAGGCTTTTAACGACGATTTTCAGACCTCAGACTCTTGAGTAGCTAGGATTACAGGCGTGAGTCACTGGTGCCTAGCCCAAAGGCAGTTTCCATGCCCCTTCCCACTCCTCCAACTTCTTTGCCACCTTGGCCCTTGGATCTCTGATCACTTGGCCCTCTCAATTATATATTCTTTTCTTCAGTGATAGGGTCCTTCTTATACATGTGTTTGCTAGTGTTCTATGTTGAGCAACAGTGAGCCCAGCGTTTGGAACTGGTATAGACTTACAGAAAGCCTTCCTTTCATTATTTTCTAATATGTGTGCTTTACGTGAAGTTAATTAGACAGCCTTTGCTTCCTCATCTGTGGCAGCATAAGGTTGCTGTGAGAACCACAACACTTGGTCCCCTTACTGCTCTGCTTTCCCTAATAAGCATGGGGCCTGGGATGCTTTCTCCTCATTGACAACCACAAAGAGGACCCCACAGCAAGTTTATGAAAGAAATACTGGAAGAGGTTTTGTCATCTTAGATGGAAATTTAGGCTGATGCTAAGCACACTTTGGGTTCTGGATATTTCTGGCTTTAGAGGACTGTGGAAAAAGGATTTATTTAACTTTTTATAAAAATCTACTCTTGAGACTAATTATCTCCTTACTTGATGATAGATCATTTAGGAGAGAAAAAGAGAGAAGACTTCATTTGGGCTGGGCTGCATCCTGGGTTGGCTCAACTTGGTTTGGTTCTCGCCTCCTCAACCTTGATATCTCTGTTCAATATGGTTCTAAAAGTAGGAGCTTTATTGTTTAATTTTCTTTTTTCTTTTCTTTTATTTTTTTTTGGTCCAGTTGTGGGGCCTGAACTCTGGGCCTGGGTGCTGTCCCTCAGCTCTTCAGCTCAAGGCTAGGGCTCTACCACTTGAGTTACAGCGCCACTTCCGGCTTTTTTCTTTTTGTTTATGTGGAATCAAACCCAGGGCCTCATGCATTGCAAGGCAAGCGCTCTACCACTGAGCCATCTTCCCAGCCCCTATTGTTTAATTTTCTAAACTTCATTTACTCTCAAATACAGGTAGTGTATAAAATCACAACTATTATCTCATTGATTTGAACACTGATACAAGGAGTTATTGCTCTAACTTAAACTTTTCTTCCCTGCTCTCTTGTCTCTCTACTGGCAAACTTTATATTTGTTTGTTGTTTTATTTAATTTGTGTCAGTCCTGGAACTTGAACTCAGGGCCTGGATGCTGTCCCTGAGCTTTTATACTCTAGGCTGGTGCTCTATCACTTGAATCATAATTCCACTTCCAGCTTTTTGGTGATTAATTGGAGCTAAGAGTCCCATGGACTTTCCTGCCTGAGCTGGTTTTGAACCTCAATCTTCAAATCTCAGCCTCCTGAGTAGCTGGGATAACAGGTTTGAGCCACCAGTGCTTTTAAAAAAGAAAAAGTGAAATGAGGTAAACACTTTTTTCTGGGAGGGAGAATTTTAAAGGTCAAAAAACTCTGCTTTCCCCACTCGAGTAAAAGGTCATCTTTCACCCTTCAATTTTGGTCCTTTCGTTTCGTTTTGCAAAAGTTCTTAGCAATGTCACCTGAGTCACTTGAGTAGAGGTATCTAATTTTCTACAAGAAAACAGTGCAGCTAGCCTTGACTCTGGCACTGGTTTCAAAAGGAAATTAGGAAAATTGTTCTGGCTGTACCTTCTTTCTCCAAAGAAATGAAGAAATCTCATTGACTCCATTTTGTGCTCAACTTCTTGTTGATGTAATTGCATCTTGATAATCCCCATGAAAGGCAAGATGTGGGTGTAGAAAGGTGGCATAATCGAATTTTCTTGCCTTACTAATGACAGTTCATGGACTGTTCATTCTCTTCTCACCCAAGCACATGTCCCCATCTCCCTCCTCAAATAACCTCAGGTGTCTTCTAGAAAGATTAGAAGAATATTTGTTCAGCTACAATGGATTTTTGCTTTTTGATCTAATGCCTTATTTACACTTTCTCATTTTGACATAATTGTAGGAATTATACAAATAATTCCTACATATCTTTCATTCAACACCAAATGTTCACATTGTATTACAGCATTTGTTCTCTGTCTCTTTTTGGATTGCACACGATGTTCTTTCTGTCTTAAACATGTATGTGTTTATTTCCTAAATACAAGGATACTGTCTTTCATAACCATAGTGTTATTATCAAGATCTTAAAATTGACATTTACTTCATGCAATCTAATCTAATAATGCTCACAATATATATGTAGGTATTTTGGAGTATTTTTTGTACTGGAGTTTGAATTCAAGGCCTTGCACTTGCTAAGCAAGAGCTCTATGCCCCCCACTCCAGTCCTTTTTCTTTTAGTTGTTGGGTTTTTTTTCCATTTATAAAGGGTCTTGTGCTTTTTTCTGGGTTAACTGTAGACGATGATCCTCATATCTCTGCCTTCTGGGAAGCTGAAATTACAGATGTGTACCACCATGCATAGCTTCATTCAGTTTTCAATTGTAATTATTTTTATTGTATATTTACTTAAGTTATCATAAAAACACTATTTATGGGACATATATCATATGTTCTGGTTATAATCCATGAATATATTGTATACTTTTCTTATTTAATTCTGACATTAAGCCTAGACATACATACTCTTTTTTTTTTTTTTTTTTGCTCACTCTTGGGGCTTGAACTCTGGGCCTGGGCACTGTTCTTCAGCTATTCAGCACAAGTGCTCTACCATTTGAGCCACAATCCTACTTCTGGTTTTATGGTGGTTAACTGGAGATAAGAGTCTCACACACTTTCCTGCTGGGGCTGGCTTTGAACCGTGATCTCCAGATCTTAGCTTCCTGAGTAGCTAGGATTACAGGTGTGAGCCACTGGCGCCTAGCCATACTCTTACTTTAAAAAAAAAAAAAGTTTTAGCGAAGGTTTTAGTATAACAAGGTTAAAGTAGGGGAAAGAGAACCTTTTCAGCCTCCCATGCAGAAAATGGGATTTAAAGGCTCTGAAACATACTCTTCTTACTTCTGTTTTATAAATGAAGAAATAAGACTGTACTAGAGCTCAAGTCACATGCCCAAGCTTATGTTTTTCTTCCATGTGTTTTTAGCAGCTTCTAACAGCCAGAAAGTGGCAGATCTTGCTTCAAATCTTGGTGTATCAGATAGCAAAAGTGTTGTTTTCTTAAAGATCATGAAATTGACACTTCTGAAACCCACTTTTGATAGTAAGAACCTGATTTTGAAGAAATGTTGGCAGATTCTAGGTCTTGGAAACAAGCAATCAAATGTAAACAGGTATGAGAGAGAATATTTAAATGCACATTGAAAAGTCATCTCTCACTTGGATGAATTTATTAAAGGTTAATGATTCTATATTATCTGAATTCTTGTTTTCATAGTAGCATAATTAATGTGCTCACATGGTTATTCTATGTTATTCTGGTTCCGTGAAGGACAGACAGTAACTGTTTCCAGCTCTGTACACAGTGGAGTCTCGGTCTCACTGAGTGCTGCTGTTGTACACACTACATAAATATGTTTCAATAAATCTTTATTTATAAAACAACCAGTCCATGGACCAGAGTTAGCTGATTCCTGTATGATAAATTACAAAGATCATTTCCTGTCACTGAGATAATTCTAAGAGTGTCCTGGAATTACAAGAAAGAAAACTTATTACATTTTAAGGAAGGGAGGGGAATGCTCGTGACTTTCATGATCAATTATATTAACTGATGATTAAGAGGAAAGGGACTTCTGTTAAGTGATGATAAAATAGTTTACGTTGAAGAATGTGTCTACTGTCAGATTAACAGAACTTTAGAAGCCACGTCAGAAACATGGTCTATGGATATGAATAGTATAGATTGGTTCTGAGCTTTACTCTCTTTTTGTATATATCATTTCGTAGATTTCATTAATTGACTGCCTTTCGACTAGGTTTGTCTGGGGTTTCCTACAAGATATATGTTTCTTGGCCAGGAATACCACAGAAACCATGCTGTATTTTTCTTAGGGTGTATCACATCTAGAGGCACCTCTATTATCAGTGTGTCTGATTACTAGGAGTGTTAACTTGAACATTTGGTTAAGGTGATACTTGCCAAGTTTCCACTGAAACTCTGCCTCTCCATCCCCTACTTGTGTGTGACTCTGTGTATGTGTCGGGGGTGGGGGGGGTGGGGGAGACTGGGGCTTGAACTCAGGGCCTGAGTGCTGTCCCTGAGCTTTTCTGCACAAGAATGGTGCTCTACCACTTGAGCCACAATACTACTTCCAGATTTTTGCTGGTTATTTGGAGATAAGAGTCTCACCATTTTGAATGTCTAGGCTGGCTGAGTGGCATGAGCCACTGGTGCGCTGTTTCCCATTTTAACAGTAAGCATCCTGTGCCCCAAAGATACTTTATGTAATGCCCTGTTACTTCCCCAACTTCCTTCATCTAATTTTTAACTCTACTAATGATTCTTATCTGACTCAGTTATTACTGTGATGGCTATCTAATGGGGGTTGTCTCACCCTACCATTATTTGCACAGTTGTCAGTTGAATTCCTGCAGCAAGGAAATGCTTTGCCTTCACACTTATTTATGCATGTAATTAGTGTCAACTGTGTATTCAGCAGGTCTATTCCTTTACTATCATCATTTATCTTGAGGCTCAAATTATCCAAGATTTGGCCAGTGGACCCTGAGTCCCTTCTGTCAGTCCTCTTACTCTTTGAGCACTGACTTAGTATTGCCACAACACTCACCAGGCTTCACATTTTCTCTGCCCCAGCCCTGATTGGTTGATTATATTAAACAGAGTTTGAACAACAAATTATGTGTATATATATATATGTATATATACATATACACATATATACATGTACACATATATGTATATATACATATATACATATATGTGTGTATATACATATATGTATATATACATATATACATATATATTCATATATGTATATAGTGCCTGGGTGTGGTGGCTCAGGCATGTAACCCCAGCACTCAGGAGGCAGATGCAAGAAAGTCAAGAGTTGAAAATGAGCCCAGGCTATATAGAGAGTTTGAGGTCACCTTGAGTTACCTAGCAATATCCTGTCTCAAGGAAAACAATTATGCCATGCTTTTATTCTCTTAAAACCAGTCTGTGTTCATCCAAATGCCAGCATCATGAAACAAAGAAAAACTAAGAAATTCCTCTAGGTAAAAGAAGTCTAAGAAAGACACAATTAAAACAAAACAAAAAAATCCACTCTAAATGCCCTTCATAGCAGACAAAAAGAAAACATTTTTAAACAAAATACTACACATTTCAATTTGTGAATTCTTGAGCACTGTTACACAAAATGACAGGATGCCAAGAGTCCAGTGCCGGCTCCTTCCTACCTGGAATGAATAAGTTTGGGTATGAGAAAAGATGAGACTTGATTAAGACTTAGAGTCTCTCCCTCCATTTAACATTCCCTGCTATTTTCCTGTTAAACAATTTCCACACCCAATCATTAGTAGCATATGGTTGACAAATACATGATCCACTCTGCCATCAGTGATGTGATGTTTCTGAAATATTAAATGGTCTCAATAACATTCTAGGAAAATAGGCAAAATATACTTTTCCTCTCCTCTATTTACATAGTTCTTCATCTCTGGAAACTTACGGTGCTCAGTTGAAGCTATGAGAAAATGCTATCTCTATGGGCTATGGAGTGAGGGTCTCGCCATCTTCACGTCAGTATATATCCATCTCATTGCAGCCCAGTGCATAGCCGTCTGGCTGGCATCCCAGGTTCTTGCCCTCTAAATGCCAATCATAACCCCCTCCCATTCAATGTGACAATGACAAACACCCTCCAGAAATTTCCCTAGGTGGCAGTGCCAGCCTCCTTGAGGCCAGGAACTGACCTACATGGAGAAGAAACATTTTCTGTTCTCTTCCTTAAGAAACACAAATTCTTGATATTGCTCACAGGCATGTAATTTTTAGCTTATTACGGAAGTCTGTGTAATGCTGTGCATTTGCCCAATTCTTACTTTCTGATTCTCTTAGAATCACAATGAGCTTGGTCTGTCCTCCCGCCTGGGTGGGGCGTGGCAGTAACCTGAGGTCACTGCGGTAGGTGAGTGCGCTGGAGGCATAGGCAGAGCTGAGCGACCTCCCAGAGCAGAGCATCCTGCACCCAGGCTTGTCATCACCCCGGCACCAGAAGTGTGTAGGACCTGGAAAGCCTTACAGCGAAAGAATTCTCAACAGCTCATCAAATTCTTCCATTGTACAGATGAGGAAACCAAGTCCCAGAAAGGAAAAGAGATGTTGCCATGTCACACAAGTCAGAGTTACTAATAAGACCTTAAATGGAGGGAGTTGGTACCAAAACAACAAATCTTGAAGACGAAAGGATCTGAGACCACCTAAGTGTCTCCCCTCATAATGGGTGCCTCCACATCTGGACTGCTCAGGCTCCAGCCTGCACTTCATCATGTTCAGGAAAGAATCGTTTCATATATATGGAGAGAGAGGTCGGCCATGGGGCTTGAACTCTGGGCCTGAGCTCTGTCCCTCAACTCTTCAGCTCAAGGCGAGCGCTCTACCACTTGAGCCACAGCACCACTTCTGGTTTTCTGGTAGTTTATTGGAGATAAGTGTCTCACGGACTTTCCTGCCCAGGCTGGCTTTGAACCACGATCTTCAGATCTCAGCCTCCTGAGTAGCTAAGATTACAGGTATGAGCCATCAGCGCCTGGCAGTTTTATATATTTTTAAAGGCAATTCATCAGCCTGTGCCATTGGATTCTTGTACTTGTGTGTGTGAATGTGTGTGCACGCACGCACGTGCCGGTCCTAGGCCTGAACTCTGGGCCTGGGTGCTGTCCCCTGGGCTCTTCAGCTCAAGGCTAGCACTCTACCACTTGAGCCACAGCGCCATTTCTGGATTTTTCTGCTTATATGGTGCTGAGGAATCAAACCCAGGACCTCATGCATGCAAGGCAAGCACTTCTACCACTGAGCCATCTTCCCAGCCCACTCTTGTAACTTTTAAAGTATTTATGAGTGAGCCAGGAGCTGGTGGCTTGCACCTATCATCCTAGCTACTTGAAAAGGTTGAGATCTGAAAATCCCAGTTCGAAGCCAGCCCAAATCCAGCAGACCTTTATCTCCAACTAATGAGCAAAAAGCCAGAAGTGGAGATGTGGCTCAAGTGGTAGAGTGGCAGCTTTGAGCAGGGGCATGAGTTCAAGCCCCATTAGTGGCATAAATCTATATACATTGAGACTTTCTAGCTCAATCTCATCCTTCCTACCCTCTCTATCTGGGACATGCATGTTCTTTGCAGCTTCTGTATCAGTCCCTTATTAACTTGTATCCATGGATACAAAATTGTATCCATGTCTCTTGAGTTTTCTTAGTTACAGTCTGTGGCCTTGAAGATGGCACTAAGAGTACTATGATGACAAATCTAAGATAATCTCCTCTGCCTTTCCTATAGCCGGAAGGCAAAGGTAATGCCAGGCGCGTGTGCAGTAAGGCAAACTACCACCATGTCCTTGGGTCCTGTGGTTGGCCAGCCTTGGATTGGATGCCATCTGCAGCTAGGGGTGTGGTCCTGCATTGCTGCCCCCAGAGTCCCCAGAACTGTCATGGCCGTCTCATTAGGAAGTTGGAAGGATAAACAAAAGATAGAATAGGAAGAACACAAAAGCACCCAGCACTGCAGGCTCAATAAAGATGACTTTCTTTCTCCCTCCTTCTCCAGTGTGACTCGCTTGAAGCAACTTCTAGGTCCTTAAGAGTTTAAAATGCAGGGTAAAATGATTTATCTCAGCTGCTCTTGGACTTCACCTCTGATTATGTAACCATGAGATCCTTTGAAAATTCAATGAGCAGATCTCAAGTAAGGAGCTCATGGGTATTTGGATTAAAGTTGAAGGCAAAAAAAAAAAAAAAAAGCAAACTGTCTCACAGATTAATTGTTGTAATGGAATATACATCAACGAAGGCTACACCATTTCTCATATATTAGAATTCATATATCAGTCTATATTATGAACCTGAATAGGTGTGAGTGCTTACTGGTATCCTCTGAGTGCTTTTTATCATCTTTGAAAGTGTTCCCTGGCCATGCAACCTGGGAAATGCTGTATCAGCGAAGTTTATTATAGATGAAGATATCGATGTTAATGTATAACAAATACTCTGCCATTTCAATATGCATTTCCTCTATGGCTGTTTATTTAGCATGTTATGTCCTGATCTCCCATAATCACTGTCCTACAGAGAGGGAGACACAGCAGCCCTGTCCTGTTAGGTCATAAATGAGGCCTGCCAGTCAGCAGGGGGTCTTGGAGAGCTGAGCCTCTGGGGAATCTACAAGTGATCCTTGAGCCTGGGAAACATTGTCCTCTACCATTTGAGAGCATATGGCATCTGCCCTGTGGAGACTTGTAAATGGTTATCTAGTTGGTCAGATGCTGGTGGTTCATGCCTGGAATCCTAACTATTCAGGAGGTTGAGATCTGAGGGTTGCAGTTTAAAGCCAGTTTAAGCAGGAAAGTCTCTGAGACTCTAATCTCCAATTAACCACCAACCCCCCCCCCCCCCCAAATGGAGCTGTGGCTTAAGTGGTAGGCATCAGCCTTGAGCAAAACAGCTACAGTGCCCAGGCCCTGAGTTCAAGCCCCACTAATGGCACCCACACACACAAAGACATACACAACACACACATACACAGAGCACACACAACAACACATCTCTCACACACACACATGCACTCAGACACATACAAACACCACGCAGAACAACAAAGCAGAACAATATTAGAAAAAATAAGCCAGTAGATTTCTCATTACATGGCTGTGAGGCTTAAGCAAAATAAGCAATGTAAGGCACATTTAGGTACTCATAAATGGTTGGTTTTGGTACACATAATTATTTGTGCTTCAAATACAATTAATTGGTTTTGGTACATATAATTAATTGTATTTTATCTAGACTCTTTAAGATTGTGTGTTTAGCAGAGAGAAATGAACTCTAAGACATGGACACAAGATGTTTTTCTTGTTGTTTTTAATATACTATGTAATTTCTTGTTTCTTTTGTATTTTTCCCCCTGTGGTTTAGCCTCTGTTGTCACTGTATTGGGTACCCTGGGTATTGTATATACATTTATCTAAATTAGGGAAGGGAAGGAGAACAACAAAATGGTGAGACAAAGGACAAAGGGGGAACCACTGCAGTGGTGACACTCACAAGACAGTATGTTGGAAATGATCTGTGCAACCTGGGGGGGGGGGGTGCAGGGGAGGGAAATTGGGAGAAAAGTGAGGGAGGGGGTAACAAGTTTGACAAGAAATGTACTCACTACCTTACTTATGTAACTGTAACCCCTCTGTACATCACTTTGGCAATACAATTTTAAATTTTTAAAGAAGATTATTTGTTTAGCAGAAAAAATATGGCTTTTGGAAATTTGAACACACACCTGTGTTCAGATCCTGGCTCCCTGTTGTACAAATTGTATGAGCCCTTAACACTGTTTCCTTGTCTGAGAGAGAGAGAGAGAGAGAGAGAGAGAGAGAGAGAGAGAGAGAGAGAGAGGAGAGGAGAGAGATAACAATAGTATTAAGGGAAACCATATGCAATTGCATATATATATATATATATATATATATATATATATATATATATATATATATATATATGGCTGAGTTTGATCTATAAAAATGGCAGTCTCAGGGCTGGGAAGGTGGCTCAGTGGTAGAGCGCTTGCCTTGCATGCTCAAGGCCCTGGGTTCGATTCCTCAGCCCCACATAAGAAAAAAGAAAAAAGCCGGAAGTGGCACTGTGGCTCAAGTGGTAGAGTGCTAGCCTTGAGCTGAAGAGCTGAGGAACAGCGCCTAGGCCCAGAGTTCAGGCCTTACGACTGGACCAAAAAAAAAAAAAATGGCAGTCTCTTATGGCTTACCTTTTAATACAGAATCACTAATAAGAGTCAAACGTGGGGTTGGGAAGGTAGTTCAGTGGTAGAGTGCTTGACTTGCATGCATGAGGCCCTGGATTCAGTTCCTCAGCACCACATAAACAAAAAAGCCATAAGTGGCGTTGTGGCTCAAGTGGTAGAGCTAAAGAGCTGAGAGACAGCACCCAGGCCCAGAATCAGGCACCACAACCAACACACACACACACACACACACACACACACACACACACACACACACACACACACACACACACACAAAAGAGTCAAACCTAACCTAATCTATGGGAAATGCCAGCATAGAGCCAGCCCTGCAGTCTTTCTGATGACTTATGAAACTATTGCAGTAGTGCAACAAGAAATGTTAAGAGGGTTAGCAGACTATCAGGTGTTAAAGTAGTATTGTCAGAATGTGGTGACCTGCTAGGGCTGGATGACAGGGAGATGGTAGAAGCATGGTGATCTAAAGCCTCTGGTGCAGAGTTCTGCATAAGTGGTGGTCAGGTTCCCTGGAAAAGAAGACACAGGAAACGTAGATTTGAGGGGAAAGGGACAAGTGCAGTGTCAGCCACGTCCCACGTGCACTGACGAGTCTGGAGGTCAGCAGCACACTGTGCCAGTGTCCAGGCATAGGTTGAAACCCCCAGGATCAGCATTCAAAGTAACATTACAGGAGGCCACAGCACTGAGCAAGTGAGCACATAGCGGTTTCTAGAAGCATGCGCCACTCCTTCCAGGCCCTTATTATGCTAGGCGGGGAAAGAGGCACTTGGATGGGAGAGAGACATCCCCACCTTTGAAGAGCTGGCAGTCCCTTACCTCAGTTTCTCTACTGTAATAGGGTTTTGGAGTATGAGGGAAATTGGCTAGCTACAAAGCCTAAGATTATAAGCCGCTCCCTCCCCTCCCCCGCCCCCGCCACTCTCCCAGTGCCCATCCTGGGGCTACTTCCAGCTTTTTTGGTGGTTAATTGGAGGTAAGAGTTTCCTGGACTTTCCTGCCACAGTTGGCTGTGAACCTCAATCTTCAGATCTCAGGCTTACTCCTAAGGAACCACCAGTACCATGCTAAAAGTGCTGTCTCTTCTTGTGGGATTAGAGCTCATGTGCACATACAGATATGTTTAGCCTGATACGATCAATCCTGCCATTTGGCCATTAGAGCATTAATTAAGAGAGGGAGGGACCTGGCTTGTATATTTCACGACATGTCATTGATAGTTAAGGCAGGAATGCAAGAGACACAAGACTGTGATGTCCTGGGAAAGAGGAAATGCCAGGATCTGTGATTCTGAAGTGCCCCTGACCATAATAGAGTTGTATACATTTGGACGTGAGCTAAAGATTAGCCAGTTCATTAGCAGGAAATCCCCCCTTATTGGTCAAAGGACTTTTTCTGGAAGGGGAGCTGATTCAGCAATGGAGTGCTGTGCTCCGTATGAGCATGGCGGTGAAGCTTTCCACACTCTCTGCAGGAGACTAGAGAGAAGGAGAGCTGAGCTGTGAGGCCAGGGAGATGAGCCAGGCTGGAGCCTGGGCCCCAGAGAGGCGGCCTCATAGGGATGAATCTTGAGGCTGAAATCCATGGAGACCAGGGAAACCAAAGGATTGGGCAACACAACCCAGTCACCCAGAGGAGAGCCCTGGTGAGTGGTAGGTAGGCAAGAGTTTAGATTGGAATGAATCTCCATAGGGAAGCTGGTGGATGGATGGTCAGGAAATCAAGGCCTGCTAATAAACACAGTAATACAATAATAGTACTGAGTTTAGTACTGCCCTTCCAGAACCACCGGTAGCAGACATGTTGTTCCTGATTGCTGAGAGCACGCATGTTGGCCAGCTGCTGTAGCTGGGTATGGTCTGAGTGTATCCCTCAGGGTTCATGAGTTGGAAAGAGGCAGACCCTTGTGTGCTGGGAGAGGTGGGACTTAAGTCACTGAGAACATGCCCCCCAAAAGGGGTGGAACCAGTTCTCTGGGACTGCTTCCTGGAGTGAGCCCGCCCCCTGAATCACCCTTTGCCTCCCTCAGCGGCCACGTGGTCTCTCCCATCATTGTCATACCACTTGCCCTCAGGCCTTCGCCAGACCTGATGCAATGCCAGGATTGTGTTCTTGAATCTCTGAGCTAAGTACACCTCTTCTCTTTACAAATTACCCAGCCTCGGGTATTTTGCTATAGTAGCAGAAACAGACAAATACAGCCAAGAAGTGGCTATACCAAGGTTTCAGCCCCGGTCTGTCTAGCTACAAAGCCCATATTCTGGACTCTGCTGCTTCTCACAGGGACTCAGTTAAGTGGACTGGGTAGAGGTGAAGATAAACTGCAGCCTGAGGCCCATCTTGTGCTCTTAGGATGCTGTGCCTCAGGCCACCCAAGCCTGCCTGATAAAGGATTGGCTGGGACCAGACATGGGGGGGAAAAGGGGACTTGTAGGGTTGGTGTCTTCATTCCTCTGAGCTCCAGCATCAGGGCTCTGATGTTGAGGACAGGCCTGAGAGGAAGATGGACAGTCTCACAAAATGACTACTTCCTACCTGTGATGCAGATTTTATCATAGTCCCAGATGGGAGATGTGTTCTACAGTGGTGGTGTTGGTTTTCTGGGTTTTTTTTTTCAGTGCTAAGAATTAAACCCAAAGCCTTATGCTTGCTAAGTAAGTGCTCTACCACTTGACCTGTGCCCAGTCCTTTTGTCTTATTTTGTGTTTGCGACAGGCTGTCTCTACCTTGGCAGGTTCCTCCTGCCTCCATTTCTGAGTAGTTGGGATTAGAGGTAGGCATGACACCCAGTTTACAGTGGCTGCTTGGTTGCTCACCAATAACCCCCATAACTACAGTTCTCCAAGAGTGGGCTGACTTTGGGGTAAAGTCCCTGGAAGGCATGTCCCTGCCTCTCAGCTTTCCTGACCAGTCCATGTGATGCTGTGTGCAGCTTTCAGGTGAATTCAAAAGCATCTTCCAGAGAGAGGGTGGCTTGGACCCTGGACGGATGCCTCAATTTCACCTCCTCGCTGGGCAACCTAGACTAATACCGCTCTGAGGCCAGAGTTCTCGTTTTCTCTAGAAGGGCAATTTGAAAGATAAAAGAGATAACTACACAACACTGACATTTTATAATAGCATCAAACAAATGTTATATTATTGTTCAGAATAAGGAACAAATTACACAAGTGCAAGGTTTCTTCTGAAAAGCCTCTTGCAGATGCCCCAATTCATTATAGTTACAAGAACTTTGGGTTGTAAGCCTGAAGATTTTGTGTTTTACTTCTGGTGCTACCCTTAGCTGTGTGGCATTGGCCTCACAGCTCCTTTGTTTACTGTGTGTGTGTGTGTGTGTGTGTGTGTGTGTGCGTGTGTGTGTGCGTGCGTGTGTGCATGCACACACACGTGCCCATACATGTGTGCAGTGATAATTCCTTTCCTTCTTAGACCTTGAAGAGCTGATTGTGAAAATCTAGGACAGTTGGACACAGAGAAGCTCTTTGGAAAAGCAAAGATCTCTGTTTGGAGGGTTGCAGGCCCGGGAAGCATTCCCACCAGGAACTTTTGGACTATAGGAAAGAAGGGGCAGAGGCTGGTAGTGGCTGAGGGGCAGTCTGAGCGAAGGCACAGAGGCACGAGAGACGGTGAGGAAGGGCAGGGAAGAAGGCTGTTGGGGTGAGTTAGAGGGAGGGTATTCAGATAAGCCTTTCGGCTTCATAGAAGCCACCGGCGGTGTGGATGAGAGCCAAGGAGTCACGCACAAGCTGCAGTTCCGACTCCTCTGTGAGCACACAGTGGCAGATTCTGCTCCCGTCCACAACGCCGGTGGCTTCTATGAAGTGAAAGGTCTATCTGAATACCTTCCCTCTAACTCAAAATGTGAACCTCATCCTTGCCATACAGCAGTTCTTATATTTTCCCCTGGGATCAGGAGAGTTATTGGGTCAAAATTAATGATCTTTGGGAGATGTTAGACAACATAGTTCTATTAAACTGTGCAGAGCTTGAGGACTGAGGCGTATGGATCTAAATCGACTCTGTAGCCATAGCTGCTCAGTTAGTTCAGTGACCTACCTACTCCCTACTCATTCATCCTTGAGATAGTTCCTTTTCCTTTATGCCCTAGGTCTATGAATGTCTCCAGAACCCCCATAATTGCTGAGGTTATCCATGACTCTTCCCCGTCCCTCCCCCTCCCATCTAGTTAGTGACCAAGGCCCCTGATCCTACTTCTGCTCCCATTTCCCACTTCAGCCCAGGCCCCACTTCAGGTCTTTGGGACTCTGATGGCACAATGCCTTTCTTGTGTCTACTCTGTTCTTCCAAATGGTGATTCTCAGGAGTTCCCCCGCCATGTGGATGGTCCGTGTCTCTGTGGTGGAAAATCCTTCCGTTGCCTACAGATTGAGTGCCCATTCCAGATTGAGTGTCATCCTATGGTATTTTCTGTCCATTCCAGCCCATTCCTGGAAACACCCTTTTCCCTCTCCTCACTTTCCCTAGGTGACTTGGCAAAGTTCTCAGCCATCACTGGGGTGTAAAGACTCCAGCTCTCTCTCCTAAACTCCAGGCACACAATCAGGTGGCCATAGGCCCTCTCCAGCCATGTGCCTTCCATGTCCTTCTCTCGTTTCACCATCTTTCCACCCCTCTCCCTTGATCTTCTCTTCTCCCCATCACTTCTGTGACTCTGGAAGCCATCCTGTACACCTCCATCTCCCTTACTCTGTCACTGTGGCCATACCTGACATAATTGAAAAAAGAGATTCCTTTGGGCTCATAGTTTCAGCCTCTGGTCTGTTGCATTGCTGTGGGCCTGATGCAAGGCTGAACTTCATTGTGGGCACAGGTGGTAGACCCTCATGGTGGACAGGAAGTGGAGAAGATGACAGGAAGGGCTCGAGACAACGTTCATCTTTCTAGAGCATTCCTCCTGTGATCCATTTCCCCCAGCTAGGCCTCCCCTTCCACAGTTCCGTCTTTTCCCAGTCACGTGTTAAAAACTCTGAACCCATCAGTGAATTAAGCCACTGATAAGGTAGAGCCTACTTGATTCTAACCACTTCCCAAAGCCCCCACCTCTGAACACTGCCTGCATTGGAGACCGAGATTTGCATACACAAGCCTTGTGAGTTGACCACCTTATAGAATACCAAATCCTAACATCTGGTTCTGTCCATTTGACTTGCAAAGTGTTTCCTGAACTTCCTTTTCTTCCCCTCTCCCTTCCCCTTTCCCGGTCCAGGTCCAGCCTAGTCACTGCCTTCCTGTCTCACCCTAGCCATTTCCCACCTCCAGTACATTTGTTTTTGGATGCCGGCACTAGGATTTGAACTCATGGCTTTGTGCCCTTGCTTGGCCTTTTTGCTCAAGGCTGGTACTCAGCCACTCGAGCCACAGCTTCACTTCTGGCTTTGTGCTGGATAATTAGAGATAAGCATCTCATGGATTTATCTGCCTGAGGTGGTTTCAAACCATGATCCTCTGATCCCAGCTTCTTGAGTAGCTAGGATGACAGGTGTGAGCCACCGGTGCCTGACTCCAGTGCTTTCTATATGGCGGCTGAGGGATCGTCCTATAACGTACATCTAACTGAGTTGCTTCCTTCTCAAAACACATTAGTAAGTTCCTACCATTTCAGGCTAAAATGATATTCAAGGCCCTTCCCTGTCAGGCCCCAAGCTTGATCTTTTTCCACTTCCCTTCCTTACATACCCACCTTGTTTATTCTAGACTCAGATCTAGAATCTGTCTGGGCTCACATTCTGGCTCCATAAGCTCTTAGATATTTAGCCTCTGGCTAGTTTTATTTTTTTAACATCTCTGGGCCTCCCTTTTCTGATCTGTAATACAGGATTGTTGTAATTAAATGAATGTATGCAAGACAGTTCCTAGCCTATAGTAAATGCTCAGTTAGTATGTGTTGCTGTCAGTGCTGTTGTCTGGCCCGGGATGGTCTCACTGTTGGGATTTTTATGTGCACACCCCCTTTCTATCCAGTACATGCAGTCCCCCAGGGAATCCTGCTCTCTCCTGCCTTCTAGAATCTGCTCAAGCTCTTCCTCTTGGCCCCACCATTCCACTTCCCACTCTGTCCCTCTACTGGCCTCCATCACTAGATACAGATTGCCTTAACTGCCCTCAGAAGCTGCCTTGCACACTGGGGGTAGGAACTTGTCTTGGGTACCAGGCTTAGCCCTCTGCAGCTGGCAGGGCCCAGTCCCAGCATCCTGTGTCAAGTGCACTTTGTGACATCTATTTTTGTCTACCAGCAATTTGGTTTTGCAGAAAATCCCAGCTCCTGCCTGTGCCTCTGCCACCTAGGGTCTGGGTTGCTAGGATTGAATGCAAATACTCCGGTGTGACAAAGGACTGCTCTAATTGGCTTTGACTTCCCTGGTATTGCAGACATAGTATTTCTTCAGAAATTGTCCTCCTACCTGCCCCTTGCTGCTAATGATGTTTTGTGGCTTGGTATTCCAATCATTGAATTTCTCCCTCCAAATATTTTAGCTTGCTTCTCCCAGATGCCCCATGCCGGCCTCAAAGGCATCATAAATCTCCCATCCTACTCTCCTGCTCTTATAGATCGTCCCAGTGCACTGATCACAACAGCACAGTACGACCTCTCTGGTGTGATTAATGCCCCCTGCGTGTTTGTAACACAGCCTTCAACTGCAGTGATGTCAAGATAAATCACAGCTCAGCACTTGTTAGCTGGCTGAAGCCAGGAACCTTAGGGCGACCCCTTTATTTTATAGGAAAATCCAATAAAGCTCAGGAAGTCACAAAGCCAGAACCCCAATCCAGATTTTTCTATTTTTCACATCAGTATGTTTTCCTAATTTGCCAAAATGCTATTTGAATAAGAAATTTTTAGTTTAAAAGTTGGAATAAAATGCACATGATAAAAGAGTATCAGCTTAGCCATTCATTTCTAAGTTTAAAGTTTTGTGGCCTAAAATACTTTCACCTTGTTGGCCAAGTGCTACTACCTTCCCTCTGTTCAACTTCTTTTTGTATGATGGTGGCACTGGGATTTTAACCCAAATCCTTGAGCTTGCCAGGTAGGAGCACTGCCACTTAAGCCATGCTCCCAACTCTTATACAAATTTTTTATATTGCAAAGCTGGTATTCTGTGCCCATTAAACACTAACTCCTTACAGCCCCCTACTCTAGGCCCTCGTAAACATTATTCTATTTTCTGTCTCTTAAGAAGAATTTGACTACTTGGGAGACCATACATACACACTCTCTCTCTGTCTCTGTCTCTGTCTCTGTCTCTGTCTCTGTCTCTGTCTCTGTCTCTGTCTCTCTCTCTCTCTCTCTCTTTCTCTCTGTCTCTCTGTCACTCATTTCTTAAATATCCACCAGGGGGCAGTAAAAGATGCAGAAATTTTTCAATAGCCCTTTTGAGCACCAAGTAATCCAGCAGCATCTTGCGTGTATCTCTTTTAGCCATCCATGTATACAGTTTCAAGATAATGGATTTCACATCCAACAGCAGCTTTGGGTAAGCTAGAGATACGATCAGATGTAGCTTAAGTGTAAGTCTTCCTCACACTGTATTTTGATTTCATGTTAGTCTAGTGCTTCTCAGAGAGAATACACATCAAAACTGTCTGGAGTGTTTTTTCTAACACACACACACACACACACACACACACACACACACACACGCAGGTCTCAGCCAAGGCCTATCAAATCAGAATATCTGGGGCTGGGGCCCAGGTGTATTTTTATTCTGGTCCATAACTTCTCAGTAAGGATCAGTATACTTGTTCTTAAGTTATTGGAAAAGAGGGTGTCTCTTGAATAAAAATTTCTCTTCCGCTAAAGAAGTGGCTCTAGGGTCTTGTGGCTAAGGGAACTTCATTCTGACCAATGTTGAGGCTTGCTTGTAGATTACACCTGTCTTTTAGCACACCAGCAATCCTGACAGGAGATTGGAAACTGGGCAATCTCAGCCATCCCTGGATCCATGGATTCAGTTCCAAGATGTCCAGCTGTGCTCAGGGGTCAAAGTCTTTACTATGAGAGTGGATGCCAACACTGTCTGAGATGTTGAGTCTTTTGCATAGTAAGCAGGAAAAGAGGCCTTCAGTACCTTGTCAAAGGTTAAAAACAACTCAGTGATCCTGAGGTAGGATCATGAGACCTTAGGTCCTCATCCTGTCAATCTACCCAGTTATGGGATCCAAAGCAAAAATCAAGTCATCTCTCTAATCCTCAACTTTCCCTTTGCATTATAAGAGAATTGGGTGGTGTTGATCTCTGAGGATCTTTTCAGTTCCAAACATTCAACGATTCTATTCATATTAATAATCTTGATTTGTAGTTACTACTCAGAAAAGACCAGAAGAAATATTCTGTAAGGCAATGAATGACAGCGACTATTGACCGTGTCGTTTAATTTATTTAAGATGCATATGCTGAATTCAAAGGAGAAAATATTGCTCCTGATAATATATTGAACAGTTAGTATCTTGGCCTAGCAAAAGCATTCCAGAGGGAAAAATTACCCATCAGTGCAAAGTTGACATTTTTCACTTCCTGATCCATAATGACCATTTGTCAAGCATGCTCCTATTTACTGTAAAGGGCCATGTGTGTGAGCACCTTGGAAGAATATGAAATGACTACGTAAATATCAAGGTCACTGTAGCAAGAACAGGCTCAGGGGAGGGGCCTGGGAGGCTTGCATTGATCTCTTGTGAAGTTCCATTCCCAAGTCTTGCTGACAAAGGGGAAACAATAGAAGTAGACCATTATTAAGGCTTTTAAATGTTTCCCCATTGTTAAAGATCTTTTACAAGCCCCGCATAACTGATAGTGTCCAAGGAATCGGCAAAAGCCTCACTTAGAAATATAGGCTGGTCAAAGAGATAAGTACAACTCAGAGTGCAGAGTGCAGATGGCCTGGCCAGGCTCACACAGCAGAGGTGGAGGCGGAGGGGAGTCCAGTGCTGGGGCAGAGCCACCAGTCCAGCCTGCCAGACACTGCAGAGTGTGCGGTGTCTTCTTCCCTCTGTTTCCAGCTTCTCACTTCCTCCTGTTCCTTTGCTCTGATGAAGAACGCTTCTGCCATTGCTGTCCATCCAGTCTTCAGAGCTGCACAGGGCTAGGCTACGTGTGGATGTGTCATACATGTGATCCTAGCTAGTCAGGAGGCTGAGATCTGAGGATCCTGGCTCAAAGCCAGCCTGAGCAGGAAAGTCCATGGGATTCTTCAAGGAACCAGAAAAAAGCTGGAAGTGAAAATGTGGCTCAAGTGGTAGAGTGCCAACCTTGAGCTAAATGACAGGTCTTGTGTTCAAGCCCCCAGTAAGTGGCATATGCAGTGATACATAAAACATCTCATAAGTGCTCAGATGTCTTAGACCACTTTTGGATGCTATAACTAAATACCTGAAACTAGTTTATAAAGAAATGTATTTCTTACGGTTCCATAAACAGAGAAGCCCAGTATAGTTCAGTAGCAAAGTGCTGGCATCTTGTCAGGCCTTCTTGCTAAATCTTAATACAGTGGAGGGTGTCACATCGCAGGGCAGAAGAGCAAAAGTGTTGGCTGGAGTCTTTCTTCCTCTCAGAGAGCCACTAGTGCTGTCATGGTACTTCACCCGCATGACCTTTCCTCTAGTCCTAAGTACTTCAAGTCTCCGCTTGCAAATACCATAAATGTTTGATTCTGAGAATAAAGTTTCCAACATGTGAACTTTGGGGGCCACACTCAAGCCATAGCATTCGAGAAACCAGATACATATTTGTGGGATTTGTTTGTTGTTGTTGTTTTTGGTTTTTTTTTTTTTTTGTCAGTTGTGGGGCCTGAACTCTGGGCCTGGGCACTGTCCCTCAGCTCTTCAGCTCAAGGGTAGTGTTCTACCACTTGAGCCACAATCCCACTTCTGGTTTTCTGGTGGTTTATTGGAAATAAGATTCTCAGGGACTTTCCTACCCAGGCTGGCTTTGAATCATGATCCTCAGATCTCAGCATCTTGAGTAGTTAGGATTTACCGGCATGAGCCACTGGCACCGGTTTCAGATACATATTTGTTATGCATAAACACAGGTAAGATCCAGACTGGGGAAATGCCTAACTAATACCTTATGTGAATGTCCTGCTATTCTTGGGCTGGGAAGAGAACAAACGTGGTAGGTAACAGAATCTAGTTTCAAAAAGATCTCCCCAGATAGAAGGATCAGCCAAAACTACCAGATGAACTTACTGATTATGTAAATGATAAAGCACCTGTCACTCCTGTACCAGCTCCGTTTTGGTATTAATGCTTGGTCCTCTGCACATTTCAGCTTGTCCAGTCTTCACAATGACCCAGAGGGGGTTTGGAAGGAACATGGAGGAACGTATGGGGCTTTAAAGTCATTACTCTAGATTTTAGATCTGATTCTGCCCCTCCCCCTCCTCGCCCCCCCCCCCCCCTGTTCGCTGGCAAGTTACTTCATCTGTTATAAATAGCAGTAGCTAGGCTTTTGGTTGTCTTTCAACATGTCAGGTTCTGCATGCTTAGCTGTTGCATTGAATCCTCTGAACAATCTTACTCCTATTTAATAGATGAGAAAGTCACAGGGAACAAGTAACTTGGGCAAGTCACTTAACAGGAAGTGACAGGGCCAAGACCTCAGCCCAGGTTGTCTGACTCTGACACCCACACACTTTTGAAACCTTTTAAAAAATTTTAGCTAGCACGTATTAATTGCATAGAAAGGCTTCACTGCAGTATTTTCATGCATGCATATAATGTATTTTGATCAAATTTACCCTATGTTATTCTTTCTTATACACCCTCCTTCCTGTCTGAACCAATTTAATGGGTTTCATTATTCTATTTTCATACATTTAATAAAGTACTTTGATCATATTCATTTCCCCTTTTCTCTTTTTCCTTTCCACCCCCCCAAAAAAACTCTCCATTTTATACTCTTGTTACTCATTCTATTTCCACACCCTCCCCCCCCAAAAAAAACTCTCCATTTTATACTCTTGTTACTCATTCTATTTCCTTAGTCTAGATTCCACATGTGAATTAAATGGTTTATTTGATGTGATGATTTCCAAGTCTACCCATTTCCCCACACATTTTATTCTCCTTTGTGGCTGTGATCTCCATTTGTGTACATATCACATTTTCCTTATCCATCTGTTGGTGGACATCTCAAGCTGATTCCATAGTTTTGTTACATGGATGTGCAGGTACTTCTATTATATGCTGACTTACATTCCTTCAGTTGTATGCCCACAGGTGGTTCGGCAGGTTCACAAGGTAGTTGTATTTTTTGTTTTTTTGAGGAACCTCCGTACTGACTTCCACAGCAGCTTCCTGAATTTACATTCCTACAACAATGTATAGGGTTTCTTTTCCTGCGCATCCTCTCCACCATTCTTTGTTTGTTTTCTTGATGATGGCCATTCTGACTGGGGTGAGAGGGAATCTCAGTGTAGTTTTGCTTTGCATTTCCTTTATGGCTAAGGAAGCCAAGCACTTCTTTGTGAATACATTGGTCATGTATACTTATTTTGAGAAATATCAGTTTACTTTCTCACTTATTAATTGGAATATTCTTTGGGAGAATACCCACATTCTTAACAGCTGCACCATCTCTGTTTCTTTTCCTGTAAAAATGGAACAACCATGTATTCTGTGTGTGTTAGTTGATATAACTTACGTGAAGTACCAAATACAGTATCAGATGCATCTTAGACACTCACAAATGGCATTAGACCATCATCTTTAATATTAGTTCCAAAACTTGCTCAATGGTATAGCTAATAAATGGGGAAATGAGGGCTGAACCAATGCCTTGTGGATACCATTCTAGTGCCTCTCTTCATGTCCTCTGGAGCATGAGATTCTGGACCATTCTCTATCTCAGTTCCTTGTACAGCATTGTCTTCATGGAAGATGTTCAATGAGCACTCAGTAATGGGGGAATCACTTTTTCTTGCTCCTCCACCAAATGTTTGCCAAGATGCTTCTGTGCTTGGATATCTAGCACAGAAATGAATATGATGCCAACCACTCTCCCCCCTCAACAGGTTCAAATGGTGAAAGAAGGCGACCCCTCCTGGAAGCCCACTTTTATTGTGAAGCCTGATGGTGGTTGTCAGGGTGATGGAATCTACCTCATTAAAGACCCCAGCGACATCCGTCTGACTGGGACCCTGCAGAGCAGGCCAGCAGTGGTCCAGGAATACATCTGCAAACCTCTCCTTATCGACAAGCTCAAGTTTGATATTCGTCTGTATGTCTTACTAAAGTCCTTAGATCCCTTAGAGATTTATATAGCCAAAGATGGACTCTCTAGATTTTGTACAGAGCCATACCAGGAACCTAACTCCCAAAACATGCACCATGTCTTTATGCACTTAACCAACTACTCGCTGAACATCCACAGCAACAACTTCATCCACTCGGACAGTGCCAACACGGGCAGCAAGAGGACTTTCTCTAGCATTCTTTATAGACTGTCTTCCAAGGGTGTGGACATCAAGAAGGTGTGGTCTGACATCATCTCCTTGGTGATCAAGACTGTCATCGCCCTGACTCCAGAGCTCAAAGTTTTCTACCACTTGGACATCCCCACGGGGCGGCCAGGGCCCACCTGCTTCCAGGTAACCATTGCCAGCTCTCATCTTGAATTCTCCACCTTGATGGGACCCAGGGAGGGCTCTGTGGCCTCTGATGGGATGAAGGGGGCCTTGATGTGAGTGTTGGTGTGAAGCGTGGCCTGACTTCCTGCTTTCTGTCGACTAGCTATATGATTTCTCATGAGAAACTTGAAAATGAAAGTAATAGTACTAATTGTAAGAATTCAGCCAAGTAACAGATGTGATACAGAGTATCATTCATACATTCCTTCATTCATTCAAAAATTTTATCAGCTGCTTAGTAGGGGCTCAGGCACTGCTCTAGGTCCTGGTGAGAAAGCAGGTTAGATTCCTGATGCCTGCTGTGTAGTAGTATCCACAGTAAGAGACAAATCCTTTTGACAGGGATTATTATAGGGATGTTCCATGTACTAGAACTGAATAACAGACCTATATTTTCTGGGTTGGAGTAGAGTGGTCAGGGAGGACTTCCTGGAAGGAATGGTAGTTCACATGAACCCCAAGGTAAGAAATGGAGCCATTAAGACTGGGTAACAGCAGGGGCCACAGTGCTCTTGGTAGAGACATGGTTTTGCTCTGGAGGTGAGAGGGAAGCTTAGTGCGTTTGAGACACTGGAAAGAGGTTCAGTGTGGTGGAAGGATGAGGTTTGAGGAAGAGCTGGGTAGAGAGATGAGGAAAGAAGAAGAGGAAGTAGGGAGAGGGGGCAGGGTCATGGAGAGCCTTAGGGTAGGAAGGGCAGGCGGCCACTGAAGAATTTAATTAGGGGACTGACTGTACTCTGATTTTCACATCACAAAGAACACAGTGCATGCAGAGCAGAGAATGGATTGCGGCAAGGCTGGTCTCAGACAGATCTCCAGTGAGACAATTGCTTTTGCACAAGCAAAAGTTTCTGGCTTTGAATAGGAAGGTCTTTGCAGAGGCGTAGAGAATAGGTAGATTTGAGCAACATTTAAGGGAGATTGAGGGGCTAGATTTGGTGACTGGGTGGGGTAAGGGACAGAGAAGAGAGAGGAACTGAGGTAGATAGTGCAGGTGGGCTTAGCTACTTGGACAGAGGCCACAGGAAGAGGACCAGACCCAGACCAGTGGGGAGAAGGCCAGGAATTGGACTTGAAGTGCCTGTGTTGTACCAAAGTGGGAAATTCAAGGAGCTATTTGCAGCATAAGTCAGGAGATAGAGGCCTGAGCTGGAGAAAGAAATGAGAACTCATCTGCATTCAGACAGTAACAGAAGATATAAAAAGATGTGGGTGAGAAGAGGTCAGAGAACACCCCTGTGGGCACCTCTGCTTAATTAAAGGACAGCTTAGAGGTAGGGAGCCTGCAAAGGAGGCCAAGAAGTGCTTGAGATATAGAAGGGGGATCAAGAGGGGAGGCCCCCAAAATGCCAGGGAAGAGGTGTTCACAGAAGATGGGGCTGGGCCAGTAGGTGGCATCAAACGCTGCAGAGATGTCAGGCAGGACCGGCATTGAAAGGATCCATCATATCCCCCAACCGGGGGACTGCAGACTCTAGGGAGGATGCAGGAGCTAGCAAGTAGGAGGGAAGGCAATGGAGAACAAGGGCAGAACATCTTCCGGGTCACTTAGTTGGCCAGGCAGGGCAGGGAACACCAAGGCCAGGCACTCAGAAGAGACTCCAAAATCAGAACAGATACAAGAAGAAGAAGCATCTCTAAGATCCTTCCCATCTGGTCTTTAAAATAGCAGCTGATATATGGAACATATTTATAAACCAGGCAGCACAAAAAAAGCCCATCATCTCTCACCCACCTTCCCACCCTTGCTCTTTAGTGACTGTATTTGTCCTGTCCCATCCCCCACCAGGGTAATGGGGATCCTCAGTTGTAGGTTTAGCATGTCCTTGTTAAATGCTCTTATTATTCACAAACATACTTCTAAGCAATATTGGCTCATTTGGATTGGGTTTTGTTGTTGTTGTTGTTGTCGTTTTTGAGCTTTAACAAGGCAATGTCATAAAGCGTGTGGTCTGCAACATTCTTCTTTATCCCATGCAGTGTTTCAATGATTGGTTCCAGTCTATGGCTGGAAGGTGATGGGCATGGAATGAGTGAGAAGAGGGAATGGGGCAGTGGCTGCCATGGACAGGCATTCCTTCAGTGGGAGGAGAGGACTCTGTTCCCCAAGTGCAGCCTCAAGCTCAGAGCGGCTTCTGCGGGGCTCGTGCCCAGAAGTAGGATCTCCAGGCAGGCCACAGAAGCCTAGGGAGGGAGATCCAAGCAGTGATCAGTACCAGGAGGAGATCATTGTCATCTGGACATCTGTCCTTGGGCATCTGGCCTCTATGCCTTGTTTTGGTTCCCAGGCAGAATGTCAGCACCACATCAGCAGGTGCTTTGAGACATTAGAAAAGCAAATGAGAAGGACTTTGATGTGGGGGCCTGACCTGTGCACCCAAGACTGAAGTCAGAGGAAAGAGTTGTGATAAGGCCACGTCCAGGGGTCATGCTGGGGATCGTGTGGCCACATCTGTTCCATTGTGACAGCTATTGTATGCTCCAGAAAGCATAGCCACGCCTCAGAACCCTGGCATGGTCCTGGTGGCAGGAAAGGAGAGCCAGGACGGTTGTTTTGTTTCTTGTCTTGTTGTGGACAGGCAACAATGAACAGCTATTGGGATGGAACAGGAGGGTGGACAGAGGGAGCTGCTGGTTTGAACATGGAACCTCAGCCTTGTGAGTGTTTTTCCACAGCTTCACCACACTGGATGCTTCTAGGCTGGAGGGGGGGATGTGGCTAAAAGAAGAGCTTGGAGCTTAGAAATAAAGCTTCTCCCAGCTGCGACCTTGGAAGGTCTCTTTACCACCCAGCACCTCTGTTTTTCTCTCTATAAGTCACCCACTCTTTCTTCCTACCTACCGTTTTAGGAGTGTTGTGAAGTGCACTGACAGGTATAAAGTCTTAGATGTTTAGAATTTGTTTCATGGTACAGTTTAGGCATGTAGTGATTGAGAGGAAGTGAGATTCTGTTCTCTTGTTTGCATTTTTAATCACTTGCTAGACTATCACTTGCTAGGTATCTGCAGGGTTGCAGATACCCATACTGACTTGGAAAGCAAAGGTTTAGTTCCGTCATCACATGCTGTGCGATCTGGTATAAGTTATTGAATTTATCTTTGTAGGTTCAGTTTCCCTACCTGCCTCCCTGATTGGTTGAAATTGGAATGAGAGAAGGATGGTAGAAGGGCTTTGCAGGCAGTGATGTTCTGCCTAGAAACAAGGAAGCTCTTTTTTTTCCCCCCAAAAAAAGCTCCTCTCGCTTGTAGCCTAGGCCTGGCCTAGACAACAGCATTCCAGAATATAAACTCAAGCCAACAAAATTACATTTGGGTGGAACATGTGACTGTCATCTCTTGCCAGTCATAGCCACAATAACTACTTGGGAAATCACGCTGGCCCCAGCAGTGGCTGGCACTGCTCAGTTGTGGGCAGGTTCCCTGTCATCTGCTGCCCAGCAACATGGCTGCCCTGGCATTCCAACTGGCCCCCTTGTCATTGTCCGAGCAGCTCCAGCAACATGCCCTCCAATCTGTGTTCTTGAGGCAGAGCTGTGACCTTGGCTTAAATAGCAAAGTCTATTTGTGTACAGATGATTCATGTGGCCAAAATATACATGCAAAGGAAAGGTTTCTAAGCTCAGTTTTCAAGAATGTTCTTCCCACCCCATGGCTTGATTGTATCTTCTTGTTGTCCCCTGTAGCTAATTCTGTCCTTGGCCCATACCCTTTCCAAAACTTACATGTGTATAAGAGACACCTTTCCTAAACCTCAAGTTGATCCACCTCTTTGTTCTCTGTTCTCTGTGACCTGCTCCTCACTCTGAAGTCAGGGTACCCCCACAGGAAGGAGGCCCAGAAGCAGCCTAATGGTCAAGGCCTTGAGTTTGTTCTAAATACCCTGAGTTCCAGCAAATTTGAGTTCCCCATTGTAGCAACTCTAGCTGGTAGGCTTGGCAAGTTGATCTTTATGTGCCTTCGTTGCCTTATCTGTAAGCAGAGGCCACCTCCCCAAGCTGTGCTATGCTCACATAAGAGAGCAGTGTGAAGCCAGGCACTGGTACACACCTGTAATCCTAACTACTCAGGAAGCTGAGATCAGAGGATCATAGTCTGAAGGCAGCCCAGGCAAGAAAGTCCATGAGACTCATCTCCAATTAATCAGCAAAAAGCTACAAGTGGGAATGTGGCTCAGGTGGTAGAGCACCAACCTGGAGTGAAAAAGCCAGGTGAGAATATGAGGCTCTGAATTCAAGCCTCAGTAGTAGGGAGGGAAGGAGAGAAGGAAAGAGAGGGAGGAAAGAGAGAAAGGAAGAGCAGCAGGAGCAGGGGAGGAAGAGAAGGGGGAGAAAGAGGAGGAGGAGGAGTAAGAGGAGGAGGGGGAGGGGGAGGAGGAGGAGGAAGGAATATGGGATAAGGCAGAAAGCAAGCTATATACAAGAGCACAGTACCTAACACACAACAATCACTAAATGACAGTGTTTTGCAATTACTATACAGCTTGTAACTGACACTTCTCAAAGTTGTGTTTGAGGAAGTGCCAGGAAGCTTATAGGAAACCAGGACCCAGTCAGAGTCTAACCGTAATTGGAATACCCATGTACCAAGGAGCAGAGCCTGGAAAACCAAGCCTTAGACTGGCATTGGTCACTTCCAGTCCAGCTTCCCTGCCTCTGGTCCTGCCGAGCAGATCTGACTCCCTTCTCTTAGATACCACCTGCCACCCCTTGTTCTCGGTCTTGACCCGCCCAGCCTACTGTCTTATCATCTCACTGGTCCTCACTCCTGTCCAATGCCTTCCAAGGAGCTGCTCACATCCCGCCTCAGGAGCACCTTGCCTTTCCTGGCCTCCCATGAGGCATGGCTGTGTGTCATGGTTTGAGAAGTGCTGAGGATCGGAGGTCCTTGTTAGCGTGCCACCTAGGGCACATACCTAATGGTGGGGGCACAGAAATGGGAGAATTAACTGGCTAACAAGGCCTCCAGAGGAGGGCGTGCTCATGGGGCGGGCGCTTCAGGGTTTGCTGAGCGGGAGCGGGGCACAGCATATGCCACATGCTCCCAGCTGCCCTCCTAACTGCTCCCAGGCCTTTTCTTCCAGACCTGGGAGGATCAACTCTTGGAAACGAAGCTTCTTATCTACCACTAACTCCTTAAGTGATCTCTATCCCCATGGCTTGTAGAAACATCTATAAGTCACTGATGCCTAAATGAGTATTTCTAAAATCTTAGTCTCCAACAGAGCCCCAGGTAGGGATATCCTACTGAACACTGGCAGAGATAACTATGGGGCTCAAACACATAACCTGTCTCAGTCAAACTTGTGTTTTCTCTCCTAGACCAACTGTCCACTGTCTTTCCTATCTCGGTACGTGAGTGGCATTAAATGAGTCACTCGAACCAAAAACTTGAGTCATCCTTATTTCTTCTGTCCCTCCTCCTTCCCACAGCCAATTCATCAGCAGCCCTGCAAATGTTCTTTCAAATGCATCCCAAATGTCACCACGTCTAGCCAGCTCTGCTGCTCCCACCCTGGTCTGGGTAGCTACCATCTCACGCTAGAACTGCCAGTACAGCCTGCTCACAGACAGCCCTCTTCCTGCCCCTCTGCCTCCAGCTAATTTTTCTCACTGTAGCCAAAGATCCTTTTAAAATACAAGTTGGATCAAGTTCCTTTTCTTGCTCAAACTTCCAATGCTCTTAAAACCCTAGCTTCTTATCATGGTCTACAAGATGTTACCTGATCCATCCTTTGTGTTTCCCCCTCTTGCTTACTCTTTGCTGTCATTCAAAAGGGACCTTTGTTCCTCTTGTTCCCTCTTCCTGAAGTGCTCTTCCCAGCTGTTCAAACAACAACAAAAAAAGACACATTCTCTCACTTGGTCTCTATTCCTGTGTTACCTGCTGAGATGCGTGGGGCTGGTCAGGATGGAGTAACAGAGGCTCTATTCGGGTAGAGTCTAGACTGCCAGAAACAGAGGAGTAGGTATATGAAATAATGCTTAGGCTTTTGACAGTAGGTGCTGGCTCAGTATTATGAGCCCTGAGAAAAGGGAGAGAAACCAAAGTGAGTGAGTGCTAGGGCGGCCTCTGCCTCTTGTCTGGAGGCAATGTCTGGACCATAAGGCAGGTAGGGGGACACTCAGGGGCTGGTGACACTGAGAAAGCAGGGAGATGGAGATGGGAGCTTTGGCAAGGCTGAAGTAGCTGATACTATAGGGCAGGATTCTGGACAGCCAGGAGCTGAGCAGGAAACAAGCTCCATAAGTCGCTGGGAGTCTCTCCTGAGTCTTGAGCCATGAGTTCATCCACCAAGCTGGACAAAGTATGGCCACAAAATGATAAACTGAGCAAAGAGCTCACACGAGGCAGAGAGGCATTCAGGCTATGAAAGGACAGAATAGAGAGTCCAAAGAAGTTCTGTCTCAAAGTATACAGTGGATCTTCTCTGGTTGATGCGTTCGAGGTATCCCTGAACAATAACCAACACACTTGCCAATAACCGATGGGCAAAACAAAGTCCATCCCTTTAAAAAGTAGACAAAGTCCAGATATTTAGAGTTATAATATCACAAATGTCCAATATCAGTAAACAAGCTGGGCATCCGGAGTTCACATTAGCTACTCAGGAAACTGAGAATGGGAGGATCACAGTTCACGGCCAGTACAAGCAGAAAAGTTCATGAAAAGAGTTTCTACCCATAGCTGGGCATTGTGGTGCATGCCTGTCCATCCAACCTGTGAAGGAGGCTGACAGGAGAGGATCACAGTCACAGCCAGCCTAGTAAAACCTTCTCCACAGAGGGAAGCTGGATGTGGTGGCAAGTATCTGTCATACCAACAACGATGAGAAGCTAAATAGGTAGATTGTGATCCAGGTGTGCACCTGGGCAGGAAGTGGAAAAGTAACCAGCAATAAACAGGACTGGACATATAGCTCAGCCAGAGGGCACTTGTAAGCATAAAGCCCCAAATTCAACCCCCAGTACTACAAAAAAAAATCACAAAGCAGGGAAAGTGAACCTATACTAATAGGGAAAATTATTAGCTGGAACTTGTAGGATGGAAATGATGGAACTCCTAGAGAAAATATAATTATTTTAACTATTTCAAATATTTTAAGGAAAAGATTAGCTAACGAAGGGAGACATAGAAGACAAAGAACCAAGGGGAACTTTTCGAGAAGAAAATACATCCAAGTGTATTACTCCTGTAATCCCAGCACTCAGAAGCCTGAGGCAGGAGGATCACAAGTTCAGTGTCAGCCTAGGGCTCCATAGTGAGTTCTAGGCCAGCCTGGGGCTATATAGTAAGATTGCGTCTCAAACAAAACAAAACAACAACAAAAAGAAAATATTACCTCTGAAATGAAATCTTGACTGGATGAGATTAACAGAAAACCTCGCACCAAAGCCATCCCTTATGAACGTGAAGACATGACCGTAGAATTTTTGCAAAATTCAACAGAAGAAAATGATGGGAGGGGCAGAACTGCAGAGTCATGTGTACTTTTCAAAAACGTTGTCTCTAGAATGGATTAACACAGTTGGAACTGTGTTTTGGCTTAAGTGGGATGATATCTTTGGCCTCTCCATGGCCAGGCCTTAGAGAAAAGATATTAGAAGTGACCAGTAGAAGCATTTGTATGAAAACACGTTTGTGTGGATATAATCCAGGTCTAGAATATCCCTATGGAAGCTAGGGCAGTAGCCTACATGGGAGGGAGCAGGAGGATTGAGAATCTGGGATGAATAAAGAGAAGAGACCTTGTCTCCAACAATAGTGGAGGAGGGGCGGGGAGAGGGTAGTGTTTGCCTGTGATCATAGCTATTCTGGCCCTTGGCAAAAATGTGAGACCCTATAAGAAAAATAACTCAGGTGGGTGTAGGGAGCCCTGACAGCGTGGCTCAAGTTGTTAAGCCTGCCTTGAGAGTAGAAGGACCTGAGTTCAAATTCCAATACTGTTGAAAAGGATAAAAAAAAATACCCCTCCCATCCTGTCCAGACTGCCAGCAGTTGAGAAAGACCTTTATGGCCTGGTGATGGTGGGTCAGAGAGAGGATTGGGAGGGAGAAGAAGGATGAGTGAATATCCCCACCAATCTCTCTCTGCCTTCCCAGAAGTTTAAGAAATAACACACACACACACACACACACACACACACACACACACACACACACACACACACACACACACACACACACACACACACACACACACACACACACACACACACAGCTTACAACCAACTTCTTTCGGAGAGCCAATAATGATAAAATCTTTAAAGCAGCCAGAGGAAAGACCCATTAAGTTTATAGGAACAAAGAGTAAGCATAATGTTCTCATTAGAAACTGTGTGAGCCAGAGGACAATAGGATGACAAGTGTCACCTTTTTAGAAAGGCCCTCCCAGGTTCTCCTGGCCTAGATCAAACCCTCCCCTTCCTGAAATGTTCTATATTCCGTTTTTTTTCCCCCCATGACTGAATCATTAACTGACTCGTGGATTCTCTCCCCTTTACAATGTAAGCTCCCAGAGGGCAGGATCTTTATTTTGTACACAGCTTTTTTTTTATCCCCAGTGCTTAGAAGTGTGCCTGGTATTTAGCAGGTGCTCAAGAAATACAAACAAGAAGAGGAAAAGAGCCGGGAGAACAGAGGAGGTAAAGCAAGAGAGTGGGAGAATTTGGAGGACATGCCATTGAACTTGAGCTTCATCCTGTGGGTGGAGATTTTTACACAGAGAAGCGTTAATATTCTATTTGCGTTGTAGATAAATTACTCTGGCATCCTCTTGTGCCAGAGGGTTTTAAAAAGTGTGAGTTTGAGATCAGGTAAAAGGTAAGAGATGGTGCAGACCCATTGTAGGGTTCCAGCAGCGAGAATGGGCCAGATCTAGAAAGCTGAGGTGGCAGAGCAAATAGGATTTGGTGACCAGCTAAATGTAAGGAGTGAAGGGAGAAGTTTTGACATGTGTGACTGGATAGATAAGGAATGCAGGAAGCAAAATAGGTATCAGAGAACAGAGATGAGGTATTAGTTATTTGTTGCTGACAAATAAGTAGCTTAAACTCAGTGCTCAGTTTCATAGTTCCTGTGGGTCAAGAGTCTAGGCAGAGTGGATTTGCCACAGGTTCTAAGCCTCTTACAAGGCTACCACTCACAGGTTGGCCAGGGACACCGTCACACCAAAGCCAGGCTAGTTGACAGGTTCTCCTCTGAGTTCACTCACAATGCATGCCTCAGGTACCCCCTGGCAGGGGGTGGGAGAGGACAGTTCCTTGCCATCTGGATCTTTCCACAGAGTAACTCACCCCCTCAGAGTATGAAACACCCTGGATGGAACCACAGACTTTTTTGGTAACTTAATATTAGAAGAGACCGCCCATCATTTCTGTCCTGCTGTCTGTTAGAAACCAGTTAGTAAACACAGCCACACTCACGTGGGTGGTTACTGAGTGCTGGGGCAGGGGAAGATACAAAAGCATGGGTCTCAATGGGACCATGTTAGAGACTGCTGGCCACAGAGAGTGGTTTGAATTTGAGGAGCTGAGACCGCTCAGCTGGTAACATCTGGATGCATCTGGAAGACTATGCACCATTGGACTCAGAATGTAGCTTGGAGACTTTGAATGGATTTAGAAAATAATGGCTCAGAGCCCTTTCTCCCCAACTTCAAACCACAATTTGAAGCTTCTAGAGGTAAACAGGGAAGGACAGATTGCTTTTGATGTGTGTGTGTGTGTTGGTACTGGGGTTTAAACTTCAGTCCTTATGCTCTTCTTCCATTCACTGGTGTTCTACCACTTGAGCCACACTTCTACTTATGGATTTTTTTTTCTGGCTAAATGAAGATAAGAGTGTTGAGAATGTGTCTTCCTGGGCCAGCTTCAAGCCATGATCCTTAGATCTCACCCTCCTGAGTAGCTAAGTTTATAGGTGTAAACCTGTAGAAAGGTATTTTTTTAATCCCCCAGGATACAATTCAGGTAGGCAGGGGATTATTCAGAGAGGCTGAGTACCATAGAATTGAAAATTCTGCTCTTCTACTGACTGTTGGAGAAACTTACAGAGAGAGGCCTTCTCCTAAACTACAGGTTTCTGGTCTCTGACTAAGGTGGGGATTAGATTAAATTGTGAGGGGTTTTTTTTGAGGGGGGGGAGGGGCCGGGGGGAGTATTGGAGGGGGCAGTAAGGTTTTGTTCAGTATTTGTTCAGTTTTGTTCAGGTTTTCTGGTAGTTAATTGGAGATGAGTCTCACTTACTTTCCTGCCTGGGCTGGCTTCACAGTGCAATCCTCAGATCTCAGCCTCCTGAGTAGCTAGGATTACAAGTATGAGCCACTAACACCTGGCTCTAATTTTGCTTATTGAGATCTGTTGGCACTGGAATACTTTATTGAGATTTTGAGAGGACAATAATTCATATTTCCTTGAACTTGTGAACAAATGTAATAATGCTGACCCTTCCTGAAATACCTGCTATGTGTCAAGCACTATGTCAAATAAACATTGTCCATTGCAAGGCCTCTATTGGATCTTGTCAGTCTTGCTGGAGTGTGCACTCCAAAAGAGTAGGCGCTTTGTCTAATGGACTGTGACCTTGCCAGCAGCCAGCATGGACCTCCTGGGCCTTAGGAAGAATTCAGTACATATTCTTGCTAATGAATCGAGGTTTAGCAAACATTATCCACATGCTCATTTTACAAATGCCGAGGCTGGGGCTTAGAGCATCCAACTCACTTGCTCAGTCCACACGTTAAAGGAAGAACCAGAATACAGATAATTCCTGTGACTCCAACGCACACAGCCATCACTTCTTGTTGGTGGAAATGGTAGGAAAACAGAAAGGGAACAACACACACATTGGTTACCTTCTACATGATGAACGGATTCCTAAGATACTACTTTGCATGCTCGTTACCAGTGCTCCTGCAAGGCAGCAACATGATGCTCATCTTTCATATCAGATAACTGAGGCTCAGAACGGCTAGGAAACCCTCCCTAAAATCATCCGGCCTAGTGCGAGACACTGAGCCCAGGTTTTTCTGACTGTAAACCACTCCTGTGCAAGACCCAACCCATTTTTTAAAAATTGCCAAAGTCTAGATTCTGGAAAATAGGACATTGGTAGATATGGGCCAATATGGTGGAGAAGATTTTACTACTTCCTTTTCTATCTCCCAGCATTCCTATACTTCTGGCCTCAAATCTACTGAACATGGAACTGAGAAGCATCCTCCAGGCCAAGAAAGTCAAGGCTTAAACACTAAGATGTAGCACAAAGTAAGAGTGGATGACTGAGAATGATAAAACGTTGGCACCGTGGCCTGCCATTCTCTGTATCCTCATCAACATCACATGTCACAGGGCCAGGTCTGAAGTTAGACTGATGATGTCACGAGAGTCTCTTAAAGGGCTCATCACTCAAATCCACTTGTCATATATTATTAAGCAGATCTATAATACATGTAACATTTCCCACTGAATTTCTATTCCTTCCTTTCCATGACTAGGGAAAGAAAAATAGTGTGAAGATGACTTTTTCCCATCTTTACTGCCCTTCATTGAAACATAACTTCGTCTCAGATTATTTCCCCAAATGGTCAGTCGGGCTTTGATTTCATTAATATAGATGAACTTACAGTTTAATAATTATCATTTAACTAATGCATATTCTATATAGACAAGTAAATGGATTCCCCTCATCTTTTCTTCTGGAGTCCACAGAGAAAGGGGAGTCTACAACCTTATCTTGTCTTTATTTCCCCCCTTTTATCCTCCACATTATTTCTCGAGACTTTGGGGGTTGTATCAATTATGTTAGAAACTTTCCACGTTATCACTTCTCTAGAGATAATGAAAGTCCTTCCAAAACTCTGAAGTCCTTGCAGTCTGAATCTGAATCTCATTAGAAGCAGCCATCTCAAGGATGTAAATTCTCCAGGTGAAGGGCTGTTGAAGGCAGAGAGAGCAAGAGACCCACGGTGGCTAGTCCAATGGAAGGACTTGTAAGGAGTTAAAAGCAACCCAGAGTGACTGAAAGGCAAAGCCTTGCCTGAGGCAAGCCACATTCTGAACTTGAACACGGCACTCAACAAACTGGTACAAGTGCAGACCTTGAATGTAGGGCCAGCATTGCAGGCGTGTGGCCTGAGGATTCATCCCACAGAACCCTGTATGTGGACGTCCATGTCACCCTCACTCAATTGCCTGTCCATTTCCAACAAGGAGCCTAGCTTTGTGTCTTGTATACTGGTGGTAACTCAAGTGATCAGACTTGCTTGGGTATGAAAGCCAGCTCTGGCACTGACCAGGTAGGCAGTGAGGTGGAAGCCCATAGGCCTATTTTAGGTTTCTATAAGTTGGAAGTCATCGTCCTTCCTCCAAAGACACCCTAATGAGGATTAAATGAGATTATGAATCATTACTGCATCATACAGTCCTTGTTGCCTAGTAAGCACCTATTAAATATTCACTGTTCTTAACCAAGAGGGTATATCACAAGCACCTAAAGATTTGTTGTTTGACTTAATGGATGGAGGTTAGGATATGCATTGGGTTTGAATGAATTCCTTATGTGATACTAATATATACTCCAGGTTAAGAAAAAGCAGGCTATGGTTTTCAGAGATCCAGCTTAAAAGAACTTAATAGAAAAGGGCAGTAGAAAAAAAACAGGGAGGAATTGATGGACTACTACGAATCCTTAACATAATAAAAAGCCTGTTAAAGAGGAAAGAGGTCATCATTTTATAGCACTTGGGATGACACAGATAGTGCTGAAATGCACTATGGGAACACATCCCATTACCAAGGTTTCTATAAAATTTTCTGCTATTCATTTGTTCTGACAAGTATACCCAGAGGAACAGAGGCCGTGGAGGAGAACAGCCAGGGTCAAGGCCAAGGTTAGGGACCGAGTTTGGATTTATTTTCCCCTTAATGACCCTAATACTATACGGGGTTCCTGAAAAGATAGCGTGCCAGAGGGACTAATATTGAATTATGTTTATTCTTCCAAGATTCTAGGCTTTGACATTCTTCTGATGAAAAATCTGAAGCCTATGCTACTTGAAGTAAACGCAAATCCCAGCATGAGAATTGAACATGAGCACGAAGTAAGTATTTGGAGCACCTCATTGATTATATTGCTAGAAATCCAAGTGTGCCTGCTCTCGAGGTATCCATGCTAAGATTCAACATTCTCAAATTTTTACAGCCAAGTTTTCTTTAAGTCAAATAATTTTAGTTGATCTGTTGAGCTCTGAACAGAGTTATTAATATAAGACCTTTCCGACCTATGATAATTTCCCAGCATGCCGTTCTTCCCATTTTTAAGGTCTGGAAACTTAGAAGCAGCTGAGCCTTTCCATCAGCTTTGACATGAACTAATTAGTTAGCCTCAGGAGATGAACTAATTGAAATTCTATGAATATGATTTAGCCATGTCGACATACTTGAATCACTAAGATAAATAGTACATTTAACAGGGATTATATTTTCCCCTACTCCATCCCAAAAAGAATGCTCAAAAAAAAAAAAACTGTAAGGAAATAAACCACCCAATTTGTCATAGGTTTCAGAATGATTCCCTGGATTCTTTTGCTTTTCTTATCCCATTTCTGTATTTATGAATTTGTGTGTGTGTGTGTGTGTGTGTGTGTGTGTGTGTGTGTGTGTGTGTGTGTGTGTGTGTGTGTGTGTGTGTGTGTGTGTGTGTGTGTGTGTGTGTGTGTGTGTGTGTGTGTGTCTGTACTGGGGCTTGAATTCAAGGCCTGAGTGCTGTCCCTTAGGTTTTTTGCTTAAGGATAAGGTCTACTACTTGAGCTTTTTGGTGGTTATTTGGAGCTAAGAATCTCACAGACTTTTCTACCCAGGCTGGCTTTGAACCGTGATCCTCAGATCTCAGCCTCCTGAGTAGCTGGGGTTACAGACATGAGCCACTGTCACCCAGCTTGTAGTTCCAATTTTGATAATCCCCAAACATGGTGCTGCTATTTTTCCTTCATGTATTCTGTAAATTCCCAAGAGGAAATGGTGTTCAGGCAGCATTTAAAAACCCGCTTCTATAGACCAGCACAGACAAAAAGTGATGCTGCCACCACTTGAACTAGTTGGAGGTGGCCCATTGATTGCTATGGCCTGACTATAACACAGAGCCCTTACCCATTCAAGCTTTCTCCAGGGGTGTTTGAAAATGTCCCCAGCCTGGTGGATGAAGAGGTAAAAGTGGCTGTCATCAGAGACACTCTGCGCCTCATGGACCCACTGAAGAAGAAAAGAGAGACCCAGTGAGTATTTTTTTTTTACATCATTCATTGCTGTCAACTTGACTTATTTTAAGCAGGTGAGTTCAATTTCTCAGAATCTATTGACATGTAAGATTGACTCAAAATCGGGAGTTAATCTGACAATTGGGGTTCCATGACAAATTCTTGCACTGATCGTTCCCCAAATCTGGCGTCTTCTGAGCTTCCAGTCTGCTCTCTGCTTGTCCACTCCTGGTCACATGATGCTTCTCTTTGAAATCCGCAAGCAAGGAAGCGTAAAGGAAAATGCAAGCAGCCACAGATGGCTGGCCATACAAAGAATTGCCTCCATTTTATTTTCTTTAGGATATTTATGCTCTTGCAGTAGAAGCTTTTCATTTCAATGTTTGCAGCGCCAAGTGCAATGATCTTCTAACATCTCTCGTCATATATACAGCAGTTAACAATTCTCCATCCCTAGCCACCCAGTGGGGACATAGGGATATTGGCATGCACGTGTCCCTGCCTGTCTCTCCACTGAGTCACCCCAGAAATGGATGACATTTCACTTGGCTATTTTGTTTGTTCCTATTTTTTTTAACCAAGTTCTAGGCTCGTATAAAGTAAGGGTTTAGTAAATATCATCTGCTTATGTTTCAAGCAGAGCCACCAAAGACAGGCATTTCAAATAGTACTTATACTCCCTGACAAATCAGATTGACCCAAATGCACTCAGACATTTAAAAATGCACTTGCCAGCTAGGGCTCAAGACTGGGCAGAATGCTAACTTCCCCAAGTAAGTGATGTGTTCAGCTCATCTGTGAAGGCTTCTCACCAATTGGATTCAAGCTCAAATACAAGTAACACTCCCTTTACAGGAGTGCTGCTCACACTTGGCATATGCCATCATAGTAGAACCACCTGTGGAGCTTTCAAAACTCCCAGTACCAGCCAGGTGATGGTGGCTCACACCTGTAATCCTAACTACTCAGAGGGGTGAGATCTGAGGATCTCAGTTCAAAGCCAGCCCAGGCAGGAAAGTCTGTGAGACTCTTATCTCCAATGAACCACCAGAACACCGGAAGTGGTGCTGTGGTTCAAACGGTAGAGTACTCGCCTTAACATGAAGAGCACAGGGACAGAGCCCAGGACCCTGAGTTCAAGGCCCATGACTGACCAAAAAATAAAAAAAGTCCCAGTACCAGGCCTCTGCTTTTAGAGAGGTTGATTTGAATTAGCCTGAGCTAGAAGTAGCCGCAGACATTTTTAGGCTTCTTGAGTGCTCGTATTGTGCAGCCAAGGCCGAGCACCATTGCCTTTGCAGGATTTCTCATCTCCTCAGGTGGGTTGGGTGGCTCCTGCTCAACTGAGTTCTCCCCTACAGTGCTGAGGCACAGGTGGCCCAATGTTGGCTTGATCCTATCAAGAATGTCCCCTGCGGTATGTGTGGACCTGTCCTGCAGGCCAGCTTCCCAAGGATAGGTGCTTCAAAGTGGCAATGTGCCAGGGCTACAAAGCCTCTGAACCAAATGAGATGTAGGCAAATAATGGATCCACTAGTAAAAGCATGCAGCTGTTTTCTTTATCTCTCAGGAAAAGTTGTGCTTACAATGTAATTTGTTTAGATTAACCAAAATAAATCTCATTCCTTAGAAAACTCTATCCTGTAATAGTGACTGATCTCATCAGCAGAGATGAGGTACCGGGGGATGGTCTAAACTGTATAGAGACATGAGTAGCTTTTGGTAACAGCATGGCATGGGAGTTCAGTCTATTTTAGGATGGCTGCGACCTCTGGGAAGAGGTGCATAACCTATTAAGAAGGCCATGACCCAGGGGAAGAAGTTCATAACCCATTAAGAAAGGTCAGACCTTCTTAATCTCTGAATAGAATGAATAGATGGAAAGGTTCCACTGTATTTCACACTGAACAGCATTGAAACAAACTTAGCTTTCTTTTTCTTGTTCTAGTTGTTTTCTTCCCCTCCCCCAACACACCTGTACAGTCCATAGGAGCTTCAGATTTGAAATTTAATAGTAATGGGGAAGAGAACCATTGATTGGGAAGGATGAAAAAGGCATTTTATAACTTATCAAGTCATAAGTAGCAGCATCTCATTTTTAATTTAAAAAGCATTGATTTTTTTATTGATATCTTGGAACAGTTAGAACTTCAAGAACCTGACTTCAATTCTAATATAGAAAGCGTTTCATCTCACTCTTTTCCTATCTACAGTGTAAGGTGGGTGTTAATAGCTAATTGCCGCTTACGGATATTCTTCCTTAATTTCACTGTTTAATTTTATTTTGTAAGCGAGCAATGAGTATCTATGGAAGCACATTGTAATCTTTAAAGGGCATCTAGATATAAGAAATGCTTGTTTTCCTTTTCAGAAGTTTACCATGCAGAGAAGACAAGCTCTTTGTCTAGAAATATGTCAGGATAACTTGTAATAGCACTTGGTTTACGTCACCAGAAAACACACAGTTCCTAGTGCTGAATCCTGGCAGTCTATTTCTGAGACCATCAGCCCAGCTGTATTAACTATAGTTTATTCTCCCCCCTCTTCCTCCTTCCTCTCTTTTTCTCCCTTTCTTCCTCTTTTCTCCCTCTCCCCCTCTCCCCTTCTCCTTATTCCTCTCTTCCCTTCCCTCCCTCCCTTCCTTTCCTTTCCTCTAACAAGGTCTCACCTATGTGAACCAGGTTAGCCTTGATTTATGATCCTCCTTTTTCAACACTGAGTGCTAGGATTACAGACATGCCCCACCCCATCCAGCTTTAGAAGCAATGTCTTGTGTTTGTATAGTCTCTGACCTGAACCTTTGGGAGGAAAATGGAATCTGTCACCTTCCCCTTCAATTTATTCGCATAAATCCTTTCTTGGAGGCTCTTTATCATGAAGACTATTGAAGTGGGGCTTCAGTTGCCCCCTACATGCTGAAGAAGAAGGCAGGTAACCTGAGCTCCTCAGGTCTGTGGCTGCTCCAGAAAGGTGCAGAGGAAATGGAAGGATGCCAGACTCGGCACCAGCCAGGGCTGGGTGAAGTCCTTCATCTGGGACCATCATGTTAAGAGCTTGGCTAAGTCTATTTGTTCTCTGATCTGGCCTGTAAAGTGGAAATGGAGATATCTCTGTGGTTGAGTTGTCATGGTATTGCCATGAAATGACAGGTGAGAAAGCCCTGTGAGCCATTTTACTGGTATTGACATCCTGAATGTAGATTTTTCTGGCAACTTTTCTCCTTTCTTAGGAATCTTGGCACTTCAGGACCCCCAAGTAATATCATGGAAGGTAGAGGTAGGCTAGGGAGCTCTGAGGGGATTTTATTGATATCATGTTGTCTGTCTGTGTCTAAGAGCTTGGTTACAGTCTGTTTACCTCTTATTCAGAAACTGTTTCACCTCTGTTCAGAAACTGACTTAACATGTTCATATAACTACTTATATGATTCATATGTACATAGGAGTCATATATGTATATATGGCCCAGAAGCCTCTTTTCCCTCAGTAACATTGCATAGTACTCTTGCTATGTTGTTTACCTTATAACAACTGAAAGAGATGAGTCAGCTGCCAGAACAGTTGTGGTCCTAATCAGAGATGCCTGTCCACTAAATATTTTACTGAGAACTCTAGCTTCACTTCTGACCTTGACTCCAAATGTCTCTCTGCAATTCTGCACCATGCTTAGAACCAGTAGATGAATCCTCTAGCTTCTATGTAGAATCTAGAATGAAGATGAAACATTCTAAGAGAATGAAGAACAATCTCCTAAGAGCTCTCAGTTTCAGGGCTTGATTGTATGCCCAACCAAGGTGTCTTTTTACAATCTTAGAAGTTCTCTGTACTGGGTGGGGACTTATTTCAAGTGCTAAAGTATGTGCCTAGCAAGGATGAGAGTCTGTGTTCAAATTCCAGTACCATTAAGCAAAATTAAGCTGGGTGTGTTGACATAACCCGAGCTGCTTGGGAAGCAGCAATCAAGAAGATTGAGGTCAGCTTGGGCACAAAATAAGTCCCCATCTCACCAAATGAAAGCTGGCTCAGTGGCACTTGCCTATCATTCCAGCTATGTGGGAAGCATAAATAGGAGGGTCATGATCTCGGCCCACCCAGGCAAAAAGTGAGACCCTGTTCAAAAATAATAATAAAACCAAATGGGCTGGAGGCATGGATCAGTAGTAGAGTGCACACCTAGCAATTAGAAGACGCTGGGGTGGGTGCCTCAAAAAAAATCCCTCTAAGCTTAGCCCCCCTACTTGATGGGGTCATGTGTCTTACTGAGATTCCCTCAATGATGGTTGTCTTCATAGACAACTATAGTTCACAAAGATGGATGAGAAGATGCATTCCAGTCTACACTAAAGCATGCCCTCACCTATAAAGGTCTTTACCTTTCTGACAGACCCATCTTTCTTCTGGAAACAAACTCTTGCCAAAGAATCATCTGACTATTGTGTTGAATGGCCCATCCTTGTGTGCATGGCTGACCTTTGTTTGAAATTTTAAGATAAATCCCCTGATACCAAAGGATTCCTTTGTGGCCAGACTCTATAGATCAGTTCAGAACACCTCAAGCACCTTGAAGATTTCACATAAATAAGTTTGGGTCACAGAGAGGTGGCTCTTTTCATATTCATTTGCATCTCATTTGCATTATGTGTGGATTACAAAAATAAGAACTCATTCATTTTGAGTATTTATTGAGCACTTACTGTGTTCCAAGGGAAGCCCACAGAAGCAAATTAACTCACAGGCCATAAGAGGAGGCAAGACCCACACATGAGTATATATAAGGTGACAAGTGCTAAGTACTATAAACACAAAGACAAATTGTCAAGGGAGGAAAGTGTAGGAAGAGATTATTTCCTGATGTGAAGCATTTTTTTTAACTCAAGAAAGGTGGCAGTACAGCTGGGGTTTAAAGGACAAGTAGGATTTGAGTTATGAAGAGAAAGCACACCTGTGCTGGAGAAAGCAAAAGCCACAAGCTCTGTGCAGAACCTGGAGTGTTCCCATAAGCTGGAGAGACAGGTGTATGAGAGGAATGTGGGCGTTGGATGGAAACTCAAGGCCAGCGGTGGACACCCCTGAATGTCAAGCCAAAGAAACCCAAACTTATTTTCAACCTGTAATATGTGTTCAAAGATATCTGAGCCCAGGGATGAAACATCATTTTGTGTATCTGGGCATTTTTCCTGGAGGAAAGGCCAGGCGTTGGATTATGTAAAACCAAACTGTACTATTAAGATGGGAGGCACCCCGCACAAGTGTCCAAGGTTGGGTTTGGATGGAGACACATTGCCTGTCTGTGCTTCAAAGGTCTCTGACTCTGGTGGCTGTCAACAAACTAGAAAAATGTGCATGTGTCTCCACGGAAGAAGAGACAGGAAATGACTAATGATAAATGCATCATTTTATGTGCAAGACACAAACCAAGGCATGTCTCTTCCATTTGAAAATGTGGAAACATCAAGTGAGAAGTAACCAATAAGATCCTCTTTTGCATGAAGTCTTTTGAGAGGGAACCATTTGCGAGACTTATGGGGAGGTAGAATATCCTGAGACACCGCAACAGTGTCATTTCGGAGCTCTGTTAGGCTGTTGCTGAGCCCCTCTGAGGCAGATAGGCGCACTTCCTTCTGCCTGTGTGGGGACAGGATGAGGGCACATGGCCCCAGCAGTCATTGTTACGGTGGAAATGGCGATGCTGACTTCCTCAAGGGCATTTCCAGAGTTATCCCAGGAAGGGATGGGGGAGCAAATGTGTTTGGAAATGTTCTCACTCACTGCTCCGTCAAGCCTTAAACAACAGTGTATTTTTAAAATCAGAAGTTGTTCACTTCTTGGAAGGACACAAGATTCAGTGCCAGTTCCACTCGGACTCAGTTAAGTTCCTATATGTTCCTCAGGCCAGTTTTCAAGTCAGTAAAAACTAAAAAAAAGTAAAAGAGGAGGGAGAAGAGGGGAATAATAGTGGGGCCTATTTCACAAGGAAGTGCTTGTTGGGTGCTGATTGTATACAGCAGGGGTTAATGCTTGCGTTTACTCCCATTTCTTTCTAATAACCACTGTACACAATGGGGACTGTGATTACTTCTATTTGACCAATAAGGATGCCACCACCAAGGTGTGGCAGGCTTGACAGGGATAGGCTGAGATTCAAAGCAGGTCCACTTGGTCCTTGTCTTGAAGGGGAAGGGACGTGAAAGCTCTTGGTTCACTGGAGAGCAAGTGCCTGGCTGGGCACAGGGCACACATTCCCTGATTGGGTTTGTGTCATACAAGGCTGTCTGTCTCACTTTCAACTTCGGGAGCAGGTGCTTGTCTCTGGATCCCCAGGGACCAAGCACAGGACACAAGTAAGTGCATCTGAGTGAGGGAGTTCAGTGGCCAGCTAGGTAATGTGCCACACCAGAAGGAATAATGTGTGCAAGAGCAGAGATATAAATCAGGAATAATGTGCAAAGAGCAGAGATATAAATCAGGATCCGTTTAGGACAAGAGATGAGACAGAAAAGGGGACAAGTTGAAGGGGACAGGTTGAAGTTTCAGAAGAAGGCAGGGTAAGCCAAGGGCTGGGTCAAAACCTATAAAATCATGGGCATTAGACCTTTCTGAGGATGTAAGAATGACAAGACCAGCCTTTTTGCAGGCCTGGCAGTGTCAGGGTAGACTTCTCAAAGCCTGGGGCTTTGTTCAAAGGAAATGAATTGAACTTAGGCATGGAGAAGGAGAGATGCTCAGACAAAGGGTCAGGTAGAGGCTCCATGTCAGACCAGACTCCAGGCATGCTTCCCAAAGGGTATGGTGGGGAGATGGTACAAATCTGGTGCTGGTGGCTCATGCCTATAATACTAGCTACTAAAGAATGTGAGATCTGAGGATTGTGGTCCGAAGCCAGCCAGGGCAAGAAAGACTATGAGACTCTTATCTCTAATTGTCCACCAAAAAGCCAGAAGTGGAATTGTGGGAGAGCACTAGCCTTGAGCAGAAAAGCTCAGAGACTATGCCCATGATCTGAGTTCAAGCCCCAGGCCTGGCACATAATTTTAAAAAAGAGTAATCATCTATTGTCAAAAACTACTGAAAAATATACAAAATAAAAGTTCCATCAAGTTCAGCTACTCTTGTGGTTAACTTTTCAGTTAATACTGTGTAGTATTCATCTGTATTCTTTTATAGTAGGGGCAATACTGTGACACTCTTTTGTATGCTGCATTTGTTTTCCTCCATTTTGCATGGCAGTAATGTTTGCCTTCTGATTTGTAACTCTTGGTGGGCATCGTTTGCATCAAACGGCTGGATCAGAGTTTGCCTCCCTATGTAGAATGCTTCAGTTTCTTTCTAGCTCCTGTGCTGCAAGCTGTATGTGTGAGAGAGAACGGTGGGAGTAGCAGGGACTGAGAAGCCCTCCTGGGGTTTCTGCGCAGCTAGGAGAGCAGAGCAAGGAAGAGCAGGGACCCTTGCGTCAGGTGCTCTGAGGTAAACCCTGGCTCTGCCATTTATAGCTGTAAATGGTACAGAGTCACCCCCGCCTCTGCGCCATAATTTCTTCATCCATAAAAGGGAGTTTTCAATAGGATTTTGTTTTTTTTCCCCCCAGTCTGCAAAGCATCAGGAAGTTCTTCATTTAGAGAAAGGGAAAATGTTGCTTATTCCCAAGAGAGTACTTGTCAAGGGAAATGTCCAAACTGGATGTGTTGAAATAAATTGAACAATAGATGGAACCTGGAAGTTGTGTGTGTGTGTGTGTGTGTGTGTGTGTGTGTGTGTGTGTGTGTGTGTGTGTGTGTGTGTGTATTTTGTGTTTTTTAAGGGGGAAAAAAAGGTGTGAAGGAAAAGGTGGTAAAGTAAGTAGGAAGAGAGCTACAGCAATGACAGGTTAATCTTTGGCTGTGGGGATGGATTTGATTTCCCTCTAATTATCTGCTAGATTAAAAGAAATGAAAGATCAACATGAAAGCCAGTTCCAGTAATCAGTTGAAGCCCTGGGTTATCACACCAAATGGTTGGCAATATTCACCAGCTGCTTTCTTTCTTTCTTTTGTTTTTAAATACTATTTCTAGTTCTTCCTTCTTCTGCCTTCAACAGCACAATAGCCCCCTCCAGCTCTTGTGGCAGAGGCTAATGTGTGGGGCACAGGGGAGGGTGGAATCTGACCCAGCAGAGGGTCCTCCCCCACGGTCCTCCCCACTGTCCTGCGTCTCTGCCCTGTGCGCATGTCATGACATGTCAGCAGGGCTCATCTAGCCATGGAGCCTGCTCTCAGAGGATCCCTTCTTCCTCCCCACCTCGGCAACTCTGCAGGGCTGGCCTGAGAAGCTGCTAAGGAGTGAGTCAGGGAATGCACGAGTGGAGGCATATCTACATGCATGAGAGTGTTGATGGCTTGTGACACGGGGACCCTGTGCCAGAGGCGGAGTTAGTGATGCACCTGCGCCTCAGTGACAGAGCTGTACAGGACGGCGCATGTGTGGAGGCCACGTAGTAGCCTCGTCAGTGGAAACAAGTACCAGAGAGGCTGTGAGGCAGGGCAGGCATGGGCCTCAGAGCAATGAGAGACTTTCAGAATGTTCACAGAGATGCTGTTCCTGAAAACCCCAAGCTAGAAGCAACCTCACGGCCACCCATGAAAGAACACACTCACTTTGGGTGTTCACTCACTGGCGTGCTGTACGTCAAAGAGAATTCACACACCATAGCTCCCCGCATCAATATTGTTGTGAGCCATAAAAGCATATCGACAGTATGGTTCCGATGAAATCAAATTCAAAACAGGCAGAACTAAGCTTTGCTTTATGGAGATGTAATCCTAAGTAGTACAAATATGAAGCAAGGTGAGAAATATGATCAGAGAGTTGTCATGGTTTCCTGCAGGGAGAGTGCTCTGATGGGTGCAGGTGGGAGGCTGGGATCTTGGTCGCCTCCCTCTCTCCTTCCTTCCCTCCCTCCCTCCCTCCCTCTCTTCCTTTCTTCCTTCTCTTCTTCCCTTTCTCTTTTTCATTCTCTCCTTCCTTTCCTTCCTTCCTTTCTTCCTTTCTTCTCTCCCTGCTTTTTTTTTTTTCAACAAAGTCTCACTATGTAATCCAGACTGGCTTCCAACTTACCATCCTCCTGCCTCAGCCTCCCTAGTGCTGCAGTTACAGACAAGTACCACGGTGCTTGGCTCCCTGTTTTTCTTAACCTTGTAGCCTGGACAGAAGCTTACTCTTTAAATGTACACATCTCGGGCTGGGGAGGTGGCTCAGTGCTAGAACGCTAGCCTTGAGCTGAAGAACTGAGGGACAGCGTCCAGGCCCAGAGTTCAGGCCCCACGACTGGACCCCCCCCCCAAAAAAATAAATAAATGTACACATCTCCTTTGTTCACTCGTGTGTGTGTGTGTGTGTGTGTGTGTGTGTGTGTGTGTGTGTGTGTGTGTGTGTGTGTAATTTTGCAGGAAAAGCAAAGTTCAAGATTTCAGTGGTTGAGGGGGGAAGTGTCCGAATCAGGACCAGAAAATAGGTCAGGCAGGCCAAGTATTTGATTTTTTTTATCCTAAAGGCAATGGGCAAGCTCTAAACAGCAGTTTGACACATGAGGTTTGTGTGTTAAAGTGGTCCCTTTGATCAGAGGGAGGACTGACTCAGAGGGTGGATGAGTTGGGAGAGGTGGGGTCAGGTGGATGAGGTATCTATGGTAAGGATGGTGAGAAGCATCGGTACCCAGGAGGTGTTTAGGAGGAGGCATGGACAAGACTTGATGATGAACAGAAGAGGCTAGCATGAAGGAGAAACCAAGAAAGGAATTCAGGATTATCAGCTTGGTGGTTGCTGGGAGCCCCAAAGAGAAGAGCAGCTTTAGGGGAGGCTGAGGGGGGCTGTGAGGCTCCAGGGGACATGGGTACACTTCCCTGTGCACCTGGGTACATGGCCAGGTGCTCATGAGGGGCTGAGGCCTATCACTGGAGGAAGAGTTCCCTCGGTCTGTGTGACCTCATTGGCAAATGTGGTAGCGTAGAGTGACCAGGGACAGGGGCCACGCTTTCTGACCTATTCCTAAGGCCACAGCAGCACATAAAGCCAGCCTGGCCTGGATGCTGGGTACAGAGACATCCTCTGCCATCTTTAAGCTGCCTGTGTGTCTCAGGCATGCTGGCTTAACTCACTGTTAGGCTCCTAGAGTTGTGCAGCTGCCTTGGGGTCCTGAAGAATCACTTAGCCCAGTTGTAAGTTGCACCCATGTCTAGAGAGGGGTGGGGATGAAGGAACTAAACCAGTACAGCAGGCAAAGGGCATTTCTCTAGATCACCTGCCTCAGTGGGCCTCCTGGGTCAGTGCTCCCTCTGCTCATTACCACTGTTGTCATCATCACCCCCACACTGCATGGATCTCCACTGTCTACAGAATCATTTCAAAATAAACCTTATAAATTATACTCACTCAACCTCATGAGACAGGCAGGCAGGATAGCAGTCATTATCCACATTTAGGCAAGGAAACAGAGCCACAGACGGTACAGTGCACCTCAGGTTGTAGGTCTCTGTCTTGGCCACATCTAAGCTGAGGGCTGAGACCTTGGAGAGTAGGATTTCTGCATACCAGGACCTCTATTAAGAGCTGTAAGGGACAGAGATGGGAATCTGACCTTACAGGGCTGATCTGGAGGTGTGGCTGGAAACCCTCCTATTGAGCGGGAAAGGGGGACTGTTTATCTTAGAGGAAAGAAGAGCTGAGGGCAATTGCTTTTTTTAGCTTAAAAGGTTGTTAGTGGGTGATGGGATAACTCTGCAGGTGCCAATGAGCAGAATAAGGGACCATGGCTAAAGTTTGCCGAGAGATTTAAGCTCAATGAAAAGAAAACAAAACTTCCTTTTGCTTGAAATTAGAATCGACCCAAATGAGTGATGAGTTCCAAGTAGCTGGAAATAATCAAACCAAGCACAAATAGCCATGTGTAGTAAAAGAACACCAGCTCTGGAATAAGCAGACGTGGGTCCAGTTCTCAGCCGTGTGACCCTGGGTGAATCACATGACCTCCTGAGGTCTGCCGACAGTGGTGTCTGCATTGCAGGTTGGTGGTTTTGTCAGGCAGCTATTGCTGTGATGAAATGCCTGAGGTAAGAATAAGACTTAAATAAAAGAGGAAAAGTTTGTTTTTACTCAGAGTCTCAGCGGTTTTGGCCCAGAGTCAGGTGGCTCTCTTAACGTTGGGCCTGTGGTGAGCAGAAAAGCATGGCAGGGGCACGTGGTGGGGTAAAGTGGCTCACCTCATAGCAGCCAGGAAGCGGGGCCGGCGGGGGGGACTAGGGACAAGACATATTCCTCAAAGGCATTCCCTAATAATCATACTTCTTCCAACTAGGCATCGCCTCCTATAGTTCCCACTTCTCAATAACCCAACAACCTAGAACCCCATCGATGGATTAATCCAACAATGGGATCACAACTCTTATGATCCACTCTCCTCTTAAAGGTCCCACCTCTAACTATGCTCCACTGGGGATCAAGCTTTCAACACAAACTCCAGGGGGACAGTTTGAGGATCAATAAGATACCAGAGCAGGTCCAGCGAACCCTCATTCCACAAGTATCTCTTCAGGAGTAGAGGGTAGACAATCCAGTACACATTCCCAAGCCCTGTCTACACTGGCCTTCTCCTTACCTGGCTCTGGGTCTCCTTGTCAGTCCCTGAAATTGAGAAGGAAGATACCAGATGTGCCCTTTGCTCTTGGAAACATGAATGCCAGCTGTGTAGGAGAGGAATTCCAGGGTGCTTGGTACCCAAAGCAAGCATGTAGAGGTTATATGATGTAAGTCCTATGTGGACATGTCTCTTTGGCTTCAAGGACACCCTTGTCTTTCATAAAAAGGAGGGCTGGGAATTGTGGCTTAGTGGTAGAGTGCTGGTCCAGCATGCATGAAGCTCTGGGTTCGACTCCTCAGTACCACATAAACAGAAAGCAGGAAGTGGCACTGTGGCTCAAGTGGTAGAATGCTAGCTCAGGGACAGAGCCCAGGCCCTGAGTTCAAGCCCTATGACTGGCAAAAAAAAAGAAAAAAAAAAAAAAGAGAGACTACCAGAGTTAGGCTGGGATACAAAGCTTTCAAGTGCATGGCCCAGTGCAGGGCCCCGAGGGTAGGATTTCTGCTGGATTCATGAACAGTAGGCCTTAGTTATAGGGATTTTGGATGTGCTTAGCCATGTGCCATTCTGAGGCTTTAATGACGCAATGAGGACACTGGTTCGAAGCTAGGAGAAAATGAGGAGAGAGAAGGGGTTTAGGGAGAGTTAAATATCAGGACAGGGACAATGACTGAATAATGTCTGTTGAGACTCCTCTGGCTCGGTCTTACCTCCATGGTAGTGAAGAGAATCTACAGACAGGTCACACATCCCTCTCCTGGGGTTGAGATTGGGATTCCAGTGGCAAGTCTCAGGCCTTAGCCATCCTGCCTGGAATTGAAGATAAAACGACATCCTTGTTACAATACCCAAGTGGGTCACCATGGCAGCTGGGAAGGCAGCACTGGACATCACTTTCTGTAGAATGACCCCAAGGTGCTCTCCTACTGGCACTTTGATGTCTGCTGACTACTTCCAGTGCACAGGCGCAGGACTGGGGGGGCGGAGGGGAGGGTGTAGAAACACTGGTTATGGATCTTTAAAGATGGTGGCTGAATTGGGGCAGAGAGGCCCAAGCCATCTAGACTGGAGATGGTGTTTTTCAAATTTTAGTGGGTGTCAGAATCACCTGGAGGGTTTGTTAAGCCCAGATTGCTGAGATATAGCCCCAGAGTTTTTGATCATTTGCATATTTTTTGGGGGGGGGGTTGGTTTGTGGGGCTTGAACTCTGGACGCTGTCCCTGAGCTCTTCAGCTCAAGGCAAGCACTCTACCACTTGAGCTACAGCGCCATTTCTGGTTTTCTGGTGGTTAGTCGGAGATAAGAGTCTCACAGACTTTTCTGCCCAGGCTGGCTTTGAACCGTGATCCTCAGATCTCAGCCTCCTTAGGATTACAGACATGAGTCACTGGTACCCAGCTCATTTGCATTTCTGACCTGTTCTTAGGTGACTCCTATGCTACTGGCCCACCAACTCCCATCTTTGTATATGTCCCAAACCACTAGAACTCTGGGAAGCAGCCCTTCAGCCCTTCCTGGGGTTTGGAACTGGGGTAGTCCTGGGATTTGTCCTTATGCATAAGAAATAGGCAATGCCCCTGGGAAAGGAGGCAGTGGAGATTGAGTTTACCAATAACACAGACTGCAAGATGTCCTTCAGTGAAACTCAAACATAGATACCCAGACAGTGCTTAGAGAACCACAGCACAAAAAAAAAAAAAAAAAAGCAACACAGAGCTATGTCATTCATTCACTTTTTTCACTTTTTTTTTTTTTTTTTTTTTGGTCAGTTATGGGGCCTAAACTCTGGACCTGGGCGCTGTCCCTTAGTTGTTCAGCTCAAGGCTAGCACTCTACCACATGAGTCACAGCACTACTTCCAGCTTTTTCTGCTTTTATGGTGCTGAGGAATCAAACCCATGCATGCAAGGCAAGCACTCTACCACAGAGCCACCTTCCCAGCCCCTCATGCACATTTTTATATACGTGTTTTCTTCTTTCCTTTAGTGAGGGTTTCTTAAGACAGGTGAAATATTAAATGATTGTCAAAGCTAACCTTTAAGGCACGATCAAACCCTCTTAAAACAATTCTTTTAATGAGGAAAAAATGTGCAACATTTCCCCCCTTTCATTCTCTTCCAGCTGGTTTGCAAGGCAAAGTCCTACATGCATTCTTAATTTGGACTCAGCCTTTCTCTACAGCAGACCAAGTGGTGGGGAAATTTTTTTCTTTAGGCAACAGCAACATTTCTGTCTCATTTGTTTCATTTTTTTTCTCTGCAACATGGCAGCTTGTGGGACTGCTAATTTGAACTTTGGACTTTCTAGGAATGCATCGCTCATGATCAGTAAATATATCAGGCTGCAGATTTTAGCCATTTAATTATTGAATGTGGAAATGCTTCTTTGCCTCATGAATATTTTAAAAGGGAACAGTAGACAAATTGCATTTGGCTTCTAAATTTCAATATACTTCTGAAACACTTCATATTTCATCATTATCTGAATACCCTATACTGTGAGCTCTGTTTCCCCCCAGGGAATTTGGTAGCAAAGTGACTTTGCTCAAAACTGTAGAGAAGGCCAAGACATTTACATCCTCAAACCATTGGTGTTTGTCCTTGGCTCTGTCAATGTCCTTATTGGAAATGGGACTTGAAGCAATACGTTCATGTAGCAAAAGGCAGAGCCCTAAGGGGCGAGGGGCCCATATTTGGACTTGACTTGTCCTCTTGCTCTCTATGAAATTTGAGATAATTAACTTCTCAATGCTTGTTCCTTCATCATGTATGTAATATAAATAGCTACTAGCCAGGCTACACCTGATATCCTAGCTACTCAGGAGGCTGAGATCTGAGTATTACATTTTAAAGCTATCCTAGACAGAAAAGTCCATGAGGTTTTTATCTTTAATTAATCTGCCAAAAAAAAAAAAAGATAAAAAGTTGGAAGTGATGGTATGGCTTAAGTGGTAGAACGAAGAGGAAAAAAGCCAAGCAAGAGCTTAAGGGCCTTTTAGTTCAAGTCCCAGTGCTGGTGTGTATGCCTGCACAGGCACACACACACACACACACACACACACACACACACACACACACACACACACACACACACACACACACACACACACACATACACACACACACACACACACACGAAATAGCTATTTCACAGGATTATTGTGATCAATAAATGAATTACAGTGCTTAACATACAATATACTGCTGGGACATAGGAAAGATTTAATAAACCATAGTTATTCTATAATCATCTTCATTTTTTTCCATTTTATAAAGTCCCTATCACAGTGCCAAGCGCATAACATAAAAGATAACTATTATTACTAACATTAACATCATTATAATTCTTACAGATGGACAAATATTAAAATAAAGTCCTCCCTTGGTATTGCAGGAGATAAATTCCAGGATCCCCACAGTTCCAAAATCTGGAGGCTCAAGTCCCTTCAAGGATCTTCATCCTTCCTGTCATACCTAATACAGTGCAAACGCTCTGTAAATAATTCCTCTACTGTATTCGTAGGGAATAATGACCGAACATTATCTATACATGTTCAGAACAGATGTAATTTTCCCCCCAAATATTTCAGATCCTTGGTTAGTTGGAGCCTCGGGATGCAGGATCCATAGATACAGAGGGCTAACTGTGTATTGCTTTCTCTGTGCAAATTATATGTGTTTTATTTTGTAAGATAGGAACTTATAGAAGCAAATGGGCAGCTTACTCGTGTTCAGCAAAACTGAAGTAAATCAACGGTGCTCATATAAATAGTTTAATTAAGATAACCCGTGATGCAAAACATGTGTTCAATTTGTGCCTCAAGTGGAAAATGGGTTCCATAGGTTTCTATTGAACTTCTCATTATTGTGACACAGGAGTGGGAACTTTAAGAGCAGTCTTCCCATAGAAGGCAGTGCTGACAATGGACAATAATCTGGCTAGGAAGTGAGGTCCTGTCCTTGAGTGTCTGCCCTGCCTAGATGCACTCTGTATTTGACCTTGAGCACAGCTCCACATCTTCCTAAGCTGTGGTTTGTTCATCTGTAGATTCTGTTCTGTTGAGAAAATGCTGCAATTCTTTTAAGTGCCTGTGATTTATTCTACTTAAAAATAGACATAAAAATAAAGAGGAAGATTTCATCTGTTGACAATCCTTAGACTCTGCAAATTTCACCCATTGCTTTTAAACCACCAGGTATGAGGTGGCAGATATTTGAGGGCGGTTTAATTGGAAGTCATATTTATCATGGCGAGTGTATGTGCTTGTACTAAATGTGTTTTTGACAGTCTCTCACCATCCAGCCGCTTGCTTCCAACTGGAGTGATTTGCTTCTCTATTGCATTCAGACGAAACACTTCAGTACTGGTTAGAAACGTTAATTAGTTTGAAGAAGAGAAACGGGATTGTGTTTCTTAAAATAGTTCTGGATACGGAAAGCTATTTTTTTGGTGCTCTTATAATCTGGCTGCTTCATAACGGTGACATTATGAGGCTTTGCATATAGCCTCTGCTATATTCATTGCTGGCATCTTTGAAACTGGTGAAGCAGTGCTTGTAATTAAGGGACAGAATGACAATCCTCTCTATGTGGAGCTATTTTAGATATAGCCCAGTGACTCTCATGGTTTGAATCTTAACACATATTCTGCCAGTTGTTTGTTGGTGAGAAATCTTTCTTCTGGTCTTGGAAGCTCACCGTGAACGTGGCCTATGATTATACACCAGTGTAAATCAATATAAACAGACCAGTAGCACTATGGAGCGCGTGCTGTGCTGGGAAAGGCATGAGTTTTGTGTGGGGATACCTGGGCTACAGTTCCGGCTCTGCCCTTCACTTGCTTCAGTGCCACACACTGTGGGCCAAGTGTTGAGCTGGGGCCTGTGGATGCAAAGACAATGTAGCATGACCCTGTAATGTGGGCTTTCTGCATCTTCCCAGCAAGTGGCTGGGGCCGAACTGCTGAGGACACTTTCTGACATTCTGTCAGCTCTATCTCTAGACATAATAGTCTCAGGCTGCCGCTTGAGTAGGCATTATGCTAGAACTCCAGTGGCAGGTGGAGTATAGCTGTTTTGAAAGAGTGTGGTTATTTGGTGAACGGTGAGTGATTTATGTATTACAGCATTTCAGGTGGGCCTGGTGGTCTTCATAAATGGATTCTGGCTCTTGCTTGGAAATGCTTGGCTAAATTTGTCCTAAGTACTGTTAACATTCAAATCAGTTTATGTGATATCTCTGAGTTGGTGGGAGACTGGCACTTTTTTGATAGAGGAGGTGTTCATTTAAACCTGTGTTTCTCTTCTAGTTTGTTGTGCAGTAAAGTCTCTCTCTCTCTCCCTCTTCTTTTCCCTCTCTCTCCCTACCTCTTCTTCTGCCTCCTTCTGATACTGAGGTTTGAATTTAGGGCCTTATGCTTATTTGGTTTGCTTGTTTGGCTGGCTCTCTACCACCTGAGCCAGGCCTCCTTTTTGCCAGTTATTTTAGAGATGGAATCTTGTGGGCTTTTCTGATCAGGCTGGCTGCAAACTATGAACTTTCAGATCTCAGCCTCCTGAGTTAACTAAGTTTATAGGCATGAGCCATCAGCCCTGCTACATATAAGTCAATTTTGGTGCTATTTCTCCATCCCTTCCTTTTTTTTTAATCTTCCTTAAACTACATGGAATAATCTCAACTAAAGGAGCCATTTGCATGCAACATAATAATGTATTGGCTATTTATCATTATCTTCCCGCATTTAAGCTCCTTTCTTTTTGTGCTCTGTCTGTAAACTGGAAATTCTACTGAGTTAGTCAATAATAAGACAAAAGAAGAAAGATCTAAAATACCACCTGCATTGTGGGAAACTGCGGGGTTGGGAGATACAGGCAAAGGAGCTCCCTGGTGCTGAATCCCCTCAGTAGGCACTCAGTGGGCTCCCCGTCCCCTACTTATACTATTGTGTGAAACAAAGCCTGTCCCATAAGCCACAAGCTTCTCACCTAACTCATAATTCCTCCAAATTCATAATCGCCAAAGGCCTTCTGTCTCCTGTTAGAAATAGTGTAAGACCAAGAAGCCAGGAATGCTACGCTAATAGATTCTGGACATACTACACTACTATGGCAAGAACCTCCAAGGAAGAGCGTACACACACTGAAAGGAAACTCTTTGGAGTGGGACAGACCCAGGTTCAAATCCTGGTCTTTCTCCTTGAGGCCGTGTGATCCAGGAGAATCCCTACCTTCATTAAATGAGATTATATGTTAAAACAAAAATTCCAGGCACATGATAAGAGCTCAAAACGAATTACACATCAAGTGAGATAACATATGTAAATGTCCTCTGTAAATTATATAGATATATACATTTGCATCTAAATCAATACAGAAAAATGTTATTACTTATTGTAGTGGCTTTAGCAGAATAAGAAATTGCATTTATCATGCTGTTGAGTTCGTATCCTCTATTTTGGGGCATTTTGTGCCCTAGGCTTGTTACAGTCTCTTTCCTATTAGCGTTTACAAAGGAGATCCACAAGCCAGAAGGAAAGAAGAAATTAAATTAATGAGGAACTTGTGTGCATCAGAACGACCATTCCTCTGATTCCAGCTATTTTTGTAGGTCTTCCTGGAAGCTGTCATGTAATTCTGTAGCAGCCATTAGAACGTATTCACCATTTAATTTAGGCTGAGAAATCATTAGGGGGAATTTGACACAGGCCCGGCACGTTTATAAACTGAAATTCTGTCAGGCTTCAAGGGACAGTTCATTTGCTAGCAGCAGCCCTTGAAGTGCACCCAGGAAAGAAATGCAGGAGTGGACAGCTGTGGTTTTGCTCTGTCTGCTTCTGTCCTTCTTGTCATCATCATCCTGTCCTCATCACCTTTGGTAAGGATTGTCTTGGCCTGGTACTTGCTGGTTAAATTTAACCATAGACCTATCAGGTATTCTTGTCTTCTTTTGACTGTGTCCGTGGTTACCCAAGGACTTAGACAGAGTCAGGATTTGAACCAGGCTCAGCTCATTCCAGAGTCCTTGCTGTCTTGGTTAGGAGAGAAAGAGAAGCCTGAGGGAGGCTCTGGAAGGCTTTTGCAGCTTTTCTGTCATGGACATTTGCACTAGCTAGCATAATTCTACTTTTTGTTGGCACATGTTATTGCCAATATCTAGTTCCAGCTTTCATTTGTTTTGAGATGCTGGGGTTTGAACTCGGGGCCTCCTGTCTGCTAGAGCCATGTCTCCAGTGCTGTTTAGCACTGATTGCTTTTGCCTGGACTTGGATCCACCTATTTTGGGCTTCCCACTGTGGCTAGTGTGACAGACCTGCACTACCAGCTTTCCTCTGTTGAGATGCAGTCTCACGGATTTTTTTTTTCCCCTTTTGCCCAGGCTAGCCTGAAACTGTGATCCTCTCTCTTAACTTAGGATGACAGGCATATGCTACTGCTTATAGCTATGGGTTGAGAATGGATCCTGAGAAGTTTTCTGTCTGAGGTAGCCTTGAATTGTGATCCTCCCAAGCAGCTCCTTCCGGCACTAGGCTAAGCCACTGGTGCCCATGCTCCATTGTAAAAGCAACATTGGTTTTCCTCTCCCCTGAGAAATGTTACTTGTTTCTCTGACTGGCAAAACTCTCCAAAAGACCCACATCACCCATTCTGCTCTTCAATCCTGGGGCCTTTCTGTGCTGCCCACTCTATGCATGCCAGCAACCTCCCCTTTACTGCTACCTGTTTCTGCAAGAAATCAGCTCAAAAGAGGAAAAACTTATTTTGAAACTTTTTATATTTTAATTTTATTATAAAGGTGATGAACAGAGGGGCTTACATAAGTCAGGTAAAGAGTGTATTTCTTTTTGGACAATGTCACCCCTTCCCTTGCTGTCTCCTAGATTTTCCCTCCCGTCTCCACCCACAAGTTGTATAGTTCATTTTCAACAGTGTCCAGTGAGTTCCACTGCTGCATTTGCTCACCCTTTGTCCCTCCATTTCTGTGCCCCCCTGTTGCCCTCCCAAAGAAAGATAAATGAACAAACAAGACAAGAAGAAAAAAAAACAATAAAAAACCCTCTTACTTCCATTTCCTGAAATTTATTTCAGGAAATATTATTTTATGTTTTATAGGCATTGCACCTTTGTGTTCCTCTCCTATGAGTATCCTTCTCTGGTCTCACTGTGTGTGAATGCTTAGAGTCCAGTAAAATATATTATGTCCCCAGTGTATTTTAGGTCTAGCTTCTGCATATGAGAGAAAACATGCGCTGTTGGTCTCACTGAACTTGGCTCACCTCACTTAACATGATTGTTCTAGGTCCATCCATTCCCCTGCTGATGTAATATTATTTGGGAAACCTTTTTTGGCTTTCAGTCCAGGTTTGAGGCCTGTGGCAAGTCATCAAACCATGATGGGGGCCATGGTGGAAAGCTGCTCTCCTTGTGGGGGCTGAGAAGCAGAGAGTGAGGGAGAGAGGGGAGAGGCTCCCAAGGTCCCCTTCCAAGGCACGCCCTCAGTGACTTAACTGCCACCTCTTAAAGATCCCACCTCTTCTCAGCCTTTAACACAGGGGCCTTTGAGGAACACCGTGTATACAAACCAGAGTAAGCAGGTTTTAAAGGTATAAATTACCATTTTATTTAATTTTTAAAAATGTCTCAAGCTCCAGGAGCAGTCCTCTCTCTGCCAGACGTATTTTCGTTTCTCAGGCTCTAGCTACTCTCTAGAGTAGGAACCACGCACGGCTCTGGTTCTGGAGTTGCCACGTTCCTGCTGTGTTAACCTAGGAAGTGACTCAGGAGAGGCTCAGCCTCAAATTTTCTCCTCCATAAAATGAGGGGGCGGGAGAGGATTGTAACTACTTCATAGGGTTCTTGCGGGGATTGAGTGAGATAGTGCAGCGGCAGGCTTGGCACAGGAGTGGCACATAGTGATTGTTTAATAAATGGCAGTCTGAGCCTGGTTGTAAAGTAGGTGCTCAATAAACAGGGACTACCTTTGTTCCTTTTCAATTCACAACCTCTTTCAAGTGTCTAAAAACACCACACCAGTATTAGTGGGCTTTACAGCTACGTAGCCCAGCTGAGAGTGGGGTGGTGTGTAGAGAAGAAGCGCCAATAACTTGAATTCTACCAGGGTGCTGGTCAGGGGTGATCAGCCTCTGTGAGTGTCCCCCACCATGCCAGAGTTGGGACTCAGCCATGGAGGCAGCGAAGGACCCCCTTCCTGTGGACACCTCCCATTGTCCAATGGCACCTGAGCCTGGGAGCCCCACCAGAGACCCTGTTCACTCTTACGTTTCTTTCCCACCATCACTAAGTGACTTTGAGCCAAATAGCAGCCAATAGCAGCAAGCTTAATAAAAATTACAGATGTGTATTTTCCACATACTTGGGGGATTCTCTCTCTAAAGAAAAGAAAAACCTTTCAATTTTAGCTGTGGGGAGTTGGAATCTTTTCTAACGTGCATTGTGCACCTGCTTCTTGAAATTGAAGAACATAATTTGACTTTTTTTTCCCTCTTTTCTTGGTGCCTCTGAATGAAAAGGTGTGCTAGTAAACTGGCTTTCAGAAAACAAAACAAAACACCTCCAGATCGGCAGTGTTTGTATATCTCCTCGGGGTAAATATTCCTGCCACAACTGATTTCCGGCCCTCAGTGGTTCCTGAATATTCATGGACAGCTTGAAAAGAAGTGTGAGGAAACAGCAGAGCCCAGTGGGGAGGAGCAGCCCTGGGTAGGCCTGGCCTGGGGCTTCACTTAACACTTGACATCTGGGATGACCTGGGACAGGCTGCTGACCCTGAGCCGCTTGCTATAAATGGAGGTAAAAGTGCTGCTGAGAGTGATGGTTAAACTAGAGAGGGCGACACTTGGCACATATCAGGGGTCCCAATGGCCAGCTAAGTGACAGTGATTAAGGCAGGTTGGATGGGGATTCCAGTCCACACCTGATTGCCTCTCCCTGCCTGGCTACACATGGGGATGGATGGAGAACTTGAGAGCCATTCAACCAGAACTTCTGGGCAGGGAGTATGGTTCAACAAAATGCATGGCTCAGCCATGCAAGCCTTCTTTGAGAGCTGCTGGGTGTCTAGTGTGTATGTTGCCTCCAGAATAAGTCTGCTTGGCCTGTAAACCTGCTGATGGTTCTTTGCACTGGAAGTTCGTGTTCTCTTATTGTTTTTGTTTTTGTTTTCTTTTGTCGGTCATGGGGATTATACACAGGGCCTCTATCCGTGAGCTTTTTTTTTTTTTTTGCTCAAGGCTAGTGCTCTTCCACTTTGAACCACAGCTCTACTTGCGGTTTTCTGACAGTTAACTGGCTGGCTTTGAACCATGATCCTCAGATCTCAGCCTCCTGAGTAGCTAGGATGACAGGTGTACCTGGCCGGAGCTTTTTGCTATTGCCTGGTCTTCAGATATTAAAAGCATTCTCAACCCCTAGGTTTGTCTCACTGTCTCCAGTGGGCTGTAGTATATTTTATATGTGTCTATTAAGTGGGAACTAAGGGTCTGCTGGGGCCTCGAGCAAAGACTTCTGGGATTGTACCCCAATACCTCACTCTTCTGCCACAGTAAGCTTTCCATGCCTTGGTACCTTTGCACATATGCTTCCCCCTGACAAGGATGTTCCCTATGTGTTTGCTACCCTGTGACCCCTCACCTTTCAGACCAATTGCAGGTCACTTTCTCCAGAAGCCCCCTCCTTGTCTCCCCTGGGGTGAGCCAGGGCTCAGAACTTTTGTGCCCACCCCTCGCCAACACTTATGTCATCACTAGTTTACATGCCCATTCTAATTCAATGAACATTTACTTGGTGCCAAACTATGCTGGATTTATAGATCAGACACTCATACCATGAGGCCTTTAAGGCCTCACATTAAATTCATCTGTACTCCTGGCACTTGTCACCCAGGAGCCTTTTTATATGTTAGAAAGACAGGGATGGGAAGATGGGAGGCATTTCTGGCTTGCTTGTGTGTCCTGTGCCAGGACTGATTTATGGTGATTAGATTGTGGACTTACTTTAAGGGATTTGAACATTGATTCTGCACATAGTGTTTCTCTCTGGTAGTGTCCAGAATGGAAGCCTTACACTTAGGGTGAGTTTGGAAGATGTGGGAGTTAGTTGGGTATGTTGGAGGAAGCTGGTGTAGGAAGTGGAGGAAATGAGGTGATCCGTGATTGGATTCTAAAGGTCCTTGACACTACCCCCTCCCCACTCCAAGCTGAGGAAGTTTGAACTTCCGGGGGGTGGGGCAGAGGTGACAGCCCCAGTGACACTGTAGAGGAGAGAGGCAGCAGTATGGTCAGGAGTTGGGCGAGAGACTCCTTTGTGGCCGGTTCGCTGAAGTGCTCAGATCAAGTCATCCACCTTTGAGATGGGGGCATCCCTGCCCCCTTCTATCTGCATCATTTACCTTTCATTATCGATTTCATTATCTTCACAGCCCATCCTGGCAGGAATGGCCTGACACTGGGTGGAAGTAAGCTAATAGGGTCTCCAATGACCCCCTTCTTTGTTCATATCATTAACTTCTGCATTTTCCAGGGAAGATCTTATTAGAAGAAATCATTTGGGGTTTGTTTGCAGTTGTGTTTTCCAGGGAGAGGCTGGCCAGCAACTGTCCCTTGCACCTGACTCTACTCTGTATGTTTGTTTATAAAAGCAGGTGTTGCTCAGTGCTTAGGGAATTCAGATTTCTAATTAGTTGCTTGTTAACTCCAGGCCTCCAGACTGTGCCACCAACATTACTAGTTGATTCAGTGAAGAAAGCCTGGCTTTCCTTTCTTGCCTATAAACAAATATCTGACTCTTTGCCAGTGACACAGTTTTCTGAAATGCAACTTGCTACATTACTGTTACAGGTTATGGTGCCAGAGGCCATGCAGGTATTTTGCACATAGTTGTCTTGTGCAGTCTTTGAAGGATCATTGCAAATTCTGTTTTCCAAAGAGGAAATCTGGCCTTGGGGAACAGAGTCACTACCTGAACTCACAGGGCCATTATAGATCAGGCTGGGATATGAACTCAGCTCAGCTATAGGTTTGCTCCACACCTGCACTCATGTCTATACTTCATGTTACAATGTGTTCGTGCTTTCCACTTATTTTCCTTCCTTCCTTCCTTCCTTCTTTTCTTCCTTCCTTCCTTCCTTCCTTTCTTCCTTCCTTCCTTTATTGCAGTACTGGGGATAGAACCCAAGGCTTCGTGCCGGCTAGGTAAATGCTCTACCACTGAGTTACATGCCCAGTTCCTTATGTTTAATAGATAGCATTTTATGACATAGGAGTTTGGATTTTACCTAACAGCATCTAGAAAACAATTTAAAATTTTTAAATATAGTTTTTAAATACATTTAGCTCTGTAATAAATGCCACGAATACTTCTCCTATACTACTATTATTCCACTTGAGTTCACTTAAAGAAATAAATTCAATATTTACCTACTCTACAGGAAAGCCCTAAATTCTAAAATTATCCCAAGGGTAAGAGTTTAGTTCTGCAGCGATTATTCATGGTGTAACCAGCCTACCTGGGCCATATTTATCATTTCGTTTTTCCTTCCAGGAAGGTGGTAATTGTATATCACTTTGATTAGGGATTTGTAACAGTCACATTAATTTAGCTTTTTTACTCTCTTGCTGTTAGCTATTTTTAATATGAAGATTGATTTTTTTATTCTTTGATCAAACATGAAGAGACGAACAGGCTTATAGAACCATTTGTTCATGGTTTTTTTTTTTTTTTCACATATTCTGAGCCTCTCTCGTGTGTAGGGTGATTGTTCGGGCACAGATGACCTGTGAATTCTGCTGTGTCTTATAGTACAAGGGAGGGAGGGAGGCCGCCAACCCACAGGAGCACAGGGAAGACTGAGTAGGAGGAAAGTGTGGAGAAACCAGCAAATATGGCAGTTTGGATCTGAAATGGCCCCCAGAGGTCCGTGTGTCAAAGGTTTGGTCTCCAGTTTGGCCCTATTGGAAAGGGTGGAGCCTAATGAGAGGTCGTAGGTCATTGGGGATGCTCTCAAAGGGGATGGGGGACCCCAGGCCTTACTTCTCCATCTGTTTCACTTCTGAGATGCTATGAAGTGAGCAGCTTCTTCTGCCACATGTGCCCACCATGCTGTGCTGCCCCGCCTCAGCCCCAAAGCACCGTGGCTGCTGGATCATAGACTGATGCCTACACAACCGAGGCAAAATCTTTCCTCTTCTGAATGGAAAGCTGCCTGACATAGCTGTTTGTGCCCATTGGGAAATACCTAAGGACGGCTACTTAGGAAGAAAAAGGGTTTATGGAGCACACAGTTGTGTAGGTTCAAGGGCACAGCACTGGCAGTGGCTCACTCCTGGTGAGGATGTGTGTCACATCAGCTGTGTCACATCCCAGAGTGTGTCACATCATCAGAGCAGGGGAATGGTGCAAGAACATGCGGCCACTGCTTGATACAGGAAGCCGGAAAGGACTGGGTAGGGCCAGGTCTGGCTTTCATAACCCTCTCAAAGCAGCTGTAATCTCTCCCCAGAGGCCTGCCCTGGACTAACCCCGGGACCTCCCACAATTCCCCACATCCACCAGCCACCACCCTGGACCATTCGGGAAACAAACTCCAGCAGGATAGCAGTGGGGGCAAGTAGACATCAGTCTTTCCTTGGAAGTGTTTTTTGCATGGGGAGACAGATGCTTAAACAAATTAGACACACACGGTGGCTTCTGGGCTTCAGTAGATTTTAAGATGTGGTCATTTGGGGGCAACTATGAAAATCTGTAAAATGTAGCAGTTTGTCATTTTGCTGATGTACACATTATCCTCCATTGCAAAAGAAATGATTTCTGTCTTCTAGTAACATGATTTAGTCACCAGTGAGCAGGTGAGATAAGGATTCGGGGGCAGGGTGGGGGGTGAGTGGGAGTCTTTCTACCATCCATAGAAACAATCCACATGGGTCTTCATCCATTTATTAACACCAAGCCTTCAGCATGGTGTCTGTTATATTTCCACACCTTAGAAGGAGCTAGGCTGCTCAATCCCTGACTTTGAGAAGACAGAAACAGATACACACACAAAATGATAATTCACTCTTGACAGTCATGAGGCTCTTGTCCAGAGGTTTCTGGGAATTATTAAATTGAATGTTACTTATTGTCTGGAGGATCCTCACTGATGAGTGACTTGTTAATTCAACCTGTCTCGTGAGTAGAAGGAGCGACTTAAGGTGTCTTACATTTGCCCTCTCTCCATTCATACTGCCACATGCCATGTGAACCATCGCCAAGGCCAAGGGTCTGCTACAGGCCATTCCCAGTTCTGCAACAAAAGGCGTGAATGGATACAAGGACACTGACAATTCCTTTGCTTAGAAACACTTGAGTGCACCTCCTTGGCATCAGGCCAGTCCCAGAGGAAGGGGAGGGAGGGAGTCGGAGGTTTTCTTGTAAGTTCCAGGGAAGCTCTGGTGGCATGGCTTGGTGATCAGCTACCATGACTGGCCAGGAGAGGCAGGCATAGTGGCAGCAAGGAGACTTCCTTGTTATGCTGCAGGAACAATGGGGAGGTGGAAGTGCAGAGAGAGAGAGAGAGAGAGAAGAGGAGGAAGGACAAGTTGTAGGTTTGGAGGGAGGGTGGGCTGAGTTCCTGTGAGCTGCAGGTGGAGCTATAGGGCACCCGAGGGTGGGGGTAGGTGTCAAAGATGGTCCAAGGATTTTGGCCTGAACAGAGATGAGAAAGACACAGGAGTCACACAAACATCCTTGGGATGACAGTCCCCCGGATAGACAGCAGGGCAACAAGATGGCCAAAGGAACAGCTGGCAGGTAGAAATGAGCACTTGGGGCAAAGGTGTTGGACAATAGAGCTGGCCCCAGGAGAACTGACTAGCCATCTCATTCGGGCTCCACTCAGCTGGGATTCAATGAGTAAAGAAGCCGGAGGACTCAGGAATGATAAAGGGTTGGAAATGCAACAATTAATCTTGATGAGGAATGCCACCGAACTACGGGCTTCAGGGAGGAAAAGACATCCAGTTTGGGCCTTGTCAGTGCTCAGTAAATGTGGGCTATTATCACCATTGTCAGCCTCATCAGCCATCTCATAGCTGTCAGCACCTCTGCCAATGGTTAGTCAAGGTCATTGCTGACGGTGAGGTCTTCCAGGGAGAAGGGAGAGCACAGAAGACAAGGGGGGGGGCAGGGACCGTGGGGGATGAAGCTACTCCATCTCCTTTAAAAGCCAGTGCAGAAAGCATTTTCTAGTATCCGGGCTCACTTTGACCATAATATGGCTTGGCTCTACTTGAAAGTTTCTTAAGAATTAACTGCAATTTAAGAAGGCAAGGTATAAGCCCCAGGTCCATCTGCTAATCCCAAGGGCTTACATGAAACCTCTTACACACACAGACAACGGCAGGCACCACGCAGTTACACCGTTTTAATGGAGGGAAATGGATGTGGATGGTAGAATCTTAAATGAATTCGTTTTCCACGTTGCAAAATTAATTGGCTCCCAAATACAGCCCTTTGCTGCAGTAACTGGAGTTCAGAAGAGCCTCCAGCTTTCCTGTTACCTATAGCCAACATATCTGGGTTTGATGGTGAATAAAGAGCTCTTTGTTTTGAAAGACCCCCGACTTCGGGTGTCCCCCATATCAGGACCTCCCTGCCCCAAGCACCAGTCAGACGACACCAGATGCAAAAGGCAAGAGGGTTTTATTTGGGCATGCCCAGGTTCCCAGGTGCACGTGACCTCGAGATCCGCAAGGTTCGGGTCAGTGGCTGGGAACCCCGAGCAGTCCCGGGGATGGTCCTTTTATGGGACCCCTCTGTCCGTTACAGGAGTGCCCGCGCTTTTTCAGCCAGTAAATTTAAAGTATTACAACCTGGTCTGCACGCAGGCAGCCAATCCTTTTAAAACAAATCATGTGTTTTGGCCAATCACTGTTCGAGGGGGTCCCTCGGTGTACGTGCCGAGTTGTGTGTCTCCGGCCCTTGGTATGAGGAAGTGACCTTTGTCCGAGTCGACGCCTAATCGTTCGCTCACACCAGGGGGCTGACTGCGGGGTGGGGTTAGTTAGTAGGGTGTGGGCTTATTGATTAACTGGTGAGGTTAGTTATCAAAAGGGGGAATATGGGGGTAATATAATTTTCTTAGCAAAGCATGTTACAGAAGCCAGAAATAGCGTGGTTAGATACAAAACTCTGTTCCCCTAAAAAAAAGGAGGCTCAGGGCCTGGTTGGTTAGGGAGGGGGTCTTTCAGTTTAATTAGAATCAAATCATGTTTTCAGAAGTTAGTAATCCAGTTAAAGTTATATTTTGCTTTATATAAAGTGGAAAAGGAAGAGGTCAGCAAATGTCTTATGGTACCTGTTCTGTACCCTGTGTGGAATGGAGTTGAGGTTTCAGAGGGAAGTAAGAAGTCAGTCTGCCCGCAGACAGCTCAGTCGGCCACTGGAGTCTGATGCAGAAACAGGGATGGGCAGGTGAATGGTGAGTGGAGATGGCTTAAGGTGCTGCCGGGGCTCAGAGCAGGAAGTGGCTCCCTCTGCCCAGGGGTGCTGTTTGAGGTGGGCCTTGACACATGGTGACACATGCCTGTAATCTTGACACTCTGGAAGCTGAGGCAGGAGGGTCACTTGGGCTCAGGAGGAAGACTAGCCTGGGCAACGTGGCAAAACCTTATGGGGGAGGGGGAGCCAGAGGGAGAAGGGAAGGGAAGGAAATGGAAGGGGAGGAGGAAGGAAAAGAAAGAAGAGAGAGAGGGAGAGAGGAAGGAATGAAGGAAAGGAAGGAACGAAAGAACAAAGAAAGGAAGGAAGGAAGAAACGAAGGAAGGAAGGAACGAACGAAGGAACAAAGGAAGGAAGGGAAGAGAGGGAGGGAGAGAGAAAAGGAGGGATGATGGAGGGAACAAAGATGGAGAGAGGAGAAAGAAGAAGCATGAGGAAGAAAGGGAGCAAAGAAGGAAGGAAGGGAGGCAAGCAGGCTAAGGTATAAGGGGAAAAAAGGAAAGAAAGAAGAACAGAGGCAAGTGTCATTCTCAATGAGAGGCCAATTAAGGAGAAGTAGCAATGGCCCAGAGGAGAGCCGGGACCTGAAGAAGGTGCTGAATACGGGGACAGTTTTGAGAAGCATTTTGCTTTCCTGATGACTGTGCCGGAAGTGAAGGAGAGGAATAAACCAAGGGGGGGGGGGCCACAGATGGCGATCTGGTGAGGACTCCTAGGGAGGAAGAGAGGGTTTGAGAGGAAGAGCAAGGGGAGGGCCTGTGGATTTTCCCTAAGCATAAATGTGAAATCCTTTTGCAAGAGGATTTATGACTAATAATCAAACACAGACTCCAAAATCCAACAGAGCTATGCTGTGTGAGAGCATGTATTCACGCTGTGCTCAGAGAGACTGGGTAGATGTTTGACCTGTGCTGCTGCTGAAATACCCGAGGACCAGCTGGGTTTCCAAGTCTCCTAAGGAAGGAAGAGCAGCCAGGCTGCTTGAAGCAGTGGAGACCTGAAAGCATTTGTCCTTCCCCACAGGTTACATTCCCTCACCTCAACCCCAGCAAGCCTCGTTTCAGCTGCCTTCCCAGCCCCTCTACCTTCTGCTCCCTTCATCCTCTCGAAGGTGAGCCTGGCATTCAGGCCACAGCCGCAACCTACCAACCACTTTTCACAGCCCTGGCTGCAGCTGTCAGATGCCTGACTTGCAGGCTGGGCTGGGCACAGGCAAAGGGACTCTTAACTGATCAGCGGGGCTGACTCTTAATTCTGTTCTCTCTTTCTCACACACACACACACACACACACACACACACACACATTGTTGATCACAAAACATTGTTTTAATTTTCAGGAAACAATCTAATAAATAGTTTTGCACTCCCTGCATGGGATTCTGTAAAATGAACAGTTTGACCTTATTTACTTCCAGTCTCTCATTCTCTCTCTCTTTAAAGTTTAAGAAATCATTTATAGATAAAGCATTCCTCTTTTTCTCTCCCAGCAGAGCATGACTATGCCTGTTAATTTTATCTCACCTATGTGTATTTTTTAAATAAATAAATATATGTGATTTCTGTGTGTGTGTGTGTGTGTGTGTGTGTGTGTGTGTGTGTGTGTGTGTGTGTGTGTGTGTGTGTGTGTGTGTGTGTGTGTGTGTCCTTGAACTCAGGGCCTCTCATTCTTCCTTAGCTTTTTTGCTCAGCACTGGAGCTCTACCACTTGAACTATACCTCCACTTCTGGCTTTTTACTGGTTACTTGGAGGTAAGAATCTCTGGATTTGTCTGACCAAGATGGCTTCAAAGATTAATTCTCAGATCTCAGCCTCCTGAGAAGTTAGGATTATAGGCATGAGCCACTGACACCTGTCCAAAAAGTGCATATAATAATTTTATCTATCAATTTTACATAAACAATGCAGTGCATATATCCTATTGCATGTAGCCTTTTTGCTTACCATATGTTTTCATAATGATACACTTAGTTCGGGGCTGTATCACTGTTATTTATTCTGTCAATTGTAAAATACTTTATTTAGTAAGCCACAATTTGTTCCATTCCCTCCCTATTAGTTTACTCTTATCAGGAAAACCAAGTTGTCCTCCATCTTCGCTTCCACGACGAGCGCTTCAGTGGGTGCCCTCCTGTGTGTTCACCATTCCTGTGTGTTCCAGGTTGACCTCAAGTGAATGTGAGCTTTCTGTTTGTTTAGGTACTGGTTATGCTCTCATAGCAAATTTTGTTTGTTGTGCAGCTTTATATCTTTTGCACCCAGAACAAAGCCTTGCAAAATACCCAATAAACAGTTGTTCAAAGATTGAATATATTCATGTTCCGCCCAGAGTGGCTGTCTTCACACGCCAAGTATGTATAAGCATTTCCATTTCTGACACTCTTGCCAGCACCTGCTTATAAAACATATTAGTGTTGGCCACTCTGGTGCATATTAAATAGCATAATAGTATTCTCATTGTGTTCCTGTGATGACTAATGACGGTAGCTGCCTTGAAGTAGACATATTGGCCATTTGGATTTCTTCCTCTATGAATTACCTGCGTATGTTCTTTGCCATTTCTGTTTTCTTTCTGGTTTGTAAAAACGCAGTTTATCTTGGATTAAAACCCTTTGATGGTTCTAGGGGCTGTACATAGAATAGCTTAGGTTACACTTGTCTTAGGTGGTTTGCCGTTGGATAAACAAAAAACTTTCAACGTTATATAGTCTTAATTATTTGCAAAAATGATAGGAGCTTTACTTCTTTCTTTCTAGCCTTATACTTTAATTTCTGTCTCTTTCAATATCCTGTTATCCTTATCATTATGAAAATGCGCATCTTATTCCTGGTTTTAAAGGGAATGTCTTCTAACATTTTACAACTGAGTTTGAAGTGAGCCATGAATTCCAGTTGACATCTTTTATCAAGTCATTTCATCCTGTCTTTGCAGTCCTAGGATAAACCTTGGTAGTGATGATAATTCTTTTGATTCTTTATTGGTTTCACTTTGAGATTTTCTCTAGTTCTTTCCTTAAATCTATTTCTTTAATTTTCTTTCCTTAAAGGTTGGTTTATTTTCTTTGAATGTTTATTTTATTAATATTAATTACTAATTATAGTAGTAATATAATTATTAATATTCCTGCATCAAGATTTTGTGGTTTGCTTTTTCCTTTTCTTTTTGATGGTACTTAGTTCAAGGTTTCACATTTGCTAGGCAGACATACTGCCATTTGAGTCATGCCTCCAGCCCTTCTTGCTTTTATTTTAGTTTTCTATTTTTCTTCTTTCTTTCCTTCTTTCTTTCTTTCTGATCTGTTGTGGGGCCTGAACTCTGGGCCTGTGCACTGTCCCTCAGCTCTTCAACTCAAGGCTAGTGCTGTATCACTTGAGCCACAGTGTCACGTCTGGCTTTTTCTGCTTATATGTTCTGAGGAATCGAACCTAGGGCCTCATGTATGCAAGGCAAGCACTACCACTGAGCCACCTTCCCAACCTATTTTAGTTATTTTTCAAATAAGGTCTTGTGTTTTTTTCCCAGGCTGGCCTGGACCCTGAACCACAATCCTCCCATTCTCCACCTCTGGAGTAGTTGGGGTTACAGATGTGGGCCATTGTATCCAGCCTACATTGACATTTTTTAGAAGAAGGTATCTCTTTGTGCTTTTTTATTGTTATTTAAAAATGATGAACAGGGGGTCTTTGTACTTTCTTACATCAAGTTTACATAGCTATCAACTCACAAGGCCATTTACTAAGTAGCCACTTAAGCCAGTATAGTAGAGTAGGAAGAGAGATGAGTTTGTGAACTCTGAGAATTCATTGTTGTGCAAATAATTTTCATACAACTAGTGCTTGTCCACTGTGTTGTATAAATAACACAGAGACATGGGGGTCAGGGATCAGGAGCTCAGAGTTTGAGCTCAAATGTAACTAAATTTAAATTCTGGCTCCACCAAATTGTTAGACATTTCACTTTAAGAAAGCTAGCAAGTTAACTTAATTTTTAGCTTCTCATTAACTTCTTCTAAAGCAGTATAATAACACTGCCTGCTTCATAAAGTACCTTTGAATGCATGTGCTTTAGAATGCTTAGTGTTTTATCCAGCATACAGTTGAGAATCAGTCAAAAATAACTGTCATTGTTTGCATCCATTTTCTATTCGATCCTCACAGTTGCTTTATAAAATAGATTATTGTTACTATTTGACAGATGTTTTATGAGCATTTGAGACCATTTAGTAGAATATTATTAAAATGTTGGGTTTTATTAATGTATGTAAAAGGACTTCAAATCAATGTAAAATGCCATGCAGATGGAAAAGGACTGTCACTCTCCGGGAAGGCTTACACCCAAACTCTTGTCTGCATTTAGGAATGTCACTTCGAGAATTAAAAATCATATATCATGAGACTGGGAGAAATAACTTAGCATGTCAAAAAGAAGGAAGCAGAGAAAGAATTGCAAATATTTAACAATCATCTCTAGGTATTACTACCATGTTTTAAAAGTCCATATATATGAATACAAGACGTGTTCAAGCAATTTTTGTATAGTCCTCTTCCTGTCTGCCTTTAACGGCTGGGTTTAATCCTTTCAACATACTGTGGTGGACCTGCGAGGAGGTTTAAGGGTCTCTCCTTCTACCTCAACCTCGTGTATATTTCTCTACATTATCTCATCTGCAATTCTCCAGGCAAGGAGACCTAAATGAGTCAGCCATGGTGTTTAGTATTCGCTCTCCACAGTACTTACAGACCACACCATTCATATTACTACCGCAAGTTGCTTTCTTAAAAGTGACCAGTATATTTGGAGAGGGTTTTGTTGTTTGTTTGTTTGTTTGTTTGTTTTGTTTTTGAGACTTAGTGTCTTAGATAGCTAGTTTTCCCCAAGCAAGGAAGGCATCGTTTCTTTGAATCCTCTTGAATTTATGTCCTAAAGATCCTTGGTTCTTCATTCTTTCTACCTTTATCAGTCTTGTCCAGGCTACATCATCTGTAGTTTGGGGCTAACAATCTCATAATTTATTTTCTCCCCACCTACTCTTACCCCTATCCATCTTATTCTCCACCTAGTAGCCAGGGTGATGGTTTCAAAACTCACTTCTGAGGTAAATTCATGCCAGCAGTGTTTCTGTGGCTTATCATTTTCCCTTAGGATAAAGATCAAAGGCTGTGCATTATCTAGTTTAAAGCAACAGTTCTCAAACTGTGGACCTCAGGCTCCCAGGGTTCCCCAATATTTTGCCACAGTATCTAAGAGATCAAAACTATTTCCGTGACAATAATACTTTTTCCGTGTACTAACTTCACCATTGAGAGTTTGAAAGTAATGTTGCCTCCTTAGTAGCAGTTAAAACAGTGTACTGGTAGCCTTTGTATTTTTTCAAATGTCACAAACTCTTCACCGGGGCCTGGGCGCTGTCCCTGTGCTTTTTTTGCTCAAAACTAGCACTCTACCACTTGAGTCACAGCTCAACTTCTGACTTTTTGGTGGTTAATCGAAGATAAGAATTTCACGGACTTTACTGCTCAGGCTGACTTTGAACCTCAGATCTGAGCCTCTTGAATAGCTAGAGTTACAGGTGTGAGCCACCATCGCCCATATAATACTAGACTAATAACTAAAAATTGGAATTTTCAGGAAATTGTATCTGCTACTAGAGCTTGTTAGCTCACCAATATTTAGAGATGTTTTCTTTTGAGATTGGAGGTGATAAGAAGGAATGAGAGTTTCTGATGATGTATGATGAAATGTGTATCATTTGGAAGATCTGCACAAAGCAGTATTTTTGCAAATGTCCAACTAATGATGTTTTCAAGCTCTGTATACAGAAACAGATGTGAATACAGAGTAGATGTTAGGATCACCGCCTCCCCCCCTCCCTTTTTTTTGTGTGTGCTAGTCATGGTGTTTGAACTCCAGGCCTAGGCACTGTTGCTAAGGGTTTCTTTTTTTGTTTTTTTGTTTTTGTTTTTCTTTTTCTCAAAGCTAGCACTCTAAGCCACAGCTCCACTTCTGATGGGCCCCACCCCCCTCTTTTTTTGGTGACTAATTGGAGATAAGAGTCTTAAGGACATGCCTGTCTTGGCAGGCTTCGAACCACGATCCTCAGGTCTCAGCCTCCTGAGTAGCTAGGATTCCAAGCATGAGCCACTGGTACCTGGATCCCACTATCTTTTATTAAGACAGTTATAAAGTTTGCAAAACTAAAAGCAGTGTTACTTTTGATATTTTGTTCTATGTTTTGAAAAAGATGGCTTCCATGAAAATATTATTTCAATAGCATATTGTTTTTACTGTTTTGCTGACTTATTGTCTGTTGTAATTTATTACTATTTTTATAAAATTTCCCAGTTAGTATACATTACTAATAAGAAGGTATTTTATGTGATAATTCCAAAGATGAGTACAATGTATTACCCCCTCTGTTATATTCTTATATTCTCTTTCCCTTCCCCTCTTTTTCAGTTCATGAGTTTTATTATACTACCTATACATATGTATATATGTATATGACTATTCAATTATATTGCATATATGTGACGTACATGTACACATAGATAAATCTATGTACTATAAAAGTATATGTAATGTACATTAATCTTCATCACCCCCCAGTATCAATTACTTTTTTTTTGTCAATCCTGGGGCTTGAACTCAAAGCCTAGGTCCTGTCCCTGAGCTATGTTGCTCAAGATTAGCACTCTACCACTTGAACCATAGTTCCACTTCTGGCTTTAGTGGTTATCTTACTGCTGGGACTGGCTTTGAACCATGATCCTCATATCTCAGATTCTGAGTAGCTAGGATTACAGGCATGAGCCAGATACTATTTTTAAACATCCTCTTTTTAGTTGAGAACAAAGCCCTTGAGAGCCACTGACCTAGACCCTGGATATACAGGCCTAGTTTTCCAGCCCCATCTCACTTTGTGTGTGTGTGTGTGTGTGTGTGTGTGTGTGTGTGTGTGTGTGTGTGTGCGTGTGTGTGTGTGTGTGCGTGTGTGTGTGTGCGTGCGTGTGTGTGTGTGCGTGTGTGTGTGTGTGTGTGTGTGTGAGAGAGAGAGAGAGAGAGAGAGAGAGAGAGAGAGAGGTGTTAAATATTCTTTATTTGACATTTATACATACACCACACTATAATGTCTTTCAATAAGTAAAAGGCAGATTTCAGAGACAGGGAATTCTAATTAAATTGGCATAGTCAAGACCAAAAATATAGACATTGCTTCCTCATCTTCAACCATTGTTTTTAGCACGCTAATGATCATAAATTGAAACATAGGTTAATTTTGCTTGGTTCTGAAGGGATTTCCCTAGTATTTAAATATGTTCTTATAATTAGCTATATAAATCTGAATATAAAACCAATCTTTGACGGATTTGGAGATGGTATTATTCCCTATCTTGCTGAAAATTTGAACATTACTAAGTCTAGTCATATCACAGAAAGGGAAAACAGTGACTGTATTTTTGTAAGATTATATTTACTTAACTGCAAGCCAGTTTTACTTAAATCAAGACTGTCCAACAAAAATATTCTGTCAGACATTCATGATCTGAATTCTGATGTTAGAGAGCAATTAAATTATTATATATTTTTAAAAGCCATGAGACATTTGTATTGCAATAAAAAAATAAGGTGGTACCCATTACTCATTTGTAGCTTTTTTGAGATAAGCTTTCAAATCTGCTCTTTTTTCCTTCCTCTTAATGCCAGTGAAGATCATTTTTGTCCCAGGGATGTACTTTTGGGGATTCTCCAAATATTCCATCAGTGTATCCTCTTCCCAGATGATGCCTTTATTCTTGTTGGCATCTGTGTAAGAGAATCCAGCTGCTTGACCTGTCTTCTGACCAAGCAGACCATGGAGATTAGGCCCAGTCTTGTGCATGCCTCCCTTTTCAACGATGTGGCACTGGGCACACTTCTAAACAAAAATCTTCTTGCCTTCCTCAACATCACCCATTTTAAATCTGCTCTTTCGTCACTATCACAAGAAAGATGACCATTCAGAAGCCAGACATCCCATTCTCTCCACATGACTCTTAATCTTCCCAGAATACCCCCAAACTGCCACCATCTGTTATCCAAGCCTGCGCGCAGTGATGCTTTTGCCCCCAGTCCCCAGTTTTTCTTTCACTGTCTCTGCTCTCTCTTGCCAGCGTAGCCCCGGGAAAGCCTGCTCTTTGCCCACATCTAGTGTATCTGCTCACATCCCTCTCTCTGGAGACTATATTAATATATTTCTTAATGATTTCTTCCTTCGGATTTAAATTCTCATTATGTCCCGCCTTTATCATTTCCCCTGGGAACCTATTTTACAAGCGCCGCCTCCTCCACTGTCTGTTGTGTTATATTAATCACCACCTGTCCAATATAAGAAAAAAGAAAAACTGACATTTTCAGTGCAAAGGCAGCCGGTTGATCAGTCTTTTTCCCTAAGATTTCATTAATTTTTAAGGGAGGGTCTCGCATATCTCATTACAGCTCCATTATAATTTACTTTTTACCCCCAGCCCAGGAAGGAAAGCATCTGCACGGTGTTATTAGTGGGGCAGATCTTCCTGTCTCTTGGCAGTTAGAAATCCTGGAAGTATGTGCTTGGTTTTTATATCAGCCAAACTTTCCATTTTTATGGAGCCTTGTCTTTTCTCTGAGCTCCAACCCCTTGAAGTGTAAACTCAGACCTCACCTATCTTCAGGAATTAGATTTTCCTTTGAAAAAAAAAAAAGGGGGTTATCTAGATCTATCAGCCTGCCCCATAGTACTATGAAAGATTTGATGGGATTTTCTTTTTGAACCATTTAGAGGGCTTTGTAAAAGCACAGGCTATTGGAGCTGTGGTCGAAGAGGTCTGGATGTGTGTAAAATGTCTCTGGTGCTAATGGTCCTTGGAGCTTCAGCCCTTCTCTGGACCTGGTTTTCCCATTTGTGAGATGAATGGTCAGCTGTTTGCTAACATTCAACCTGCTCTACAACTCTAACCCAGTTGCATCTTGACAAACCAGCCTATTCTTGGTACCCAGGAAGGAGCAGATGCAGGAGAAATCTCAGCCTGGGCCTCCAAAGAGTTCAGTGTTCTTAGAAACAAAACATTTCGATGCACAAACCCCTTAGATGCAATATGGAGTGATATCCATCATATATATGTGTATCTAAACATATGTATTTATTTACACACATATACATATCAAAGGTCCATTTTGGGCCAGGATCCCTAGAGCCTCCTCCTGTGGTGTGATGGAGACAAGTGAAGAAAGGGTATAAATGGCAACTCTCAAGAAGTCATTACCTGGCGCATGCCTGCAATCCTAGCTGTTCAAGAGGCTTTGATCTAAGGATCACTGTTCAAAGCCAGCCCATGCAAACAAATCTTTGAGATTCATATCTCCAGTTAACCAACAACAACAAGTAGCCAGAAGTGTTGGTCAAGTGGTAGAGTGCCAGCCTTGAGAGTTGGGAAGGGATTCACAGGCTTGCAATGTAGCCAAGTAGGACATACAGCTCACTGGGCTCCACAGCTCACTGGCAGGACACTGGTCGAAAGCAGAGCAAGAACAAGATGCCCCAAAGCTAGTGGGCAGGAGTTGGGCAGGCCGTTCAGGATGAGAATGTTGACAGCATCAAAGATAGACTTGAGGAAGCCTTGCTGGAAAAGATAATCTATTATCTAAATTACGTTCCTCAATGAAAATACAGCAAGAACCAAGAGAGGTCAGAGTGTGTGCTGAACCTGTTGAGAAATGCTGGAAAGAAGGCCCAGAGAGAGAGGAGCCACAGTTGGCACCCAAATTCCTTTGCCAATAGTGCAGAGACCATGGTCTCCTCTAAGAGATGGGCAGATGACCAACATGTGAGCTGGTGGCATTGTCTGGCGATGGAAGCCTGCTCTTCCTATTGGCCCACTGTAATTGTTGCACACAGGCAGGCTCCCAACTTTGAGCAAGCTGTTGAAATAGTTCAGCATTTCAGCTCTGTGAGAAACTGGGACTTGAGTAGTCGTTATCTCCTGGAAAGTCAGGGGGTGGTGCGGGAGGAAGCAACTTGAAAATGTATCACTCCTCCTCAAACAAGAAGCCCAGTCATGCAGTGGCTAATTTTAACTTCTTAGCCATACAGCTTCCCCAGTCTTCCATGTGGGAGGGGTCTGCTTGTCCGCCAGGAGCTGGAAGGACATGGGGCAGCCTGGTGCCATTAGCAAGTGATCTCTGCCTCAAGCGCATTAGATTATGACTGAGGCTCTCAGGGTTTGACAAATAGGACAGCTGCCACTCAGGCAATTTCCCAGTGAATGGCTGAGCCAGGTGAAGTAGGAAGATAGCTGCCCTGGCTGAACGGGGAAAGCTAATACTAATCATTAGGTCTTTGAACCTTGCCATGTTTCCAATTAATGGCCAAATAAAGTGAAATGAGTAATTAGGTGGATTCTAACCCACTGGCTATGCTGCTCTGCTTGAGTGCCTCCCACTGCCTTACCTTTGAGGCAGAGCATCAATTTAGTCACGGGGAAGAAGGATAGCTGGAGTGTAGGACACTCATAATATTGTTAACGACCAGCTACTAAGAGCACTAAATGGACACTTACTAGGTGCCTGACTGGATACTAGAAACTGGCATTGAAGCAATCATCCTCCAGCGAGGTGTAGATGGTATTTCAGCCCCATCTCAGAGACACAAAGGTCAAGACAGTGAATGGGCCAGTGGCCACCAGGACTACCAGGCTGGGTGGAACAAGAGTCATCACTGGAGGATAGGGAGGGGGCTGGGGGCTGGCCCTTCTGATCCTTGGCCCAGGACTCACCCTCGCTGGCTAGCAGGCTCTGGGTAAGCTGCTTCCTCTCTGCAGTAGGCATGCCACACCGGCTGGCATTCTCTGGTGTTAATTGATGGAGGGCTGAGTTGAATTAATTTCGCCAGTCAGTAAACTTGGTCACTTGCTGTTTTTAGGATGGTGGGGCATGATTTCCGTAATTGGTTGCTAAATACATGAACCAATTAGTGTCTGTATGGTAGCTGTGGGCAGCTTCCTTATAGAAGGCCTGGACTAAGGATTGTGGAGGAGAGCTAGCTGCTGCTTGAGAACCAAGTGCCCTTCTCACTTCCCTGTGTGATCTGCCCATAATCCACATATCTGGAACAACTGGGAGTGTGGCTTACTCTGCCTCTGCCTCTCACTTGCAGTGCAACCAGAACCTCATTTTCCTCAGAAATACAAATCAGTTGGGTCACCTTGAGGGGACTTTTCAGGCTCTCAAATCCTGTGAATTTTCTGCTTCTTGACCTCTCATTGCCATGTGTATTCCCTGTGAAGGGAGAGCTTTCCAGATGATAGGCATGTGTTTCGCTCCTCACCAAAATGTAAAAGTGAGTCACTTAAAACTGGAAATTTCTTTGTTTTGGGTTTTGTTTTTTGCCGGTCCTGGGCTTGACCACAAGGCCTAGATGCTGTCCCTGAGCAGTTTTGCTCAAGGCTAGCACTTTACCACTTTGAGCCAAAGCACCACTTCTGATTTTTGAGAGGTTAGTTGGTGATAAGAGTCTCATGGGGACTTTTCTGCTTGGGCTGGGTTTAAAGCACAATCCTCAGATCTCAGCCTCCTGAGTAGCTAGGATTATAGGCATGAGCCACCAACACCTAGCCTTATTTTCTTTTTCTTTTTCTTTCTTTTTTTTTTTGTATTGGCCTTGAACTCTGGGCCTGGGCACTGTCCCTCAGCATTTCAACTCAAGGCTAGCACTCTACCACTTGAGCCACAGCGCCACTTCCAGTTTTCTGGTGGTTAATTGGAGATAAGGGTCTCATGGATTTTCCTGCCTGGGCTGGCCTTGAACCACGATCCTCAAATCTCAGCCTTCAGAGTAGCTAGGATGACAGGTCTGAGCCACTGGCACCTTGTTTTCTTATCTTCAGTGGTTAGTGGATTTTTTTTTCCCCCTTGGTGAGTTAGTGTCTTCATTTAGAACATCACAGTACAGGACCTCATTGCTAAAAGAAAAAAAAAAGACACCCTCTTTGTTCTCCAAATGCCCAAAGGAGCCAAGAGGCCTGTCTGGAGTCCCACAACTCCATAGGAGCAGAGTCAGCCTCATGCGTCCTCTTTCTGTGCTGTCCGTTTGTCCCTCATGTTATGACTGCTGGTCCTCAAGGCCTTACCTGTGTTCCCTCAGCACAGGACCCAGCTCAGAGTGAGCACAAGTCTCTATCTACACAATGAATGAGTGACCTTGAGTCCTGCTAGATGGCTCCAGTGCGTCCACTGTGCTAGCCCCGCGGTCTGGTTTAAACCTGCTGTCTACGCTTCCTCACCCTTCCCATCCATATTCCTTACCTAAGACCGAAGCTGCCAGTGCCCCAGTTCTCCTCAAATCACATTTGTGGCTTTTATGGAAAGTCTGCGTCGTTCTGGGGCCCCTGGGCTCACTCCCATGTTTGAAGGTTGTGTAAAGTTGTCTGATCCTGTGTGTTCTACTTATGTCATACTGGCAGTCTTTGATAGGGCAAAGATGATTATTTTTTGTTCAAATCAGAAGACATGAATCATTTTTGTTCTAGTGTGGCAAATGCTTGTGTGTACACACAAAGTTGAATGGAAGATTTCAAGATGAAACGAATTGCATCAACAACAAAAGAGTCAGGAGGAACCTGACGGAGGGATGTGTTCGTTATCTTGACTGTGGCAATGGTCTCCTGGGCCTGTGCATGCTTAAGTTGCATATTCTAATTATGTACAGGATTTGGGGTAACAGTTACACCCCATAGAGATAACTAAACAATAAAGGATCCAGTTTTCTAGAAGCAGACCAAAGAAGGACTGATTATGAGGTAGTTTAAAACAGGCTCTTTTTTTCTGACATAAGGTCTCACTATGTAGTCCAGGCTGCCCTCAAACTTTCAGTCCGCTCTCCTCTACTTCCTGAGTGCTGTGATTATAGGAACACTCCACCACACCCAACAAAATAGAATACTTGGTCTATCTAGATCTCAGACATGAACAAGTCTCTGCTAGCCCTCTCCACTATTACCCCCTTCCTGGTGTTTCCCATGAACCCACTGTGTACTTTCTTTAAGAACATATAGAAAGTCACCTGACATGGCAGGTAATATCCATTTTAGCAAGCTCCTGTTTCTTAAAGCACACCAAGGTTTGAGAGTCATTGGTTTCTCTAGGAAGACCCATACTCAGGCACATGTAAGATACAAAATCTTTCCTGACTGTCTTATCACTTCGCTAAAGTCTTTTCTACCATCTCCTACCTCATGCCAATTCGTGCTATAACACTCAAGGATCATTTGTAACTAACAGCCCCGCCTAGCAGCTGCACTTACTTCTTTCTGTTCAGACACTCTTTAGGCTCTGTCTTTGCCTAGCCAACTTCTGCCAGCATCTCATTCATATAAGACAACATTGCCCAGAAATCTCAAGACCTATCTCTTCCCTTCAAAACACAGCCCATTTCCTGTGCTCCTGAAGGACTTTTGTTTTTTTCCTTCTTTCCCATGCTCTTCCTTTACATGCTCTTTTCATCTTTCTGAGAGGAAGGCAGTAGGCCTCACACATCTCTAGCTTTCCTTTACCGAAGAGTGCCTAACAATAGGAACTCCATTGATGTAAGTCTTCAGATGTACCAATCCAAAAAATCTGGGTCAGAATTTCAGGGAGAGATAGTTGATAGAAGATCACGGTGCTGATATTTATCGACTGAAAATAGTAATCACAAAGATCAAATTCCAGGGGAAAATGGAAAGTCAAGATTAAGCCATGGTAAGAAAAGATCTGTTTCCTACCACCTAAGTACATGGATCTTCATTCTGCTTTGTCAGCGCCATTTCAAAGACTTTTCAGAACAGTGCTGTAGCATGAGGCTCTTTTTTCTCCATTTGCTGAATGAAGAGACAGAAGGTAGCCCCATAGACAGAATGTCTACATGAGACTCCCAAATTAACATTCTGAACCTCCAGTCTGTTGCTATAGGGAGAAGGGAGCTTATGGAGGCAATTAGACCATGAGGGTGGAACCTTCAAGAACAGGATTAGGGCTAGGTGTGTGGCTCACACCTGTAATCTTAGCTATTCAGGAGGCTGAGATCTGAGGGGTTGCAGTCTGAAGCCAACCAGGACAGAAAAGTCCCCATGAATTGTTTATCTCCAATAAACGACTCAAAAAAGCCAGAAGTGGTGCTGTAGCTCAAGTGGTAGAGTGCTAGCCTGGAGCACAAAGAGGCTCAAGGACAGCACCCAAGCCCTGAGTTCAAGTCCCAGAACTGGCAAAAAAAAAAAAAAATTAGGACATTTATAAAAGGGACCTTAGTAAGTTCTCTCCTCATCAGAAACCAACCAACCATGTTGGCACTGTGATCTCAGACTTCTGAATTCCAGAACTGTGAGAAATGAAGTTTTGTAGATGGTTTTCCCACCATAGCAGCCCCACTGACTGCCTATAGACCCACAACCACGTCTATCAGATGCCAAAGTTCTTGCCCCAGCCTTGAAGAGAAAAAGTGGCTGAAGCAGCACAGTGACAAGCAAGAGAAGGGACACGCTCTGCTGGGCTCGGCTCGGTGGCTGGCCCGATCTGCCCCCACTCTGTGACATGGTCCCAGCCACACCTCCCCCTCCCCCCACCCCGCCCCCTTCAGATCACCAGCCTGGGCCATAGGGAGGGTAAAAACTCCATCTCAGAAAGCTCAGGAACCTTCCTGCTGTGACATCCTTAACCAATGGCTGGCACCCAGCTGTTCTTGCCATCCTAGAGTTGGTGTGAGGAAAAGAAAGCAATTAGTAGCCAGGCATTGGTGGCTCATGCCAGTAATCCTAGCTACTAAGGAGGCTGAGATCTGAGGATTGCAATTCAAAGCCAGCACAGCAGCAAAGTCTGTGATACTCTTATCTCCAATTAACCACCAGAAAACCGGAAGTGGCCCTGTGGCTCAAGTGGTAGAGTGCTTGCCTGGTGCTAAAGAGCTGAGGGTTCAGCCCAGAGTTCAAGCCCCAAGTCTGACAAAAAGGGGGGGGAGGAATTAATGAATGGAAATTAAGGAATGTAATGAATGGGAATTAAGGAATATAAATGATGTGGCATTGAACAGGAAAAGGGAGAAGTGGTCTTCAGATAGAAGCAATGCATATGTACCAAGAAGCCCAGGGGAGATGGCCTGTGCCCCCTTATCCTGGCACCTGGCCTGCTTGCAATGGCACATGGGCAGTACAGGGCCTTCTCCAGGGTCAGTCCTGGCCATGGCCCTCAGACCCCCACCCTTCTGAAGCTGAGATTCTTTACATCTAAGAATCCTAGCTGCTTCTCGGCAGGCAGGCAGGTGTGAAGGGAAACTTCAAAGTGTATGTCAGGATCCTCTTCTGGCCCCAAAGATTAAAAACTCCCTCGAGAGACAGAATAACCTCAGAGCCCTCACGTAGGTAAACTGGCACCTTTTTGAGAGGAACACAGTACCTGGAAAAGATTGATATGACAAGATTTGTCAGAGCTCTTGTGGCACAAGAGAAGTGAGAAAGAAAAAAGAAAATGAATGCTTTATCTTCTAAAGAGCGAGTCTGTGCCTTTCATCCTGAGATTAAGGCCCCCGGACACCCCTCTCTGGTGCTGTTCTTGATCAAAGGTTGGGGTGGAGAAGGGCAAGGGGAGCATCCGGACATTCATTCATTCATTCATTCATTCCACAAACCTATCCTGATCAGACACTGTTCCAGGTGCTGGATTAGGCTCTGTGCACAGATCAATTCAAAAGATCAGTCCTGGCCATTGAGAGACACATAATGTGGTTGAGAGTCATCATGGGAAATGAGCCTATGAGAGACCCAGGGAGGAACTGCCTGTCACTTGGCCTAGGAGTGACCAAGGGCTTCACCAAGGACAGAGCCTCTGAGGCTGTAGGATGAATTGTTGTTCACAAGAGGGTGTCCCGATCAGAGGGGACATCATCTGGGAAAACACCCCAGGCCATGAATAGGCCCAATAATGTGTCCAGAAAATGAGAGTCTGATCAAAGGGTGAGGTCAGCAGGGAGGAACTGAAAGGCTGGGAAATTCTGGAGACCAATCAGTTGGAGGTTTTGCCCACCCAGCCCAGGGGCCTGGAATTACCACGTGGGGCTCTGAGGAGTTGACTGAGTCACCTTCATTGAAGTTTTACATCCCTTCCCCCTCTCCCCCCCCCCCCACTCCTCACACACCATGGAGCTTGAGCCTCAGGAAAAACAAGACACATTCTCTGTCTCATTCTTTAGCACCTCGGTCTTTCCTTCAAAAATGTCATGGCAGAAAATTGGGCTGAATTTCTGCCAGTGATATTAGAGGTCTATAAAAGGAGCCATTCACAGGAGAAATGAAGAGCCAGCCACCCGCGTCCTGTTTCTCCCCTTCTCCTTGCTGCGAGGAGAGAAAATTCTGGTAATAAGACCCAGAGAGTTAGATTAAAATAGGTTGCAAAGAAACAAAAATCAATAGTTTGCAATTTGGTTTATCATATAGAACCCCCCCCCCAAACTGGAGCTCCTAAGCTCTCGTGACAAATGACAGTTTTCGGGACAGTTAAGATGTCTCTCACAAGCTGGAAGAAATTTCCAGAATGATTTTTAGATGATAAAGGTAGCTAGATTTGATGATTTTTTTTTGTTTTGTTTTCAGCTCAGATTTTTTTTTTAAGCTTGTTATTCCCCCCAGGTATTTCTGCAGGAAATGGCAATTTCTTTTTCTTTTTCCTTTTTCTGTCCTCTTTCTAGAAATGCTCAATTTCACTCTGACCTCTGCACTTCCATCAGGCCTGTCCCATAGTTGTTTTCGCCACCTGTCACTTTGATTTCATTTCCAGACTCCTTGTCCTCATCCACCTCTCTTTACAATGCCGCAGTCTTTCGTGTTCCTTCCAGACAGAGGGTGGAAGCTTCTCAAAATCTCCTAACTCTGCATTTACATAAGGTTAAAAGCAGCCCACAAAGGCCACGCGTAGGCCTCAGGAACTAGTTGCAAAGCCGGGCTGTAGTCTTTGCCCTCTTCCTCGGCTCCTCCAATAAATTGTGCAGGGTGACAGGGCATTTGAACATCCAGACATCCAAGGCTCAGATGAAGTGACATCACAGCATGCTGAGCACAGACACATGCCAGGCCCTGTGAATCTGGGGACAGGAGGGAAGGAGAGAGTAACTCCAAGGTAGACTTCATGCAAAGCTAGTTACTTCTCTAGTATAAAAGCAAATGCCACTAAGGGGGAATGTTTTGGTTTTATTTTTTGTTTTCATTTGAGGTTGAAAACTAGTCTCACCTCCCTGAAAGCCACAGAGAGGTGGTGTGATGTTGGAAGGAAAGTTCTAGCTCTAGCCAGGCAGAACAATGTTGAAACCTGTGTAACTTTTGCAAATCCTGTGGAAGCAGAGTAGGCCTCTTACTCTCCCCAAACCAGGATTTCTGTGCTTCTGAGCTAAGAGGCTGTTGGAACTAGGAAAAGCACCTAGGAAACCAGGTGCCAGTGGCTCATATCTTTAATCCTAGCTAGTTAGAAGGCTGAGAGCTGAGGATCGCAGTCCAAAGCCAGCCTTGAGCTGATAAACTTGAGAGACTCATATTTCCAGTTAACCACCAAAAAAGCTGGAAGTGGACTTATGGCTCAGGTGGTGGAGCACCAGTCTTAAGTGAAAAAGCTGAGGGACAGCCCCTAGGCCCTGAGTTCAAGTTCCAGGACTGGTACACACACAATCATAATAGTAAATTTAGGGTATGTCAGATGATTTGAAAGCGTGGCTTTGGTTGTAATGAAAATGAACGTACTTCCCTGCCCTTATCTATATTTATTGTTTATATTTTATTTTGTGGGTGTTAGAAATTACATGCTAATACCCCTCATCTATTAAGCTCTTCGGGTGTTGAGTTTGGTATTGATTCACACAGGCAGTGAGAATAGATATTGTCTTTTTTCTTTTCCCTAAAATCTTCATTTGGCTATGCCTGGGCAGGGACCATTGCAGCACTGTCTCACACATAGGGAGTGATTGGCAGGGGATGGGGGTGGGGTGGGGACTATTTGGGGTGCTGCTTCAGGGTGAGGCCCCCTCCTAGCTATCCTCACATTGTTACAGGGAATGGCAGAAGCTGCTAGAAGATTTCCAGAATTTTAATTCCTGGTTCTAAGAGAGGAAACATCCAGCCTAGACTTCCAATCTCAAACCTAAGCAGAGTAGGCTCCTCTGCGGACTTGGGGAGCTGGAGAATGCTTTATGTATCTTTTGGCCCAAATTCAGCTTGCTCCCAATGTGGTTACCAATCTCACACTGTGTTTCACAACCCAAGGACTCCCAGACCCCAAGAACTCCTTCAGGGACTCTAATGAGAAATGAAGCATTAAAAATTCCTCAGTGACTCGGGAGGTGATTAGTGGATGTCAGCCGGAGACAGAGATGATGAGCATAAATGTGCAGAGGCATGGAAATCTCGGGATGACAACTTGCTTGTGTTTTACCTTTTAAAATGAGTTTTGAGCCAGGTGCCCGTGGCTCACACCTGTAATCCTAGCTACTCAGGAGGCTGAGTTCCAAGGATCGTGGTTCAAAGCCAACCTAAGCAGGAAAAGACATGAAATTCATCTCCAGTAAACCACTCGGAAAACCAGAAGTGGCGCTGTGGTTCAAATGGTAGAGTGCTGGACTTGAGCTGAAGAGCTGAGGGACAGCCCCCAGGCCCAGAGTTCAAGCCCCACAACCAATCAATAAAAGAAAAAAAGAAATGAGGTAGTTTTTTGTTTGTTTGTTTGTTTTGTTTTGTTTTTGGTCAGTTGTGGGGCCTGAACTCTGGGCCTGGGCGTTGTCCCTCAGCTCAAGGCTCAAGGCTAGCGCTCTCCCATTTGAGCCACAGGGCCACTTTCGGCTTTTATCTGCTTATGTGGTGCTGAGGAATTGAACCCAGGGCTTCTTGCATGCAAGGCAAGCACTCTACCACTGAGCCACCTTCCCAGCCCAAGAAATGAGTTTTGATGAAGTGAAAACAGTAAGATAAAACTCTTGAAGGATGGATTCATCTAAAGAAATTTACCTAGGGGCTAGCAGTAAGTTGTTTAGTATAGATACAACAGTTGTCCTTCCACAGCTGGTTTAAGGACTTCATTCCTAAGATTTTCTTATTGAGCTGGGTGCAGTGGCTCATGCCTGTAATCCTAACTACTCAGGAGGCTGAGATCTAAGGATCTCTGTTTGAAGCCAGCCCAGACAGGAAAGTCCTGAGACTCTTCAATTCACCACCAAAAAGCTGGAAATGGAGTTGTTCAAGCAGTAGAGTGCTAGCCTTGAGCGAAAAAGCTCAGGGATAGACAGCGCGCGCGCGCACACACACACACACACACACACACACACACACACACACACACACTTCTTTATTGTAGAGCAGCAGCTGATGTTGTGCTGACTGCCTGGTAGCAAGTGTGCCAAACTCCTGAAAGGTACCATCCCCTCAGCCCATCCCCCAGCTCCTGGACAGTTCTCTGCACTTTCTCCATACTTAGAAGGCCACCAGGACCAGCTTCCCCCTGTGTGGTGCTCCCTTACTCCCCTCACCTATCTGCTTTCCTTCCACTGACTCTTTCCCATCCCTTGTTCTCTTTTCCTCACCCTCCCTAACTGGAGTGACTCATAACTTGCAATTCTGAAAGCTGAAATTCTCAAGGTGCTGAAAAAGTACACAGAAATAAATCAGCAGGTGCCAGAACTTCTCCTAAGGGGGCCTCAGCACTGGGGAGGGATTACTGAGGTTTAATTTACACAACAGCTGTGCTTCTAAAAGGGTGTGTAAATCAGTCCAGGGGTAATTGAAAGGCAGGAGGGGAAGGCGGGAGGGAGAAAAGGTTTCTTAGAGGAATCCTACGGTGAGCTCTTTTGTAAAACAAATCTTAGGATCCCTGCTGGTCAACTCTGAAGGCCCCACTTCTTGAAGTTTTTCTGACTTGTCCCGCCTCCCCTAAACTAGATTAACTCTTCCTTTATCTGCAAGCCCGAAGGGCATCTTCCTGCCTCTGCTTACCTGCCAGGTGCTGGAAACAGTGGGTGGTACCAAAAAAAGTGTGAAATTCATGTTTGTTGAATCAGGGAATTCGAATCAGCTCTTTGAAGGAAAAATAAATCTGGCTTACATCTTCCTTAATGTCCCTAGGTGGGGGGTGAGGGGGCTGGGGGGGAGATTGTTCCACTTGGGTGTTCTTTTAGATTGGTCAATAGATATTTTGGATGTGTGAACAACTGAAAACAAAGTAACCCCTGTTAATTTACCCTCTGGTAAATCCCTCTGTTAACAAAGATTAAGCTTATTAATTAATGTAAAGATGATTAGAAATGCACTGGCAGAAGTCAAAGCAATTAGGAAGCATAAGGGTGCACTCCAGGTTGTTTGCATATTAGTGGGTGCCCCCCATACCCCTGGGCAAAGGGAGTCCTGGACTCTGCCATGGGTAACAGAAATAACTCTCTGTGTGAGCAATCACTCACCTACAAGGTACTGCTTATGTTCATACCACTTATTAGACTGAAGCAGTCATGGCCGTATTGCATATCTTGGTATCATAGCAGTGTTCACAGGGGAGTCAGGATCTGTTCCCAGATGCACCTCCTATGGACACAGGGTTCAAATCTTGTTGGGCACATTTAAGAAGAGGATGTATGTCATCCTTACCTTTAGTTTGCTTAACTAGCCAAGAAAAACTTAGGTGTGGGAATTTGCAAGACAGATGATGAGCTTCCCAGAGATTTGCTTCCTGATACCATCCGTGGGAATGTTCTACAAGTCTATGGGGTTCATCTGGTTCATACTGGGCCAGGCCAACCCAACAGAGAGCTCATCTCCTGTGAGTCTACCACGGTGGAAAACTATGCAGGAAGCACTCATTTTAAATTCACTGTTGTGAAATTCATGTCCCTACCCCCAGCAACTGTGTATTCTTAAAGTGTTGGCTTGTTATGTATGTAAGTCATCCTTATCTCTGAATTTACAATTCAGCTATCTCTGTGCGTGTGTGCCTGCCACCGTGTGCGCGCGCACGTGCATGCTGCCTTGTACGCAGGATCAGGACACTGTCTTTTCACTCAAGGCACTCTACCATTGGAACAATACCTCCGCTTCCAGCTTTTTGCTGGCTAATTGGAGATTAGAGGGCTGTTTTTGTTTTTGTATTTTGTTCGTCATGGGGGCTGAACTCTGGGCCTGGGCGCTGTCCCTCAGCTCTTCAGCTCAAGGCTAGCACTCTACTACTTGAGCCACAGTGCCACTTCTGGCTTTTTTTTCTTTTTGCTTATGTGGTGCTGAGGAATTGAACCCAGGGCCTCATGCATGCAAGGCAAGCACTCTACCACTGAGCCAACTACCCAGCCCCGAGATTAGAGTTTTATAGACATTTCTGCTCAGGCTGGCTTTGAACCAAGATACTGATCTGTCTCCTAAATAGTTAAGATTATAAGCATAAGCCACAGGTACCTGGCTATTACATCTTTTTTTTTTTTCTTTTACTTGTTTCCATCTGCGTTAAAGCATTTCTCTATCTTCCATCAATCTACCTATCGTCTATTATCAAATTACCTATCACCTAGCATGTATCACCTATTTATCTATTCACCATTTATCTATTGTCTATCATCTACCTCTCTCCATAATCTATGTCATATCCTTTTCTAAAAGAACACAAATGTTTGTTTTTGTAAATGAGTATTTGAAAGCAATAGTGTCATTAAAAACAACTGTTAATATTGATTTTCTCTAAAGAAATCACAAAAATGCCACCCTTTCAACTTTATAATTGAATGGACTCCCATTTTCTCCACCATTTAAGCTATATTCTCATCTTCATAAAACATGTCAGTTTCATTGGACTTACACTCTTATTGAACATACCATTCATAGAGAAATTCGCCTAATTCATAAGCGTGATTGTCAGTGAGTTGGAAGAGCCACACACTGGGACAAGCAAACCCAGGACAAGAAGCAGAACATCCTAAATATTCAAATGCCCTAGGCACTCCTTTTTGCCTCCTCCTCATGGTTAACCCTCACCCTCCTTATTTCTGACACCACGGTGAAATGTATGGGCAGATACCATTGTCCAGTGTGTACTGTATTCTTTTGCATCTGTTTTTTTTCACTCAACATTGTGTTGGTGCTATTGATCTGTGTTGTGGAGTTTAGCAGTAATGTATAACCTCTTGTGAATGTGCCATAATTTGTTTCTACACTCTGTGATGGATGGTTTCAGTTATTTCCAGTCTTTAGGGCTACTTCCCATTGTTTGGGGGAACAAATGGGTAATTGAAGAAATGAATGAATGAATGCATGAATGAATTATGGTGCCTCTCTGCACATAGTGACTTGGCTGTGGACACCTCTAGAGCCAGATCCCTCCTTGATCTTGTACAGTCTTACATTGGTCCTTAATGACATTAGCCCTGGACATTAGTCCTTCAGTGACAACATTTGTTCATTCATTTAACAAGCAATGCATTCATTCATTTGGGAATCTGGAGTATATCAGGCACAAAGACGCTGGTCACGCTCATGAACAAATGTTCTAGTGGCACATAGCCCCCCCACCCTCACTCAAGTACTTCAGTGTTTGGCACACACATACAAAAGGGGGGGCTAGTTTTCATGCTAGTTTGGCATAGGGGTGCAGATTCTGCTGCTGCTGCTGCTGCTCTGTTATGGCCCCAAGCTGAGCACCTGATTGTCTGCTTAAGGGTCTCATATTATTCCATTATACAGGCTTAATTTAATCCAGTGGGCTTTTAAGTGCAATTTATTCCCTGTAGAGCCATAAGAAATTTACATTTAAGATTTAGATATTGTGTTCATTCTTACCCTTAATCTATGTTCATGTCACTAGGGGGCGTAGGCCGCCTCTCCTCCCCTTTCCTATCCCCTGATGGTAAAATGCGCGTAACATAAAATTTACCATTTTAATGAATTTGAAGTGAGTAGTTCAATGTCATTACGTACATTCAAAGTGTTGGGCAGCTATCAATGGGATTATAATTCTATGGGTTACAAATATAGGTATGTTCATGGAGAGTAAAGTCGACTTATGGCAGACAATAGAAAATATCTGCTTCTGGCACCAGGGAGAACATGTCTGAATCAAGTGGAATGCTTTTGGCTACACATAACTGTAGAACTCAACTAAATTTGGCATAAATAACAAGGAAATGCGTTACCATCCATAAAAAGATGTCAAAGCTAAAGTACCTCAACACTGATAACTTTAGTTGCTTGACACATCTTTTAACACCCTTGGTTTTTTCCCACCCTTTATTCTTCCATCCATACCACAATGGCTCTGTCTTCAGATTGGGCCCACCTCAGTCACAGTCTGGCTTGTTAGCATTTCAAGTAGCATTTCCCCAAATAGTAGCATCTCGAGGCAGTAGAAAGAGTACCTTTAAAGAGTCAAGACTCTCTAGTAGATTTCTCATCACAACCTGTTATGCACAACTGGTCACAGGCTGAACTACAAGTCAATTTTGTCACTACATTTGGCTTAGCCCAATCAGAACCCACCCCTGAGCAGGCTAGGGTCAGCCTCTCCCAAAGCATATGGCCCAAAGCACAAGGCCATATGCTTTACTGTACTGGTACAGCATTCAAGTTCTGTTAAGTGGAAGGTAGGGGCTGAAGGGCCATCCATCATCCCCACAGCAGCTTCCCAACCCTGACAGAACGCTGCCTGGTTTCCAAGGAAGAGATATTAACCTGGGGAAGAATTCATTTGTTTGAATAAAGTCATAAGAATCTGGAGATCCAGCTTCCTAACAATTTTTTTTTTCCAACCATCGAACTGTCATCACTACAAATCAAACTCTAATGTGGTTAGCCAGCTTCAGAGCTCACCTGTGCCCGGGATCCCGTCAGACAGACACCCTTGCCTCACTGTTGTTGAACATCTTTTTCCATCGTTGAAGGTTCAGCTCAGAAAACATTTTCTCTGAAAGGCTTTGTGGAATCCCAGAACCATAATGAATTTTTCTCTTTCATTCCGCTTTGCATACATCACCCCTATCAAGACTGTTTTTCTTTATTGCTTTGTTTAAGAAATTATTAAAGTAGTGATGCATCCTCCTTGTAAATAATTCAAATAACTTCTGAAGTTTAGAAATTGGAAAGGCAAATCTTCCCACTCAGCCCCGCTCTACTTCCCAGTGATGGCTGCCACCAACCATTTGCTTTCTCTTCCCAATACTTCTCTTAAAATCACTATTGTAATATTAAAACCTGCCAAGACAGACAGATGTGTTTTATTGTTGTTGTAATTTTGAATAAAGGCAGGATGGAGCTCTGTACTCTGTGATGTGCTTGTTATTCTGTGATTCACTCTCCTCCCTCGTCAGGACAGTCAGGGCATCTGTCTGCATCTGTAGATCCACATTGTTTCTGCAACCTGCTTACTATTCTAAGTTTGGAGGCTTCCGATTCTTTTCATAACCAATCCCCTGATTGAGTTACTTCCACTTTTCCGCATTTTATGGGGCCCTGTCAGAAATCCCCTTGTGTCTATACACGCCAATATTTCTGCAGGATAGATTCTTAAAAATAAAATTGCTAGGTCAAAGAATCGGTGATTTTAAATTTTGATAGCTGCTGCTGAATTTTATGAGGGTGTTTTGGGGGCCAGCTGCTGCTTGTATAAGATAAGTAATTTCCAGACTAGCAGACTTTATAAACCAATAAAATGTTGACACACACACACACACACACACACACACACACACACACACACACTCAAATCGAGGAGATCTCGTAAAATGGCCAACATTTTATTTTTCTACATAACAATATCTTTCAAAAAATCAGATACCGATGATCACCAATTAAATTTGAAATCAGCACATTTGTATGTCAAAATAATCTAATGCCTGAAATTTATCATGAACAACGTGATTTCATAAAGGAATAGACACTGCACATGCACACATTTTTCCGACTTTGCAATAATGGGAGAAGAATCTCATAGCCAGAATTCTTGGCACAGGGTCATTGGCCAGTCTGACCCCTCCCATGGCCACCACCACCACTAGCTGCCTGCTCTGACTAGGGGAACAGATTTGGCTGTGGGAAGGGTAATGTGGTGGGGAAAGAATGAGCTGTCATGTGTTGCTGCATGGTCGACTCTACTGTTTTGAGCCCCTGTGGAGAGAGGGTTTGAGGCTGGATCTGATTGACTCAGCCACGCAGGCCCTGAGAACCATTAAGTGGCATGCGCTCCTGGCCCCCAGTCCTTGTCCCACCTTTCCTTGGTTCGAGGGCTGCAAAGCCTCTTGCTGTGTGGCATAGTGCTCAGAAGGTAGGCTTTCCCAGGATGCAGGGAGTGGGGATGGATCCTTGGGGGTCTGTGTGGGAGAGTGAGGACAGGGGGGTGCTGCCTGAGGGAGCGCTGGGGTTGGTTGGCTGGAAGGCTGACTAATCCGTCATGGAGGCAAGAGCCGGACTCTGAGTCTGCAAGGAGCCAAGCAGAGGACACAGAAGTAGTAAATGTTTGCACTTAGCATTTTGTCTGACTATATGCTCCTTTATCTTCTTCAGCTTTAATTCCCTGCCCTTGCCCAACCCAAATCTCATAGGTGCTCAGGAAATTTCCTTGTGATAGGATAGGCCCCCTAGCCTGGGGTTTGCCCGATTTTTCCTATCAGGCCTGAAAGAAAACATCTTAATCTTTGCCACATCTTAGTTCTTCCATGGTGGCATGCGACTGACTGTAGACAGTACGTTAACAAATAGGTATGGCTGTGTTCCAATTAAACTTTATTTAAAATGAATTCCAGGAAATAGAAACATAGGTTTTTGTTGTTGTTGTTGGTGGTGGTGGTGGTAGTGGTGATGATGGTGTTTGTTTTTGCTTTATCTTTTTTTTGAGGGGGCAACAAAAGGAGGCAGATGCAGCAATAGGCAGGTACAATCATACTATCCAGTCTATGCTATTTAAAAAATGAGCTACATAACTTGTGGGCAAGGATGGGAGGAGGAAACTGGGGGAAAAAGAAGAAGGGTGGCATTCTCCCCTCCGCCTCCCCCCCTGCCAAAAAAAAGAAATGTACTCGGAAGTGGCGCTGTAGCTCAAGTGGTTGAGCGCTCGCCTTGAGCTGAAGAGCTGAGGGACAGAGCCCAGGCCCAGAGTTCAAGCCCCATGACTGACAAAAAAAAAAAAAAAAAAAAAAAGAAATGTACTCATTGCCTGACTTACGACATATATATATGTATATGTATATGTATATATGATATATATATATATAGGTCAGTTGTGGGGCTTGAACTCTGAGCCTGGGCTAGGCTCTATCCCTCAGCTCTTCAGCTCAAGGTGAGCACTCTACCACTTGAGCCACAGCACCACTTCCAGTTATTCTGAGTAGTTTATTGGAGATAAGAGTCTCATGGAGTTTCCTACCCAGGCTGGCTTTGAACCGCCATCCTCAAATCTCAGCCTTCTGAGTAACTAGGATTATAAGCATTAGACACCAACACTGTATCACTCCAGCAAGCCATTGCATCTTTGGTACCTTCGGATGTATGAGAGTGGAGCTAAATGAGGTAGCGCACTGGGACTTAGGTGTGGTAGGGGCTGGAGAAGAATCAATTTTAATACTAGATCACACCCCTACAGTATGGCTTCCTCTCCCAAGTCCTGCCCAAGGAATAATGTGAAAGAGGGACGATTTTAAAGGGCTGACAGAATGAAATGCTTGGGACTTTGATTTGATTTCAGCACAAGCACTGGGCAGAGACGTAATGTCCCTGGTCCTCCTTACAGAGCCTTCAGGTGTCAGTTCAGCAGCGTCCTGGTTTTATTACATCCATCACAAGCAGCTTAAGGCTTCTAAAAACACAGTCCAAGACAGATGTTGAACCTGTCTGGGGATTAGAAATATCCTCTTCCATTAAGCATAAATTAACTTAATCACCAGGTATGAAAGATAAGCAACATAAACAGCATTCCCCGAAGCTTTCATTAAAATTAAAATTCTATTTAAAATTTAGCTTGTATTTTCTAGGACTTGAACCCCTTCAAAGAGATAATATCTGTTGTAAATTTTCACACTGACAGAGTGGCAGAGATGAATTGCGGGGGACAGTGATGTACTATGCAATTTCACTCTGCCTCCTGGTCTTCTTTTCGCCAACAGAGGGATCTGGACATTTTAAAAGAAATAATTAGTCTTAGTATGATTTGGTCTTTGACCACTTCCAGGAGACAGACCAATTCAGGAAAATGAAATTCGAAGTCAAGATTACCAAGGGCAAGATGCTCAGAGGCTCCTTGTACAGATCCGTGTTAAGGAAAGTGTTCTTACAATCAGACAAGCAAAAGGGGAGACACAGATAATAAATCATCGGGAACTTTCCACACATCAGCCTCCTTTGCCTCTCTTTGTCTGGGCAGAGCGAGGTGAGTGGAGAATGGATAAGAGGTCAGAGTTCACTGCATTCTTCCATCAAACTTTGCAGGAGAAGCACTGGGGAATTCATCAGAGCCAGCATAGCATGGTAGAAAACAAAAAACAAACAAACAAAAAACCCATTGAAGGCAGACATGCTTGGTCTTGCCTCCTGGTTGGTTTTATTTTTTCCTGACTCTGTCTTGGGCAAGCTCATCATTTCTCTGAGCCCCAGATCCCTAATATGAAGAAAATGATGGCCTTCTCTTAGGATAATTTGAGGGTAGGAGAGAATCTCAGAAAGGCCTAGAACACATGCTAGGTGCTTACTAAATACTTAATTGATGTATTTACCTGTTTAAGAGAGAGCTATCGAGTATCTGTCATGTTCTGGAGGAAGCAGGAAAGATCTAGAAGGTCATAAAATGCATCCCTTACTCTCAATATACTCAGAACTCCAGTGGATTGAGAGAGACAAGCAAAAGAGAGTGAAGGGTGACACCTTCAACAGAGGCTCAAAGGTGACACTGAGAAGGTGGGTACTCTCTCTGACAGTGGGGTTCACCTTGTGGATGAACAGAAGCACTAGCTTCGGCAGAGGCAGAGAGGTGTGCACAGGCATTTCAGATGCAGACATTATAAACATACTGTTATACCTAAAAATGGAAAGCCCCTTAGTGTGTGTGTGTGTGTGTGTGTGTGTGTGTGTGTGTGTGTGTGTGTGTGTGTGTGTGTGTGTGTGTGTGTATGTGGTGTGTGTCCTCAGAGAGCTTGGATTTAAAGTGTTCTAGATGATTGCTTAGGTGGGCCACAGGGACCCAGTTAGCAACAATGGCCCCCAGACCAGAAGGTGTTGTCCAAAAGGAAATCTGATCATTGGCTTGGAAAGAGCTGTGGGCTTGAGGAATCTAGTGGCTGGAGTGGATGATCCCCTGGCCCAGGCAGCCTGGTTTCCAGAGCCTGCTCTCCCTGCCTGCCATCAGCTCCCTAGGAACCAGGAACTGTGTTTGATTGGGCTTGAGGGCCCTGCCCAATAGCCCAAGCCTGAAAGTGCTTGCTGAGCAAATGCTCCCATGCCCATCTGTGTGGGTGGGGACAGTGAGCTACTGGGCCACTTTGCCACTTCCCATTCTCCTCTCAAGGCTGCTCTGAGGACAGGGACATGATAAGGAGGGGAGAACTTGGCAAAGTCTCAGGATCGATTCACATACTGAGGTCTCATCATCACTAATGCTCAAAAGAGTAATATACTAGTGAGAACCAATATAATCAGCCTCCCCAGCCACTAAAAAAAACCCTAGATGCTTACTACTGGGGTTCTCATTTACCAAAATCTAGCACACATTGTTGTAGGTTTTCTGTTGTTGTTGTTTTGTTTTCTTTGTGCTGGTCCTGGGGCTTGAACTCAGGTCCTGGGCGTTGTCTCTGAACTTCTTTTTGCTTAAGACTAGTGCTTTACCACTTGAGCCATAGCTCCACTTCTGGCTTTTTGGAGTAGTTTTAGTAGAAGATCAGAGTCTCCCAGACTTTCCTTCCTCCTATTATAATAGGCATGAGCCACCTGGTGCCTGGCTTTAATTTCTTCTTCTTCTTCTTTTTTAATCTTTAAGTAGTTGTGCAAGGGGTTACAATTCAACATGCCTGTTTATGAGTACATTGCATCTTAATTAACATTGCCCCCTTTTATAACTCTTCTTTCTCTCTCTCAACCCCACCTACTCCCTCAATTTTCCTAGTTTCATGGGACATACTTTAAATATTATGACCGTACTCTCTCCCCTACTTCTCTTCATTCATCCTCTCTCCTCCTGACCTTCCTCCCGCCCCAGCTTTATGGTATTCACTTTGTTATACTCTATGTTAGTTGTTCAAAGTAGTTACACCCTTCAAATTCTCCTGTGAATATGCCATACTTCAGTTAATACGTTTGAATACGTGTACGTACGACCCTGCATATGTTTACATATATATTTATAAATTAGATCTAATATCCACATTTGAGAGAAAATATACATCCTTTGTCTTTCTGGGCCTAACATACTTAACAGTTTTTTCCAGGTCCATCCATTTCTTTACAAATTTCATTATATCATTCTTCCTAATGGATGAGTAAACTTCCACTGTGTTCATATACTCCATTTTCTTGATTGATTCATCCATTGAAGGGCACCTGGGTTGTTTTCCTACCATAGCTATGGTGAATAGCCAGCACATGTTCTTGAAAAATACCAAAAAAGAGCATGCCATACTCTTTTATTTGGTGATTTTTGCCTTTTATTGTATTATCACAAAGTTGACTTATTAGTCAAAACAATAATTACATTGGAAACCATCAAACATTTCCAAATTCTTCCCTTTCTGTGTAATCTAAAACATGCTAATTTACAGAAGGAAATAATTTGGAAATTGCAGCTATTTATGAAACAAGCATTATCTTACAAAAGAAAATGTTTTCCTAAACAGTTTCAGTTCTCTTGACAGCTCAAATGTCATTTCCCCTACAAGACTTGCAGCCCTTTGTTTTAATGATAAATGTCTTCTAAAGAAAGCCACTGCTGTAGATGGCTGGAGCTGGTGTTTGATTTGAAGTTTACAGTAATGTAGCATCATCTTCCAAACTCTTTCACTCAGTTGACAGAGGAAGCAGTGAAGAAACTGTAAAGTTTCTAAAGCAGTCACAAAATACAGGGATGTTTTCCACGATAGCAGAATGTGACATCAAACTGTGGTGGGGAACAGTATTTGAAATCAAGCCCTACTCCTCGCTGGAGATAAGTAACATTTTTTGGCCCAAATGATAACCAAATGCTATCAGTTCTACTCCATGAGGGAAACTCAGAATATGAGAGACTCACTCAAGATCATTTGCAAAAACCAAATCGATAGATATCCCCCAAGACATTTGATGATGAACTAGCGTTCAGAATCTGTAAAGCACAGGAGACCATGGCTCTGGCTTTGCACTCAGCACTACATTGTGTGCTCAAATGAGCTGTCTGTCCCCTTCTGAGGCTGTGTGTGTGTGTTGTGCATGTGCATGCACACACATGTGCACGTGCATTTAAAGAATAATTTCTGTGCTCCTTACCTTACTGCATAAATTGGAGTTACTGGTGAGGTTATGGGTAGACACAGGGGTGGGGGAGCTAGAAAAGGGCTTTTAGGGCTTTTCAAGCAGTTATTTGAGCTCTGAGACCTGACATGCCCCTCATTTGGAGTCATCGAAGGTCCTTGCTTCTACAGAGCTACCCACAAGCCTTGCTCAATAGGGAGCTCTCTTACCCTCCACTCCTGTCCATGGGAGTCTCAGGAGTAAGGCTACGCCGGACCCAGGTCCAGCTCAGCCTCTGCTGACTTCTTGGTAGGTAGTTCTGGGCAAATCTGTTCTCCACACTGGGCTTCATATTCCTACACTTAAACTGAAGGTTTTTACAAAAGTCTTCTCCATAATCCCTTCTAACAGAAAAGTCTCCATGTCCATGAGTACTTTCCAGTTTGGTTCAGGCTGGCTCTTAGCATTACAGTGAAACTTAGGCTGTGAAAGATGCTTGAGAGAAGTGATTTAAAAATGGTCTTGTGTTTATCCCTTTCAACAACTTGATTCCTTAAATACATTTCAGTAAATGTGACTTTTTATTTCTTTAGACAAGGTCTTGCTTCTGTAGCTTAAGATGGCTTTAAATTCCTTTTGTTGTTGTTGTTGTTGGTGGTGGTGGTGGTGGTGGTGGTGGTGGTAGTGTTGGTGGTGGTGGTTGTGGGATTTGAACTCTGGGCCTAGGTGCTGTCCCTCAGCTCTTCAGCTCAAGGCTACCACTCTACCACAGCGCCACCTCCAGCTTTTTCTGCTTTTATGTTGCTGAGGAATCAAACCCAGGGCTTCATGCATGTTAGGCAAGCATTCTCCCACTGAGCCACCTTCCCATTGGCTTTAAATTCTTGATCTCCTTCCTCAGCTTTTGCAGTGCTGGGACTAGAGGACTGCACCACCATGCCTGGCTTGTGACTTTTTATTTGAGTGATTCTGCAATCCAGTTTTGAATTGTTCTGGGATGCACTGGCACTTCATACAGTGCAGATCCTCTGACCTCCTCTGTTCTGATTTACTGTCCATTTCCTTCTGTTGATCTGAAAGTGCCACTGAATTCAACTTCCATCTTTCCCTGGAGTTTCTGACTTTTCTGCCCCTACTGGCCTAGAACTGTGATCCTCCCAATCTCAACCTTCCACAGAGCCTGGGATGACACATATGTACCTTTGTGCCCAGCTATGGATTAAGCAGCAGTCTTGTAAAGTTTTTTCTCTGGGCTGGCTCCAACTGTGATTTTCCAGACTCCGAAAGTAACTAGGATTACAGGCCTGAGATACCAGGACCTGGCTCACTTTTTCCTAATGTGTCTTTATTCTTAAGTTTTAGCTGATTTTCCCCCTATTAATATATCTATTTGGTTATAAGTAATTTTCCATGGCAAATCATCTATAAAAGAATTCCTTAGAGAAATCTGTAGTTTTCTTGCTTCCTTCCTTCTTTCTTTCTTTCTTTCTTTCTTTCTTTCTTTCTTTCTTTCCTTCTTTCTTTCTTTCTTTCTTTCCTTCTTTCCTTCTTTGATAGTCTTGGGTTCTGTCCCTGAGTCTCTTCGTGCTCAAAGCTAGCCACAGCTCTACTTCCAGTTTTCTGGGTAGTTTATTGGAGATAAGAGTCTCATGGACTTTTCTGCCTGGACTGGTTTCAAGCCTCGATCCTCAGATCTTAGCCTCTTGAGTAGCTAGGACAATAGGCATGAGCCACCAGTGCCCGGCGATTTAGCAGATTTCTAAGGTCTCACTTATCCTCGGAAAGTTGCTACACATGGAAATGAATGAATGGATAATCTCAACTTGCCACAGAGTGGGAACCTGGGGGTTGCCTGAGAAAATCTTGAATGACTTGTAGCTAATGGAATGATGATGGTAATCTTTGATTAGTGGAAGACCAGCCTCCATCTCTTTTCTTCTCTGGTCTGGCCCTGTTTATTGCCCACCAGTTTTTTTTTTAATGGCTCTGTATATTGTTACCATCATTTCTCCATGAACTCAGAGAGGGAAAAAGGGCTTTTTATTCTACTCTGGATCCTACTATAGTCCAATGCCTGCAGCCTAGAAGATACCCCATAAATACCATAGAAATAACAAATGTGTCTTTCTTGTATATTAGAAACACTGAAGTTTGAAAAATGGTACTCTTCTTCTGGCCATTGAAAAGCAGTTCTATCCCACAAAAAGCAGGCCATCCCATTGATGGTCACCTGTTAGGCATTGATCACCATGCTAAGTCTAAAGAAATTCACCAAGTTTTGCCTTTCATGAGCTCTCAGCCTAGTAGGTAATTTGTACGAGTAACTCATATGCTTTTTAAAAAGTAAATGTTAAATGAGGAAGGAAGGGTGATTAATTTCTGCCTGGGAGATTCAGGAGAGGGTTCAACAGAGAAGATAGATATTTTTAAAAATTTATTACATAGATGGAATTCTGAGCAGCTTATATCCCAAGTTCAATTCAACACAAGAAACTCAGAAATAGAGCTCATCAGTTCCAATTCTGGCTGTTTAGCCTGCTGACTCAGATTCTGATTTATGGCTTTGAGAAGAAGAGTCAGAAAAATAGAGATGTAAATCTCGATGACTATTTCTTATTATTAGGAAAGTTGTCGGGGGTCATGGGAAAATATTGCTTAATCTCATTACTTCTACTTTCACATGCTCCCGTGTGAAATATGTTAAAACCCTGATTTGTGTTGAAATGAATAGAAAAGTGCATCTTCTTATTTCATTGTGATCACAGTAGTTAACTTCTCGGCAAGCAGAAGATTTGAGAGGGGAAAGCTTTGCATTGGTGATTGTGAGTTTATTCCTTAGAAACTTGCAAAGTCGCCACTGAGAACTAGATGATACATAAAGGGATTTTTAAAAAATGTTATTACCTGTTGACTCAATTTTGCTTCTGGGAGTTTGCAACCAAAGATATAATCTAAAATTATAAGAAAGATAGTTTGCATAAATATGTTCATTCAAGTATGAAAAATTGGAAACCACCTAAATAGGTCAGCTTGAGAGATAGAGAGTCATTCTGTCTCTGAAGATGGCAGCTATAATTTTAGTGATCTGGCCAATACTGATAGTAAAATGTTCAATGGAAAAGCAGGTTAGAAAATGGCATATATTATAGAGAATGATATTAGCTATATGAAGATACATGCACAGAAGAGGACTGCCAGACAATTTACCAAAATGTAAAAACTGATCATTTTGGGGTGGTGAAATTGCATATGAGTTTTTCTTCTCTCGTCTATTTCTGTATTTTCCTTTTTTCCCCTTTTCTTTTTGTGGCAGTACTGAGGTTTGAACTCATGCTTGCTAGGCAGGAGCTCTACCACTTGGACCACAATGCCACCCTATTTGACATTAGTTATTTTTCATATAGGGACTCACATTTTTGCCTCCCAAACAGCCTCAGACCCCACAGTCCTCTTACTTATGTTTCCTGTGTAGCATGTGCACTTCCCCATGTTCTGCTTGATGGTTGATATGGGGTTTCACTAACCTTTTGCCCATGCTGACCTTGAACTAGGATCCTTCTGATCTCTGCTTCCTAAATAGCTGGGATTACAGGCATGAACCATCATGCCTGGCTATATCCGTTTTTTTTAACGTCTTCTACAGAGATACAATATTACAATGTTAAAAACAGAGATGTAAGAGAAAAGCTTCACACCTCTATCCTTTATGTACACATCTTTCTCATCTGAAGGCCCTGAAACATGACTCAGAGAATAAACAGTATTTCAAAGCCAAAAAAGCATGAAACACCAAACTTGGATCTACTTGCAGGCACAGCGGTAGGCCCAAGAGGATGGGATAGGGCCTGGAAATGCAGGGACTAGTCAACACTGGCAGCTAGATGCAGCTGAGTTCAAGGCTGCATGAGCTCAGGGTGTTCACAGCTAGTCCCAGGGAGTGTGCATGTTTGTGAGATTAGCACCCATGTCCCACTGGGGGAAGCAAGGAGGGAGATGGGGAGAGGCCCTGTCAAATGGGCAGGGACCACAGTGAGGTTGTTCCCTTGTGGAAAACAGAACTGAACAGACATGGAGCAAGGAACCCAGTTGGGTGGAACCCATTCACCTCCATGAAGTTGGGGTTGGGTGCAACCAGAGTTGGCCATTTCTTTTGGACATGAGGATTCAAGACTTAAGGCCAAAAGGACACCACTAGGTCTAAGGGGAAGTAGGTGTCACTGGCTGGACCAGATCTGGCTCAGGGCTAGACAGGGCTGAGTAGACTTCTGGAGGCCTTGGACCCCAGCTGTAAGAGGCTGCCTGGTGTAGGCAGTCACTAAACAAGTCACTTGTGGAAAAGCCCAGACATTGCAGATATTGCTCGGATGATCTGTATGAAATGTGAGAATGTTTTCAGTTGTCAGAATTTTCTCTAAAGAGAAAACAATATTTCCTAAGAGAATTTGTCCTGAATACAGGAATTAGAGCAACCGATGCTCCTTGCTCAGTCCCTGTACGAAGCTAAGCTAGTCCTCGTATTTAACTCCTGCTGTATTTGGTGTCTCTGAGCAGCTGGAAAACCCTGCAAGGCCCCTTGAGACAATCTGACAGATTAACTGTCATTCCATTCAGAATACAGAAGAATATGCATGGTAAGATTTTACTTGCCTTCCCCTTTCTTTCTTTCTTTCTTTCTTTCTTTCTTTCTTTCTTTCTTTCTTTCTTTCTTTCTTTCTCTCTCTCTTTCTTTCTTTCTCTCTTTCTTTCTTTCTCTCTTTCTTTCTTCCTTTCATTTCTTCCTTTCTTTGTTCCAGTACTAGGGCTTGAACTCTTCATGTACTCATTAATCTTGCTCATGGCTAGTGCTCTACCCTTTGAGTCATACCTCCAGTCTGGCATTTTTCTGGTTACTTGGGAATTGAGTCCTAAAGACTTTTTTTTCCTGCCTGGATTGGATTTGGATGGAGATCTTCCAGGTCTCGGCCTACTGAGTACTGGGATTACAGGGTGAGCCACCAATGCCCAGGATTTTCTTTGATTAGATTAAATTTACAGAATACTTACCATTTTTCCATTCCATTCATCCAATTTCCACTTCAAATTTTCTCTGAGACAGGCTTTTGAACTATTACTTGGCAGTCTCAGAGAGACTGGTGACTGCCCTCTGATAACCACTGTGTACCTAAGGGGAGGGTGGTGTGTGTGTGTGTGTGTGTGTGTGTGTGTGTGTGTGTGTGTGTGTGTGTGTGTGTGTGTGTGTGTGTGTGTGTGTGTGTGTGCATTTACAATGATACTTTATATACATTTCACAATGTGTATTCAAAGATAGGCATAAAAATAACATGTGTGTATAACCTTATATAAACATATTCATGCTTATATTTATATAAAATTGTACTTAAAATTCTTACTACCACCTTGCAAAGGAGATCTCTCATTCTCATGCTAAAGCTAAGAAAATAGAGGCCTGGAAATGTTTTGTTTTTGTTTTTTTTTTCCTGCTTAGATTGGATTTGGATGGATTTTGTGTAACTTTCCCAAAGTTACACAATATCTAAATGGCAGCGTTGGGATTTGAACCATTTTGGCACTAAAGAGAGCTCTGTTTGCAATGATGCTATCTAGCTTTGTCATCTTTAGAGCAGGTATTTTCCTGTCAGGCCACGAAGGCTTCCATTGGCTTAGCACAGTCTTCTTCACATTTCCACAGAGTACCTTGGTGTTCTAAGCACCACAAAGAAAAAAAAATAAACAAACTGTCAGTAGGAGTAAGTGATATGGGTTCTAGTTCTGGCTCCGGAGCAGGGAACCTGCCTATTCCTTAGTTTAGCAGACTATGAAGCAGGGAGAGTATCATGTTCTTCCCAGTGCAGGTATGAGGTTTGGAGATGTACGTGGAACAGGAGGTGCATTTTCATGCATGGAAGGTTTTGCACACAGGCTTCTCATGATTACTACCTCTGGACCCAGGTCACCGGCTGCACCTGGGCTTCTGGTCAGGGCAGCCCCCAAGCAGCTGACCTCATCCTGGACAAAAGGAATCTTAGAGCAAGTTGAGACAGTCTATTCTATGATGCAGAACCCATTGGCATCCCTGCCTGACAACCTTGAGCCCTGAGACAAAAACTGCTCACTGAATGTCAGAGGAAAAGAGGGGCTGGGCACTGGTGGCTCACACCTGTCATCTTAGCTACTCAGGAAACTGAAATCTAAGGATCATGGTTCAAAACCAGCCAAGGCAGAAAAGTCCATAAGACTCTTACCTCCAATTAAACACCCAAAAGCAGGAAATGAAGGTGTGGCTCAAGAGGTAGAATGCTAACCTTGAACATAAAGCTCAGGGACAGTACCCAGGCCCTGAGTTCAAGCCTCAGTACCAATTCTTCCCCCTCCTATCCCCCCCAATAAGCAGAAGAGGCTCTGTGTGTGTGTGTGTGTGTGTGTGTGTGTGTGTGTGTGTGTGTGTGTGTATGTGTGTGTGTGAAGACCATGCCATTGATTAGCCCATGGGCTCTGGTCTGCTGTTCAAACACAAGCTTGGCTAAAACACAGCATACAGAGGGCTTGCTGGTGACTTCCTGGAACTCAGAATACAGGAGCTGGAAGGAAGAGAGAGTTGAATCAGTCAACATCCCATTAAAGACCTCTAAAACAACTCAGTAGGAACTCCAGGCTAAAGAGATCAAGCATAAAGCCAACTGCACAGGATTAAAGATGCACTAAGCCTAGGGTGGGACATGGGAAATCAAAACAGACGGTGAGAAACAGCTTTTGCCCCCAAGGTTCCTAACTACAATGCCTTTGCTAATGCTTAGTGGGACTTGCCTAGCACGGAGCAGTGGAAAACATAAGGACTTGGAGTAAGGCAGACTTTCATTCAAACACTGCCTCCAGTGGGGCACCCCACGGCATGTGCCTGCATTCAGTCACTCAAGTGATGTTTTTAAACACCAGTGAACATATTAATCAGATTTCCGTTACTGTAAATACCTGAAGCAATCAAGTTATAAAAAGAAAAGTCTTATTTTGGTTCAATTTTGGAGATTTCAGTCCTCAATTTTTTTTTTCTTCAGTGTTAAGGATCTAACCCAGGGCCTGGTAGGCAAGAATTCCACCGCTGAGCTATCTATAGCCCCAGCCCTCAGCCTCATGATTGATTGGCTCCATTGCTGTGGGCCGGAGTTAAAGCAGCACATCTTGGGAAAAAGCGAAACCACTCACCTCTGGACCAGGAAGCCAAACAGAGAACAAGAAGAGACTAAAATCCCATAATGCTCTATGAGAGCACATCTCAAATGACTTAATTACCTCTCCTGAAGCCCCACCTCTCAAATGCCCCACCCACTTCCCAACAGCCCCTGTCTGGGACCAGGCCTTCACCACATCAAACTTTGTGGGATATTAAGATCCAAGTTATAGCAGTGAAATCAAGAGAAAGATATTTACTGTGGTCTCAGTGGAGGAAATAACTTTCCACATAACAAACCCAGAACATCCATTTTATACAGCTAAAGAACATTTATGCATCATAATGTTCACTAGTTATTTTAAGGCATAGAAAGAGAAATCTTGTTCATGATTTTGATGTTTTTCACAATAGAGAATATGTATTGTTTTTGAACAGTGAAAAGCAAAAATACTTTTAAAATTACACAATAGATCTTCTGTTTCTAACATTATCACAGAATAGACATCTGATGGAATTGTCCTAATATAATACATGCGGGGTAAATCTTAGAAGATAATTTCTCTCTCTGTCTCTAACTTTTAAGATGTGCATGAGCTGGCAGGAAAAAGAGACATCTCAGAGGGCAGAAAACAGAGAGGACAGCTCCAGAGGGTAGGCCTGAGCTGAACTGGGCTTTGCTTGCAGGCACAATCCTTGGTTGCCTAGAACTTGGGTCCCATGTATGGAGACAGGAGATAAATCCCAGAGTGAAAACACTGAGGAGCTGAGTTGGAAAGGCCCATACAAAGTGAGGACAAGAACTCTAAGGAGTGAAGCTGGGGAAGAGTACCCACAGGGAACAACATAGGGGAACCTCCTAGCTTTGGCCTTGGCTCTGGGGTGAAGGATGAGTAGCCAGGCCCATAAGAATTTATAAACTTGTTCTCATATGAGCAGGTTTGGAGTTGGAATCCATGCATTCATATGACTTGAAAAGCAGATACTTAAAATTTAGTTGAAAGCCATTTTTAGTCATTTATGTCCCCAGACACATAGCAAAAGAAACAGACCTCTTCTCCGTGGACTTTAAACCTAGGACTCAAAAGAATCTAACCAAGAAAAGTCCCAAGAAATATAAGTTCATAATGGGAAAAAAAAAAAATATATATATATCATTTTAAAACCTCACAAGAAAATAGGCCATATGAGCAAGCATAAAGTAAAACAACAAAATTTAGAAACAGTCCTACCATTGTCATGATATTATAATGATTAAACACATGATATAGGACAAGTATACTTAATATCTCACTCTCTCTGATTTTTGTGTTTTGGGGGTTGAACTCAGAGCTTGGGCACTGTCCCTGAGCTTTATTGCTCAACTCCAGCACCCTACCACTTGAGCCACAGCTCTACTTATTGCTTTTTTGTGCTTAATTGGAGATTAAGAGTCTTTCTCACAGACTTTGTTGCCGGGCTGGCTTTGAACCATGATCCTCAGATCTCAGCATCCTGAATAGATAGGATTACGTGTGTGAGCCACAGTGCCCAACTTGTACTTAATATCTTGAGAGAAATAAGAGGGAAACAGAAATAAAACCAAGTTGGCAAAGTAGTTTTTTTAAAGAAAAGATTTGAAAAATAAATATGACCTTTAGAAGTGAGCACTACTATAATTAAAATAGAACTTCAATGAATGATTTAATAGCATGTTAGACACACAGCTGAGAAGAAATTAAGGAACTGATAGACAACTGAAAGATATTTTTTTTAAAAATCCAGAATTTAGCACAGATAAATACTGGAAAATAGACTAAGAGGCTAACATATACTCAATAATAGTTCTAGAAAGAGATAATAGAAAGAAGATAATAGAAGATTAAAGGAGAAAGAGATAATAGAAAGAGCTGATATGCAGCAAAATTAAGGATGTGAATTCTCTAATGAAAAGTAGAAACTACTAAATGTGAAAGACAAAGAAAAAAATCAGAAAGTGACCAGAGCTAAAGAGACAGAGTGTGTATAGCAGCACAGTAATGATCAGTCAGCTAACTTTTCAACAGCACAACAGAGTCTAGCAGACACTGAATAGCTTCCAGTACTCAAAGAGCTGAGAAGTACAATCATCTCTCAAGAGAGGAGATGAAGTAAAGACTCTTGGAAACTAGATGCCACAAACTCTCTCTAGGGGCAAGGTGATCTAGTTCAATGCTATGGGGATCATTGGAGTGTAACTTGTGTGATGGGGAGGCATTAGAGACGGCTGTCCAGAGTTCAGATCCCACTTGCTAGATATGTGAATCATTCATGTCACTCGTTGCCTTCTGTTTTTTCCCCCTTCATAAAGTAGAGAAAATCATGTGTACCCCAACAAGTTATTGATAGAATTAAATCAACTATAACAGAAACATCCTATCCCATAGAAGTCTCCTTTCCTTCCTTCCTTCTCTCCCCCCTCCCTCCCTCCTTCCTTCTTTTCTTCCTTCCTTCCTTTACTGAACATGTGTACTTGGCTCATGAACTTCTTATCAGTTAAGGCAGACGAAAACCCAAATCTCATGAGATATGGACAGGCAAAAAAAAAAAAAATGGAGGGGAGAAAAAGTTAAAATACAGCTGAGCACCAGTGGCTCATAGCTATAATCCTAACTATTCAGGAGGCTGAGATCTGAGGATTGCAGGTTTGAAGACAACCCAGACAGAAAAATCCTCATGAGATTCTTATCTCCAAGTAACTACCAGAAGTGGAGCTGTGGCTCGCACTGGTAGAGCCCCTAGCCTTGAGTAAAAGAACTCAGGGACAGAACCCAGACCCTGAGTTCAAACCCCATGACCACCACCAACAACAACAAAAAGTTACTGTAGAGAATTAGGAGGTCATTAAGTACTGTAGTGAAAAAATAAAGCAGGGAAGGACATAGAGTGTCCAGGTTCCAAGAAACCTCGGAGAAGGGGCATAGATTAATTACCACCCTCAAGGGACAGAAGGAAGAGCAAGCCAGGAGGAAGGGCCCTAGACAAGAGAGATCAGCAAATCCAAGAAGTGGCAGGCAGCCTGCAGGGCTGGAGCAGAGAGGGTTGCGGGACAGAGGGACAGGGACGTCAGCTGCACCTTCTCCGGTGCGTGGGAACATGTCCAGTGAGGCCGGGACGTGTATCTGCTACTGCCACAGAGTGGCCTGACCCACTGAGGGCTATGTGCAGGCAGTCTGCCATGTTGATACCCTAGAGGACTCAAACACCATTCAGTCCTTGAGTGAGACCATCTAGGACCCTGCATTGCTGGGCCCCCAGGCTGTAGCTACTTTCTTCCCCAGGTCTTGTCCAGCCCTGACATCTCCTCATGATCTTCACCTGCAGCCCAAGGCTTCCATGCTGCATCTTAGCCTGCCTTAGCCACCTCTGTCATGCTCACCACAGACAGTGGGGCGCCCCAGGCGCCTGAAGCTCCACGCTGCCTTGCAAATGCACCCCCAAGCTCCATTTTCCTCTGTCACCTTTCTCTCTCTCTTTCTAGGTTCCCTAGATCTTCTCTCTCAGGGTGATAGATGATCATGGTGACAGGTTTTATGAAAAGGGGAGGGAGGGAGGGAGGAAGGGAGAGAAGAAAAGGTGAGAAGGGAGAAAGGGGGAAGAAATGTGGTAAAATGGGAGGAGAGCAAGACCATGGGCTGTGTGGGCTACAGAGGAAACAAGGCAGAGATGGGCTTCCGGGATGGGACTGGAGTGGGAATGCCTCTGGGTGGGAGGTCACCCCTGCAGGGAGCTGTGCCAAGGGTATCAGAGACTAGATAGCAAGAGCTAATGTTCTGTAGGGAGTTACAAATCATGACTGGAAGCCTGGTGTTCAGGGGTGTCACAGAGAAGATAGCAATCAGGGCGAGCCTGGGACCAGACCTGCAGAATGACTGTAGCTTGGGGCTGCAAGATGGCAGGGATGGGGAGTGGACTCAGGATGCTCAGGCTTGACCCCCAGGCTGCCGCATGGCCTCCAGTGAGATACTGGTTCCTGCCTCATGGCATTGTTGTGAGGACCAGAAGTCCTCAACGTAGGTCAGTGAAGCAGAAAACCAGCACATTTATCTTTTATGTTTTCATTTTGGGGAGAACCCCTCCAAGCACGGAGAGACCAGGGTCTCTCCGGAGACTGGTTATGGTATTTTTCTGTGTGTGCCTGGCAGCCTGACATTCTCGGTTCTACCGGCTTCCTTAATAAGTCTGCTCACTTCTAGACTTGCTAGGTCAAACTTGAATTAATACAGCCTGAACTAAACGTGTTGCTCTGGGTTGACATTTACCTTGTCTTGCTCACTGGTGAGGTAGACAGAGAAGAGACATGTAGCTGACTGAGGCAGTTTGTGTCCTGCGGCTGCTCAGCCCTCAGGTCCTTTGAGCATGCTTTTCCTTTGGTTTGTGATACTTACACAGAGGAACTGGCCCATCCCAGGTCTAGCAGGAAGATGGTGGGCTCTGGAACCGGCCTTCAGGTGGGTCAAAAGGAAGGCTGTGCACTGGGGTGCTGGGTAGGAAGCAAGTGAGGAAATACTTTTTAAAAAATATGTTTTGTATTGTAAAAATACTGTATAGAGGGGTTACAGTTACATGAGCAAGGTAACATGGGAACATTTCCTATCAAGCATTGTTGCCTCCCCTACCATCCCTTCCCTCCCACCTCCACAACTAAACCCCACCCCCACCCCTGGCCTAAATTGTAAAGTTTGTCTTTCAACATAGTATCTTGAACATCTCATTGTTGCAATGGGTCAACCTGTATCCCTATTTAAGCATTTTGTTTTTTCCCTTCCCCTCCCCAAATTAAAGAAGTGTATATACAAGATGCAAGGCACCAACATCAAATACAGTAAGAACAGGGGTTATACTGTGGGGGAGGAACATACAAAGAAACAAAAAAAATCACATGATACATTATAAATATGTTAGAAACAATAGCAAGAAGGAAAAAAACCACTTGTGTCCCTATCTTGTGGTTCATTTCACTTAACATCATCTTATCTGGTCATATGTACATAGCTTTTGACCTTTTCTGCTTGTCCCAGACATATACTAGCTATTGCAAATAAGGGAAACCATGCGATCTAAGTTTCTTTGGATCTGGCTTACTTCACTTAATATAATTTTTTCCAAGTCTGTCCATTTCTTAACAAATGGGGTGATGTCATTCTTTCTGATGGGGTATAGAATTCATATATATATATATATATATATATATATATATATATATATATATATATATATATATATATATCACAGTTTCTTGACTCATTCACCTACTGAGGGGCATTTGGGTTGGTTCCATACTTAGCTATGGTAAATAATGCTGCAATAAACATACTTGTGCTGGTAGCTTTAGTATGGTCTTGTTTGTGATCATTTGGGTAAATGCCCAAAAGTGGGATTGCTGGGTCATAGGGGAGCTCTATGTGGAGTCTTTTGAGGAACCTCCATATTGGTTTCCAAAGTAGTTGAACAAGTTTACACTCCCACCAACAATGCAGTAGGGTTCCCTTCTGGCCACATCCCCTCCAGCATCTGTTGTTATTATTAGAGTTCTTGATTATAGCCAGTCTAACTGGGGTGAGGTGGTATCTCAATGTTGTTTTGATTTACATCTCTTTTATGGCTGGAGTGGTTGAGCATCTCTTCATGTGTCTATTGGCCATTATCAAGAAAATACTTCCTTTATCTGTAATGTTAGCCAAGACTGGGAACGTTCCCAGCATCCCCGGTCTCTCCGCATTCCCAGCATTCTGCATGTTTAGTAGGTCCCAAGGCACTAAACCTGTAGTGATCACACACAAACAGATGCACGAACACACACATACACATAAACTCATGCTTCCGCAAATGCAGGTACACAAACACACAAATGAGCTTTATTGGGAACATTATCTTCAGCAAAGCAAAATACATCCTAGACATCTTGTAAACTGCAAGAGAGAAAGATCTTGAAAACTGTCTAGGACCTGGATGGTGGTAGCTCATGCCTGTAATCTTAGCTACTAAGAGATTGAGATCTGAGGATTGTGGTTCAAAGCTAGCCTGGGCAGGACAGTCTGTGAGGCTTGTCTCCAATTAAGCAGCAAATCTCTGGAAGAGGAGCTGTGGCTCAAGTAGTAGCGCACTAGTCGAACCTTGAGCAGGAAAGCACAGAGACAGTGCCTAGGCCCTCAGTTCAAGCCCCAGGACAGGCATAAAAAAAGATAGGGAACAAAGTGTTCTGACTTAATTGCTACTGAATTTGAGATCTGTGTGAACTGTGAAAAGAGAATTTTTATTCAGGTTTGTAATTGTTCAATGTTATTGTACACAGGACTTTTGTAGCGGATTCTCCCAACCTCGCCTGCCATGAAATGTCTCTCCTTAAGGTTTTTAGAGATCTGCCCTTGGGGTTTCGTTTGTTTTAGTTAGAAGGTTTCAGTACCTCCGTGTCATCACATACTATATCCTAGCCTATAGAACCCTTCTGTTCTGAGAGCCCTGCCACTAGTCCCACAAGCTCCTTGTAGGCAAGGACGTTACTCTTTATTTTATAATCCTGTGCCCAAGTGCTTGACCCAGAGGCAGTGTCACCTGCTCATCTGCCGGTGACAGCATAATGACGCTTAGTACCTTTGGCTTCACTCAACCATCAGACAAAAAGTGGACCCCAGGTCCCTTCCCTGCCTCCCTCCCTCCCGGGGGGTGGTGTGTCATGTCTGGCCCTTCTTCAGCCTTCAGCTGAGCGTAGGCGGAGGCTTCTAAGCCGTCCCACAGCTGCTCTGTAGGACATTTGTTTATAAAGTCCATGCAAAAACAGCTTGCAAAACAATAGTTCCCTATGCTTTCTGATTTCAGCTTTTCCGATGCCTTTATGGACAGAAAATACAGAATCCTTCCTGTTTCTGACAGAATTTCTGCATTGAAGCTTAAGTTTTTGAAGTTTCCGTAGTCAGGTACTGACCACTTGAGTAGACATAATTGGGGTAACGTCGTTCTCCCTTACCTGTCGCTGCATCCCAGCAAGGTAGGGACCACACCAGATGAACGGGACAGCAAAAATGCAATGAAAACTGGCCTGAGAGTGGTAGCGCATGCCTGTAATCTCAGCTACTCTGAAAGCAAAGGTTGGAAGGATTATGATTAGAAGCCAGTCTGGATCAAAAGTTGGCAAGCCAAGCCTGGTGGTGTAATCCTAGCTACATAGGAGGAATAGGTAGAAGAGAGACACAAGAGCCTATCTGAAAAAAATAACAAAAAAAAAAGGCTGGGGTCACGGCTCAGGTGGTAGAGGGCTTGCCTAGCCCTAAATTCAACACACCACCAAAATGGTAATGAAAATCATCTTTGATTTGCCCTTACTGTATGGACAGAAATGAGGTACAGGGGGAATAGAAACACTTGACGTGAATCCCTGTCTAGCCATTTGCCTGCTGTGTAACTTTGGACAAAATAATTACCCTCTCTCAGCCTCAGTTTCCTCATCTCTTAGATGGAGAAAATAATGCCCAATACCTGGGATCATTACCAGAGCTAGAGGTATTTTTTTTTTTGGTAGAAGTTCAATCACAGCTATACTAAATCTTACATGCCACATGAGCCTATATGCATATATGGAGAAGGACGGACAGACAGAGAAGATATTCTGGAAAGAAAACATTAACTTATTAAACTTAGCTAAAGTAATGCTTCCCTGTATGCCCAATGGTGATTTTCCCCTCCCTTTTCTGCTTTTTTTGTATATCTTAAATATTTTTTCCACGAACACATATTGACTTTATAATGAGGAAAATAGAAAATAAGCTTTAAAGAATAAAATAGGAAAAAGAAATGATAAGCTCTAAGAGGCAAGCGTAAGTTGGCACTCCGTAAATGGGAGCTATTTTTACTAATTAGTCATTATGCCTAATAATAATAATTAGGAATAATGATTTCCTCGGGGACCAGAGGTTGTGAATTAGTGTCTTGGTGGTGGCTCATGACTCATAACTCTTGCTCAGAGGGAGGAAGGGAGTCTGGGTCCTCTTCCAACCAGGCCTCTAACTCATTAGGCCTCTGTCCCTCCCTCCCTCTGCAAACCCCTGAGCCCCAGCTCAGCAAGGCCCCTGCCTCTGCCTCCTCTCCACACGCGCTACAAGCAGAGCTCCCAGTGCCCTCAACCATGGGGATTTCACCTTTGGCAGGCAGAGGCTTCCTCCACCCTGGGGAGTAGCACGGGCCATGGCAGGATGTCACCATTTGTCCAGGGGACACTAGGAAGAAAGCCGAGAGTCACATTCCCACTTCTATCCGGGTAACAGAGAGGACACCCCTCACGTCCAAAATGAACTTCGTGCTATTGATTGGAAGATCATGAAAGTCCAACATGAGTCTATCTTTAGCCATGCATAATGTGATGATAAGTCAGAATTTAGCCAAAGCAATTGTTTAAGACTAAACTCTAAGACACATTACACTATAATAGCCTCAACCAGATCCAATTAAAATTGTAACACACACACACACACACACACACACACACACACACACACAGAGTGCCAATACTGAAGCTCGAACTCAGGTCCTGGGTGCTCCTCCTTAGCTTTTTCACTCAAGGCTAGCACACTCTACCACTTGAGCCACACCTTACTCTAGCTTTTTGCTAGTCAATTAGAAATGAGAGCCTCATATACTTTGCTGCCTGGGCTTCGAATTGCAGTCCTCAGAGCTCAGCCTCCTGAGTAGGATTATTGGTATGAGCTACCAGCGCCTAGCTGAGAAAAAATTCTTAATGAGCTGTGCGACTTAGACAAGGCAGTGAACTTCTCTGAACCTGTGTCTTTCAGTGTGACACAAGGGATGAGCCCAGCTGGCCCCTGGGGTCTCTAGATGGTCTCAGTTTCATGACATGGTGATTATAAATGTAGTCAGTTCTGGGAAGAGAGTGGACTTGAATGGGCACGCTGCCAGAATGGGACTGCCAGGCAGGGAAGACAGGGATTCGTTCCGGGGCTGACTCTGGCCTCTGTGGCTCCATGGATGACAAAATGATGGCAGGGCTGCAGCCTGAGGCCCCTCGAGCCAGGGAAGCAGGTCCCCACGACCCCTGCCCAGCCGCACCCACAGCGAGCCCCAAGCATAGCCCTGAAGATCTGAGAGCGGCAGCAAAGTAAGTCAGACACTGAAGCACACACATCACAGCATTCGGCTTAACATGAGGTCCCTGGAGACAGAAAGTAGAATGGAGGGTGCAGGGGTGTCGGGGAGGGGCCGTGGGGAGCTGTTGCTTCGTGGGGAGTGGAGTTTCAGTTTGGGCAGGTGGGAAAGTTCTGGGTAGCGGTGGACGGTGCTGATGAGTGCGCATGACGCCCCCAGCACTTGTGATCTCACTTGTAAGAGGCAAGGCAGACAGCTGCTCTGGTGCCAAAATACCATCATAGGAAGGCAGGCAGATTGCCCAAGAGACGGTCACTCCTTGTGGGACAGAGCCTAGTCCTAGCCCTGTGAGGAAGGAGGGAAGACGGCATCCTGAAGCTTCCTGCGTGGAGGGTCTCTGCCCCCCAGCCCGGGCCTTCCCTCCCGCTGCCAGCCTGGGGCCAGCGTGCCTGCCCGCTCCTGCTTGGCTCTGCCTTCTGGCCCTCTCCCTATCTCATGCCCAGGCACGCTCTGCGCATCTCATAGGGCATCACAGCCGTGCTTTCTTATCTCAGGCCGGAATTGAGTCGAATCCAGCAAAGCTGTGTTTGGATCTTGGGGATCATTGGTATGTGCACTAGCATAGCGTATCCTAGTCAAATTCTCAGTAGCTAACCAAAGGCGATTAACGCGGGCTGAGAAATTGCAGGTTATCATTCGACCACAGCCACCATCCATATGCATGAAGCCTAAGGACCAAGCTCCTTTACAGAATCAGAAAGAGCCTTTAGAGGGATGGGTTTCAAAGAAAGCTCTGTCCCCTCCCGGCTCAAAGCCATCCCTCCTCCAACTCCCCAGACCCCCCACCCCCACCCCCGCCCCTATGCCCACCCCTAGAAGCCAGTCAGTGTTGTCCTGGGTCTGCTGCTGCTGGGCTTTCCCCATGCCATCTAGACTCTCGGAGAGCTTGATGGGCTTCTGTCACTTAAGAAATTGGTCACATTTAGAAATATTCAGCTTCGTTGAACATGTCATGGCAGTGTATAGGAAAAACACACACACACACACACACACACACACACACACACACATCCCATTATCTCCAGAGTTTGCCTGAAACAACAGGCTTGTTCCTGAAACAGATGTTTTGTGAAGCCCACCATGACAGGCTTATCATCTCAGGCTGGAGATGGGCCAGCACGCAGACACCAGCCCCACAAGGACATGCATGTCCCTGCTGGCTGCCTGTTCATCCTGCACAGCCGGCCCACGGGAGACGCTTCCCGTGGCTCCTCCTTCTGCTGATCAGGATCTGAAGTTAAACAGTTTACAAGTCTGAGGCTGGAGACAGTGGCAGGCAGCCAGGTGCTCCTGGGAGAGACTTTTCAAAGAAGCTGCTCACAATGTCTTGGTCTACTGTGCCCCAGACTCCCTTCTAGTTCTTTCTACTTGCTATCTCAGAGCGATGCCCTAAGGTCACCTAGCTCAGGGATGGGGAAACTGAGACCTTGTATTTGTTTCTTAGGACTGCTGTAACAAATCACCACAAAAGGGTGCCTTAAACCATAGAAAAACGCCTTTCTCTCAAGACTCGGGGCCAGAGTAGGAAATGGAGTTACTGGCAAGGCCCCTCTCTTCCTAATGCTGCGGGGCAGGGCCTCCCTGGACTCTCTCACAGCTTTTGTTCCTTGGTTTTCAGCCAGGCCCTATCTCTGTCATCACACAGTCTTTTCCTTTAGAGATGTCAGCGTCAAATCTTCCTCTGCTCTTCTCATGTACAAGGACATCTGTCATTGGATTTAGGGCCCTCTCTAAATCCAGGATGATCTCCAGATCCTTCACCTGATTGTATCTGCACAGGCACTTTTGAAATAAGGGTACATTCACAGGTCTTGGGTGTGGGGGGCGGATTAGGAGATGGACATGCCTAGGAGTGAGGGGTCTACTCAGGTTACGACAGTCCTCTAGCTGTTAGCTAGTTGTTTTCCCAAGGTCATTTCCCCAAGGTCAAATAGTAAAAGGACAGAGTACTGGTGGAGAGTGGAATGCAGGCTAGCTGGCAAGGAGCTGACATTCTCCACGAAGCCTCAGCTGCCCACGTATCAGATGCTGTGAGGCAGTGACCGTATTGTCATAGAGCTGAGACACAAGCAGGACGTGAGGGGTTCTGCTCGTAAGAAACTCACAGCTGGGTGGAAAGAAGCTTTGCATATTGTTTGTGAGCCTGAGCCCTTAAGTCAAGCTGACCTGGGTTCATAATCTGCCTTTGCCATTTCTAAACTAGATAACCTTGGGCCAGTTATGTCACCCCTGCTCTCATAGAGAAAGTGTCTCACCTAGAAATTGGAAATGATATTAACAATAATAAGAGCTGGGTGCTGGTGGCTCACACCTGTAATCCTAGCTACAGAAAGCTGAGATCTAAGGATCGCAGTTCAAAGCCAGCCCAAGCAGGAAAGTCCATGAGACTCTTATCTCCAGTTAACCACCAGAAAACTGGAAGTGGAGCTGTGGCTCAAAGTGGTAGAGCACTAGTCTTGAGCAAAAAGCTCAGGGACATAGCCCAGGCCCTGAGTTCAAGTCCAGTGACAGACCGGGGGGAAAAAAAAAGACTATGAATAACCTCATAGGGTGGGGGGAAGGATTAAATGAGAAAATGTGTTTAGAGTACACGTGAGAGCCCAGGCAGCCTGACCCCTTGTCTTTTGTGGTTAATCACCTCCTCGCAGACTTTCCACCTGCTGGGCCTCCCTGGAGGACCCCTATTGGAGCCTGTGAGTGGAGGAGGCTCCCTGAGCTGTTTCTCAGAGGTGGGGATGAGGAAGAAGACGACTCCAGAGCTGACTTGAGGGTTTCAAACTTGGCTCATTGCAAGGAGGCAGTTGCCAATAACAACATGGAACCAGCAAGGAACAGGTTCTGGGGAACAAATTGCGTTCAGCTTGGTACGCTGAACTCACTGAGAGGCAAGTGGGACATCTGGGTGGATTTGTCTGGCAGGTATTGGGTTTAGAAGGTGACTTTTCAAAGCTACATGGAGCCAAAGAGTGAGAGAAAAGAATTGAACCTATTTGGACAAATTCCAGTGCTATCTCAGGTGAAGGCTTTTGGGGGGACAGAAAGCAAACTCAGAACAGAAACAAGGATTTGTATGTATTGGTTCCTCGCAGCTCTCGGGTTTATTGTCTGTAAAATGGGTGCACTGCATTCTGCTTGTCAGGCTGCCTTAGATCAGAGATGGAAGATGGCTTGTTGCCATAGTAACAGGCAGTGGTCACCTACCTCAGTCCCCCAAATGCTGAGCATGACAGGAGAGACACAGGTGTCCCATGCTGCACGCTCTCTCTCTCTGGGTCCTAGATGAGGAAATAAATTGTTTATAATAATGAAGTGCATCTGTACAACATGTCTCCTGGCAAGCGATGTATTGTTGCCAGTGGTTTTGTTTGGTGAACCGGTTTGGTTTGGCGAGAGCCCTTGTCTCATGAACATGGTGAAGTACTTCTGCCTGCCTCTGGTTCCTCAACTTCTATCTCCTACTCATCCAGCCCCCTTGCCCTCCAGCATGTGGCTGGACAGGGTAGGTTAGTAGACGTTGCCATGACAACCGAGGAAGAACCTGAGCTCCAACAGTAGGTAAAATACATGGCAGACTCTTTTATTCTCCTTCTTGAGGGTCAGATACCCACCACAATCCTGTTGGCATGGAAACCTTTGGCTCCCATCAAGTGGGGATATTTATTTGAATGATTGAGTGGTGAAGAGAAGCTACCTTGTAAAAAGAAAGAAAGAAAAAGGGACAAGACACAGTGAATCTAGCCATTGACACACTGCTCCCTAAGGCTCTCTCTTGGAAAAGGGAGTGGAGTGGGGTCAATCCAGACTCTGTGCTATGCATCTCCTCAGCTTGGGTTGGCGGGGGGAGAGGTTGACTGTCTTGTTCTACAGCGTTCTTTATATTTAGTATTCCATTGAGCACTTACTAAAACCTTGTGGGGTCTGAAATTGTCACCACTTTGCAAATGAGAAAACTGATGTCCAGAAAAGCTCAGTGCCTTCCCCAAGGTCACCTGGCTGATCAGTGACAGTTACGGGGCTGAACCTCAGGCCTGCCTGATCTGCAGTCTCTTACGAGCCATGGCTCTCCGCTGCCACCTCAACCTTGTACTTGAGGTCCCACAGTTCCTCTAGGGTTTCTGGGATCATCTGGGAGACATCATCTAAAAACTGTACCATGATAACTAAACATTTAGTACTTCTGTGAGAAACACACTGCACACTATCTGGATGTCTGCTTGGGGAATTGAGCAGTGACAAGAGAAATTAAATACCTTAATGGATTTTGACAACAACTCTATGGTAGGGGAATTCAAATTGCATAGAGAAAAAAAGTTAGACTTTCTCTCTGGACCCAATTGCTAATATGCATGCCTAATTTATTAGCTCAATTTTTAAAATCTAATTTTGTTAGGACAAACGTTCTTTGAGGAAAAGAATGTAATGGGTTGAAGGAGGCCATGGATTCTTCTAGAGGAGATGGGCTTGAGCTGACCCTACATCCCTACTTGCAGAGCCAGTGCCCATCAGGCGATCTGTAGCTCATGCCTATAATCTCAGACAGGAGGATCACAAGTTCAAGGCTAGCATGAAAAACCATGTCGAGAAAGAGAGAGGTCGGGAGGGAGAGAGACAGAGACAGAGAGATGAGACAGAGACAGAGAGTAGCTTCCAGAACTGGTGTCACATTCCTGTAATCCTAGCTACTCTAGAGGCTGAGATCTGAGGGTTGTGGTTCAAAGCCAGCCTGGGAAGGAAGTCCATGAGACTCTCATCTCTTAACCAGAAATAATATGGAAGCAGAGCTTAGGCTCAAATAGCAGAGTCCCAAACTCGAGCAACAAAGCTAGTACCAGGTCTGAATTAAATCACAGAGAAAGTGAGAGAGAAAGAGAGACAGAGACAGAGATAGAGAGACAGAGAGATGAGACAGAGACAGACAGAGAAACAGACAGAGAGACAGAGAGAGGAGAGGAGAGACAGAGACAGAGAGACAGACAAAGAGACAGAGAAAGGAGAGGAGAGACAGAGACACAGAGAGAGACAGACACAGAGGCAGACACAGAGACACAGAGACAGAGACAGAGATACAGAGTCAGACAGACAGTCTAATGAGTGATAACCACAAAATGGATTCTATTTCCATTCAAGTCATAGTGTTTCAGGAAGGAGAAGCCACAAACATAAATGGCCATAACGCACGTTGAGAATATGACCAGTTCTCCAATGATGTGCTGTGGGAATTGCAAAAGGGTATGTTTTCAGAGTGGAAGGGTAGGGGAAGACTTGTGCACTGGCATTTAGGATGAGCTGTGAGAGAGTGGGCAGGTGCAAGTCACTGGTGGCTCACACCTGTAACCCTAGCTACTGAGGAGACTGAGACCTAAAGATCACGGTTCAAATCCAGCTCAGACAAGAAAGGCTCTAAGATCCCCTTATCTCTAATTAACCACCAAAAAACTAGAAGTGGAGCAGTGGCTCAATGATAGTAGTAGCCTTGAATAAAAAAACTAAGGAACAATGCCCAGACCCTGAGTTCAAGGCCTAGTATCGGCACAATAAAAAGGGGCAGGGAGAGAGAGAAGAAGAAAAAAAAGAGTGGGCAGAATATCTTCCTTACAGACCCAGCAACCATAGGATCACACCCCCCCCCATTTCCCCTGCCACACAAAGGCAAAGTCAGGGCACCCTTGCCCGGGCAAGGTCTCTGGGATCACCCCCTCCAGCCCCCTATCACCCTCGCATTAGTGCCAAATTCATACAGAATGATGCAAAAGGGATGCAAGACGCGAACGCCACGCGCGCCATGGAGCAAAGGTGGCTAGGGTTTGCACGTACGTTAGCACCACTGTGTGGGAAGAAGCCCCCAGGGAAATCAGCCAGTGTCAAGTGACATGCGCAAAGCAGGCTGGTTTGACTGGGACGTCGGGGCTGGGTGCTGGCTGGCCTGGAATACGTTCACAGACTCAGGAGTAAGACGTGTTGGCTCTGCAGCATTCAGAACAGAATTCAGATTACTCAGAACATGAACTGGGTCTAGGTGATATTAGAGACCAAAAAGAACTGATGGTGTAAGAAATACAGCATAACCTCCACAGATGGCTCCCCCAAACTCCGCTCACTCACCCTCCACTCTCGCACAGCCCCGTACTTGCGGGCAGATCTGTGTTTAACACTGCGATGTTTTATATTGCAGACTCGCGCTGAGTGTGTAATTAAAAGGATCCCTTCATTAGCAAAGCTACACAATGAGAGCTCAAGTTGGCCTTTTCTGCTAATTTTGGAGGTTCTAAAACAGGCTAATACTGCCGCTGCTTCCAACTGTCACGCAGGCAGTCTTTTGCTGCCACTACGAAGGCTTTGTTCTCCCAGGGTGTTGATAGGCTCTTTAAGCAACCAAGAGAGGGAAAGAGGAGGGAAGAGCCATGGCAACAATACAAGCAGAAGGTTGGGATAGTGTTGGGATTTAAGATGTGGCTTCCATAGGCCAGGTGTGATAGTGCCTGTAATCCCAGTATACAGAGGCACAGGTAAGAGGAAGCTCTTTTATCTTGTCAGTTGTGGGGCCTGAACTCTGGGCCTGGGCGCTGTCCCTCAGCTCTTCAGCTCAAGGCTAGCGCTCTACCACTTGAGCCACAATGCCACTTCCGGTTTTTTCCACTTATGTGGTGCTGAGGAATCGAACCCAGGGCTTCATGCATACAAGGCAAGCATTCTACCACTGAGCCACCTTCCCAGCCCAACAAGGAAGCTCTCTTAAGGCTATAGGTTTAGTCACAAACCAAGCAATGGTGACCTGTGCCCTTCGGGAATTCACCATCTAGTGAAGGATAGAGAGACATTCCACAGATGGTTACACAAATAGTCACTGAGCATGGGTATGATAATAGCTATAAAGAAACACCATGTCACCAAAGGCTTAGCCTTATCCGGTCCTCAATAAAGTGTTTTCCTTTTGTTGTTGGTGTGGGGCTTGAACTCAGGGCCTGGGCACTGTCCCTGAGCTTTTTTTGCTCAGGGCTAGCGCTCTATCACTTGGAGCCGCAGCGCTACTTCTGGTTTTCTGGTGGTTAACTGGAGGTAAGAGTTTCACAGACTATCCTGTCCAGGCTGGCTTCAAACCGAGATTCTCAGCTCTTAGCCTCCTGAGTAGCCAGGGTTACAGGCGTGAGCCACCAAGTTCCCAGCTCGCAGGAAAGATGTTTTCGAAGGGTGGTCTTGGGGTTTGGAACTCAGGGTCCTCAACTTGCTTGGCTGGTGATCTACCATTTGAGTCATACCTCCTGCCTGGATTTTGGTTTTGGGGGGAGGGGCGTTGAAATGGATTCTTGTGGAGTTTTCTGACTGAGCTGACTTTGAACTGCCATCCTCCAGATCTCAAATTCCTCAGCAGCTATGAGTAGAGTAAACTTCTTAATGAGAAGATGATTGTGATGATACCTACGGTCAGGAGGGTTTTGTTGTTCTCTAAGCTGTGGAAAGCATTTTGGAAGAGGTGCTGCAGACTCTTCGAAGGATGGGTGGTGTTCAAGTGGCTAGTCTGGGAAGAGCACTTACAGCAGGAGGGAGGGACATGGGGTCTGGAAGGTAGTGACCAGACAGCAGGGGGCCACAGACACTCTACTAGAAAGCTGAAGCCTTGTCCAGCAAGTAAACCTTCTCTGGTTCCTAGCAACCATCAAAAATCCAGAAGTGGGAAACATGGATCAAGTGGTAGAGTACCAGCCTTGAGCAAATAAGCTAAGGGGCAGCGCCAGGCCCCCAGTTCAAGCACAAAAGGGAGGAAATTTAATGGCAGCACTGGGAGTCCAGCCATGTTTTGATTGATGTCCCCAAAGCTGCACCCAAACTACCCAGATCACATGGAGCGGATCTGTCCTGAGCGGTTCCCTGGCCAGAGCAGAGAATGTTCTGTCTATACAGCGTCTGTGCTGCATCACAGAGTAAAAGGGGCAGCGGTGAAGCCACTCACACACGCTCGACCTCGGCCAGCGCTCCGGGGCTCAGGGCAGAGAGTGCCCAGCCAGAAAAGAAGCATATTGGAGGTCTGTGTTAAAAAGAGCTGTCAGTTCCTTCATCCAGAAAATGAGAGGGCTGTGCCGAGTAACCCCAAAGGCCCCTCCAGCTCTGAAATGGCCTGAGTTCTGGGGCTATGGGAACCACAATGCTAAGATTTAGAATAAGTTTTAGTGTTTGTCCTTGTGCTAATTCATGGTCAGGCTGAGTAGGAAAATGCTCAAGCAGCAAGCAAGCCCAGGCCAGTGGCTTCACCCATCCATCCCCCAGCATGACAGAGCCCCAGGCTCTGCTTCTTCACAAGATCCCTCGCTAATCTGCATTGGACAAGCATTCTCCATCCTCCATCCTCCTGAGGCCCTAGGTTCAAGGTAACAGATGGATTTGTTTGGCAAATTATAAAAAACCAGCCACTTCCACATGATGCTGGACCCTTCCAGCCAGTCCCACCCTGGTGCTGTATAGAAAGGCTGCTCTGTGCGTGCGTGTGAGCACGCACGTGTGCACGCACACTCGCACACACACGCATGCACCAGTACTAGGCTTGAACTCAGGGCCTTGTGCTCTCTCTCAAGTTTTCACTCACAGCCCACACTCTACCACTTGAGCCGCAACCCCTCCACATCCAGCTTTTTGCCCAATAATTGGAGATAAGAATTGAGGATTGTTCTGCCCAGGGAAGGCTCCAAACAACGATCCTCATCTCTCCACCTCCTGAGTCACTAGGATTACAATGTGAGCCACCAGCATCTGGCAAGGCTCATTTTTATTCTAAGCAACACCCTCCATTTTGTCTTCATAGCATAGACAGTACACTTTCATCCTTCCTCCTCTTAAGTTTCACAACCCCCCATAAAGTGAGAGGCTTCTGTCTCTTGTGTTAAGGGAGGAGAAAATAAGTTTAAAGCAGTTGCATAATGATAACAGGTTGAGATGCCTCCGTGGAAAGTGCCTGGCTTGAACTCAAACAAATCTGGGCTCCAATTAAACAGCTGAGTGACCTTCAGAAAGTAGGTTGACCTCTGTGAACTCTTTTTTTTTCTCATTAGTAAAAGGGGACTACTTATACAAGGTGAGCATTTCCTTATCCAAAATGTGTAGGTCCAGAAGCAGTTCAAATTGCTGGTATTTTCTTTCAGATTTTGAAATATTTCTACGTGCATAATGAGATACCTTATAGATGTTTCATATACTCCTTATAGGTATAGGCTGGAGGTTATTTGTGCATAAAGCAAAGTTTCTTGGGGCAGAATTTTCCACTTGGGGCTTGGTGTTGATGAGCCAGATGGTGATATTTTTTGGAATTCTGCTCCTTTGGATTTGAGGAGTAGAGGTGAATACTCAGTCTATAATATTTAATGTATAAGATTATTGCCAAGGCCAAAAGGAAATGTTACCAGTAACCTGGCCCTCAGGGCTCTCAGGGCCGGAGAGCCCCTGGGTGTGGAAACTGCTTTAAGGGTTAGGAGCAGTGACTGGCTGACTTTCTATGCTAGATCAGAAGCCTGTAAGTTTGTCTCCTCATAATGCCTACTTCACTGTATTTTTATCTATGGTTTATTTTGTGCGCGCGTGCGTGTGTGTGTGTGTGTCCCCCTTGAGGCTTGAACTCAGGGCCTGAGCACTATCCCTGAGTTTTTTTGCTCAAGCCCAGCATTCTACCACTTGAGTCACAGCTCCACTTTCAGCTTTTTATGGTGGCTAATTGGAGATGAGTTTCCCGGACTTCCTGCCAGGGCTGGCTTTGAACTGTGATCCTCAAATCTCAGCTTCCAGGGAAGCTAGGATTATAGGCTTGCGCCACTGGCAGCCCAGGTAGGATTCCTTGTTTTTAACCTGCAGTTCCTTCCGTGAACGAAGTGCTACCAGTATTGTCTGTCACTGGAGATGACACTTGGTGCTAGAGGCGAACAGGGACAGAGCAGCCAGGCAGGTGCATGAGTCTGGGTTTTAAAGGGACTTGAATATTAGACAGTGGTTCCTCATTAAGTCCTTCTTTCTCCCTCAGTCACTTTGGAAACTCAAGCCTCATCTGTTTCATAGTCTAACATCTTCTCTTCAAATTGCACAGCATCGCCCATCAAGCAAATGGGGCCTCTGTCATGGCACAGATTTATAAAGTGACAGAGCTGGGCTATATAATCGTTATGTTTATTTTTAGTGACTTCGTCCTCCAAGTCTTGAAATGAGCTGCAAGTCTAATTTAAGGCACTCCATTGGTGCGTGGTTAGCATTTTCTTCAGCAATGCCAGTATGATACAAGCACGTATGAAATCTCCTGGTGACAGAGGGGCCTGTCTTGGCCCGAGAAGCAGGGGCGGGGGCCTGCTCACATCCCTCTGCCATGCCCCGTCCCTGCCCACCGGACTGTCCTGCCAAGCCTCAGCCTCGCCAGGAACACAATCCAGGATGTGCTCTGCCGTTCTGTCCCCATGTTGAAGCAGAGGCTGCCAAGTCTTTGCCCGTGCAGCGTCTCTGGCGCCAGCTCCCTGGCTCTGCGCCCATTGCAGCCGTCCTCCTTGGGGCCTCATCTTCAGTCACCTAGACCAGCGATGGTTAGATTCCTGCGGCATCCCTCAGGACCACCCATGGGGTTGCTACGACAAGAGGCCCAGCCTGCTCTCCATGTCTGAGTCCCTAGGTCTCGGCTGCACAAAGGTGGACCGCAGTCTCAAAACAGTCCATCTAGACGATTCTAGAAGTTTCCTGATACCCCCACTCTCCCATCTCAACTCAGAACATGTGCTTCTGGGAGAGTTATATTTACCACCAGCTTGACTTTGCCACTCCTTGCCTGCAAGCTTACCACATTCTCAAATTAAAGCAGGGCCTACCAGGCTCTCCGGCAGCCATAACACCAGAATCGTCATTGTCGTGTGTGTGTGTGTGTGTGTGTGTGTGTGTGTGTGTGTGTGTGTGTGTGTGTGTGTGTGTGTGTGTGTGTGTGTGTGTGTGTGTGTCTTACCTCTTCCCTTGGTCACAGGCCACTATGCGGCAGGGACCACACCCACCTCAGCCTTGGATCCAGGGCCCTGGGTGCCTATGAATTCTCTAGAGAGAATTCCAACAAATCCTCAGGAACTAGAATTCCGTCTCACACACCTGCCTCCTTTGCTAATTTCTGGGGATGCGTCCTCTCACTGATCTGATGCAGGTAACTAAGCATGGGGTGAGAGCCCCAAGCACGAACCCTGACTCCACTGCCAACCGTGTGAATTTGCATGGCCTCTTGGGGCCTCAAGGCCCTAATCTACCAACGGGGAACCTTTCACGCCTCTCATTGACTTGTTATAAGAACAGATGAGATGCAGAGATAAACTGCTTCCCCCAATGCTCCACATAGCTGAGGTCTCTAAAGCCCTTTTTTGCTTTAGTGGTTTTTCAGATATGGTTGGGGACTGGCATCAGACCACAATCCTGAATAGCTAAGAGGGCAGGAATAGACCACCATGCTCAGTTTATTGATTCACAATGGAATCTCAATAACTTTTTGCCTGGGATGGCCTTGAACCTCCATCCTCCCTATCTCTACTTCCCAAGTACCTGGGATTACAAGTATGTGCCACTGTGCTTTGCTAATAGTAGCAATTTTAACAGTAAGCTTACTGGGCAACAACAGAAATAAGTAGTTTGTTTGTTTGTTTGTTTGTTTTTGCTAGGTTGTAGGGCTTGAACTCTGGGCTTGGGCGCTGTCCCTCAGCTCTTCAGTTCAAGGCAAGCACTCTACCACTTGAGCCACAGCCACTTCCGGTTTTCTAGAAGTTTATTGGAGTAGTTTATTGGAGACTTTCCTGCCTGGGCTGCCTTTGCACCATGATCCTCAGATCTCAGCCTCCTGAGTAGCTAGGATTACAGGCGTGAGCCACCGGCACCTGGCTGATAAGTGGTTTTTCAACCATCCAGATTTTTCTTTTCTTTTCTTCTTTTTTTTTTGCTGGTCCTTGGGTTTGAACTCAGGGCCTAGATATTGTCCCTGAGCTTCTTTTACTCAAGACTAGTGCTCTACCACTTGAGCTACAGCTCCACTTCTGACTTTTTCTTGGTCATTTATTGGAGATAAGAGTCTCACAGACTTTCCTGCCCAGGCAGTCTTTGAACTGTGATCCTCAGGTTTTAGCCTCCTGCATAGCTAGGATCATAGGCATGCGGCACCAACACCTGGTTAACGTTTCAAGTTTTAATGAAAAGGAATTCCATTTCATTTGAAAAAGAATTCCATTTAATTTGAAAAAAATGTTAATAGACAAGATATTCCAGAATTCTTTGCCTTGTTTTAATGAATCAAGGAGATACCCAATTCATTTTTTTAAAAAAACCAAACTGATCCCAAAGGACTCATAAGCTTGATTTATATTTTCTTTACCAGTCACTTTCATTTCATAAGCTCAACATTTCCATTAAAATGCTATTAAGTAACAACAGGATTTTACAGTATTTGCCATGGCTTGGCTCTCAATGTGATCACTGCAATTATCTCCAGCAAAGATACCATTTCTCATTGTTTCATCCCTGCTTATATATCAGCTACATTGTTAGCGCTTCATCCAGGTGAATAAAACCGCCTGGCTGGTGGGCTTGAGACTCCCAACGGGACTTCTAGAAGAATAGGGATGTTCAATATCAGTAGACCCAGAAACCTGCAAAAGAACACAGACTCATTCTGCTGAGTCAGGATGTAGTGGGGGCGGGGGAGGGAGTGGATGTGGGGGGAAGCTATTCACTGGGAAACTCCAGTAGGTGTGGAGGCCTAGCTGAGGCCACCACCCTGGATACATTGATTAAGCGATTCCCTGGTGCCAGGTGCCTGTAATCCTAACTACTCAGGAGGCTGAGATTTGAGGATTCCGTTTCAAAGCCAGCCCAGGCAGGAAAGTCTGTAAGACTCTTATCTCCAAAACATCTATTGTTACTAATGTCCCTGCTGACCAGGGTTTCAGTTTCTTCTCTAAAATGATAGGGCTATGAAATGTTCTGGAACTAGGTAGTGATGATGATGATGATGATGATGATGATGATGATGATGATGATGATGATGATGATGATATAACCTCATGAATGTCCTAAATGCCACCAAACTGCACACTTTAAAATGGTGAATTGGGTAGACTCTCGTGTATGTTTTACATGACAAAAATAAATGACATTGTTGGGTGGAATGATCTCCAAAGCCACTGTAGCTGTAGCATTTGGTATTTGGGAAAAGAAGCACATTGCTTAGAAAGGAAAATGCTCACCAAGCTGTCTTTAAACACACTCCAGTTCATATATCACTAAGTATCTAAGTGAAGAAGGAATTAATTATGTTCTTGTTCAGGCTTAATATGGAATATATACATGTCCATGGGAAATGTGCTCGTGAAATCTGACCTAAGTGCCATGAGAAGATACTTCGGATGAGCACAAAGTTTTTTTTTCTTGTGAATTTCCATTTTATTTATTTTTTTAAATATATTTTTATTGTGAAAATACTGTACAGAGAGGTTACAATTACATGGGTAAGATAATGAGCACATTTCTTATCAAGCATTGTAGCCTCCTGCTTTGTTTCCCCTTCCCATCCCTTCGTATCCCTCCCCCCCCACACACCAAAGTTGTAAAGTTCGTTTTTCGACATGACTTGTACATCTCATTGTGAGCACAAAGTTTTTAATGTAATTTAATGTAATATTTTCCTATCGATAACTATAGACACGAAAACACTAATGCATGCATCTTCAAACTCTGGGGCATTAGAAGTGATTTTGATTCCTTTGGATATGTCTCAAAATGTCTGCAAGGAGCACAAATTACCTCTTCCTCCTCCTCCTACTCTTCCTCCTCCTCCTTCTTCAGGTTTGAACTCAGAGCCTCATGCTTTCATGACAGTTGATCTGACTGCATGCAGAGCCATACCTCCAGCCTTCGTTTGTGCTGATTATTTTTTAAGACAGGGTCTCTGTACCCACAAGGGCATGTGCCTGGGCAGAGAGCTGCCTATTTAAGGAAACTCTATTGTATCTATCTATTGTCTATTGTATCTAGCAATTCTCAGCAAAGGGTCTCAAGTTTTCTGCCCAGGGTGTCTTCAAATCACAATCCTCCCAATCTTAGCCTCCCAAGTAGCTAGGATTATAGGTGTGAGCCACTGGCACCCAGCTATCAATTACAATTTAAAAATTCCTTGTAATTAAACATAAACCATTGTGTTACATTTAGGTTTTATGGCCCCGCTGTGAATCATGTGTGATGTGCTTTAAAATGAGGAGGTAACAAGGCAGGCTGAGGGCTGTCTTAGAAAAACTGATTCATAATCCTGCCCAACTCAGAATCGGCCAGAGCAATGAGAGCGACACCTTGCCAACTCTCAGTTTCCCGACCAGGGATAGAATCAAAGACTATGTAAAGGTGCAGAAAGAGCAAAACAAAATCACAAATGTGGGACAGCTCTGAGGATTGAGTTATTCTCAGAGCTGTTTTCATTGTTGTTTGGTGTGTTCAAACTGTATATTTCCCCTTCACAAAAACCTCCTGAGTGCTAATACTGCCGGCATCTGCCACTTCTCCAGCAATTGAAGAGCTAATTTCCTGTAAGAGTGTCACTTCTTTTCCTGCATTTTTCTTCTTTATAATCTTAGTGAGGAAACACTTCTTTTCGTCTAAAAAGTCACCACCTGACTAGTATTTACTATCTGAAGTGTTCAAGGTGACAATCACAAAACCACTTTTGCTGAAGGAAAGTGGCACACCCAAGGGAACATTTACCACTCCTGGGGGATCCGGCTCTTTCCCTTTACAGGGGGAGCATTTGTCTTCCAAAAGCTGCCACACTGGTGAGCTCTCAAGGGGATTTTTCCTTTGTTTTGTCCTCTACCTGTCCTTCTTTGAGACTAGAGTTGAGACTCACTTAGAAGGAGTAGTGAGCAGGTTTTCTGGGCCCCTCTCTTCACTCTGGGGAGATCTTCCTGGAGACAGGCTCTTTTGACTGGCATGAGACAATCCTTTTGGACAGGATTGTCAGGGAAGATATTTCTTGAATGACTTCTCCCATTTAGAAGGGTTTATAAGATATAAAGCAGCAGAACTTTGATATTTTCTTTAGGGCTCACATTGCTATTCAAAGCAAACTTTCCCACTTCGCCAAATCCAGCGGAGCAGTCCCCGGGCACCTGCGACGTGCCAGGCCCTCTCCGGAGGAGCATTGGATAAAGTGTGGCCTCTGCCTTCAGGAAGCTCACAGCATAGCAGGAGAGGCTGGCATCAAAACCAGAGTGGCCCAGGCAGGAGTCAGGAAACAGGAGGGCATAACCAAGGAACAGAGTGGGCATCCACGGCCAAGGAGACTCAGTGGGTCCTGAAAGTGGCAGACTGTGCCAGGCTCAGTGTGGGGCCTGACATTGTGTTTTCCTGGATGTAGGTGCACTGAAACTTTGCCATTCCATGAAGAGAATGGTATTGAGTTTGGTACCATGGAGCATGAGTCCAGTTTCCCTGGATGAGATCGTCAAACAGGATGCATTTTACCCACCATGTCTAATAGGCTTAGGGTCCTGTCCCCACAGGTGACAGGGCCCCAAAAGGGAAGCAGGCTATAAGCACAGAGAAGCACTGAGTTTGGAAGGGAACTGGGAGCAGAGTGAGCACCAGGGTCTCACAGGCCTGGGCCTAGGCAGCAAGGTGCAGACAGGGTCAGTGTTCAAAGTCCAGAAGGAAAGGCTATGCCCGGCCAGGCAGGGACTAGAAATGAGGCCTGAAAAGAATTCAAACCTTGAGAGCTTGAATAAGGAGTGCAAACTAGAGAGTGTTAGCAAGGGACTGCCTCCCCCAGATAGCCTCAGTCTGAAGCTGGTGGCTCATACCTATAATCCCAGCTACTCAGGAGGCTGAAGTCTGAGGATCATACTTTGAAGTCAGCCTTAGCAGAACAATCCCTAAGACTCTTATCTCCAATTAACACCAAAAAGCCAGAAGTGGAGGTTTGGCTCAAGTGGTAGAATACCAGCCCTGAACAAAAACGCTAAGCAAGCATGAAAGCCTTGAGCAAAAAATGCTAAGCAAGCATGAGAGGCCCTGAGTTCAAGCCCCAGCACTGCCACCAAAAAATAAAAATAAATAAATAGAAGAGGTTCCTTTAGGTAGCAGTATACAAGATGGAGTCAGGAAGACAGGATGTTGCAAATCAGGCCAGGCAGGGCAGAGTGAGAGCAGGTTTCAAGACCAAGGGGGTAAAACTGGCTGTGGAGGCAGGGCAGGTGGAGCGGGGCCGGCATTGATGCTGTTTTCCTGCCTGGGTAGCTGGCAGGTAGTGGGGACATTCAAGCGAGGACACATCTGGAGTGAGGAAAAAGTGCTAGATGGTTCTGGAGAAGAAAAGGATATTCTGAGTTAGCGGTGGATATTTGAGAATTATTAACTGCTAACTTTGACTCTCAGAATAATGTCTGAATAAAATATGCAGACTAAGGAATCACAACATTCTGATCATTTTTTTTTTGGTACGAGTTCCAAATAAAGAAAACAGTTAAGCCAGGAAATGTAATTGTTCCTGTTCCTAGAATTGGGTAACTGATGTATCTTTGCAAATTGTTCAGTGAACTGTGCTTCTGGCTTCTTGCCAGGCCCTCAATGAGATTTTTATATTTCTTAATTATTCAATTACTACCCACAAGTAGGAGTTTGAAATCAAACCCAGCCTGCTTCATAGCGGAGTGTTCTCTTAGGGCCATGAGTACAGTAAAGATAGTTTCCTGGATTGGGAAAACAGGCTGATAGCCTAGTAGAAGCATACATTTCCAGTGGCAACTGCACCTGGGTTCAAGCCCAGCGCTGCTGCACACTAGCGGTGGGGGCCTGGGGCAAGTCACCTCTCCGAGGTCTGTAAAATAAAAACCACAGCAGTACACATCCCCTGGGCTATCGTAAATCTCAAATGGAGACATCAGAGGCTATATCATGAATTCCTTATTACTTCAGGTCTCAGCAGCTTGGAAAAACAGTAGCCAGAAAGGAAGACGTGGACAGCAAGAACGCTGGGGGAGCCAACAGCAGCCCTGAGGCCCACCTGCCCTCCATTTGCCTCAAACAGGTGTTCCCCAAGTACGCAAAGCAGTTCAACTACCTGCGCTTGGTGGACAGGATGGCCAATCTGTTTATCCGATTCCTGGGAATCAAGGGGACCATGAAGCTGGGACCCACCGGCTTTCGTACCTTCATAAGGTCAGTGAAATGAGTCTCCTCTGCTTGGGCCTTGGGTGGAGTGGAGTCCAGTCCCTCAGCTGGGTGGCTGAGCCTCCCTGATCCGTTGTTCTGGGTCAGTACCTCATTTGAGGTTGGGTGAGCCTCATGGCTGCCACTGAGTCTGGCACATCATAAACTCTTGTTGGGTTGAAATAATTAATATTATGGATGTGACAGCATTCACCACCTGAAGACTGTGGTTAACAAAACAAAGATATACTACTGGATCCATCTGAGTTTTAGTAGTGTCACAAGATGCATAAAGCTGGGAAACTTTATAAAGAAAAAAAAGGTTTGTTTAACTCAGAGTTTTGGAGAAAATGCCAAGATGAAGCGCTTTGGTGAGGGCCTGGTGGTAGATGATGTTGTGGTGGGAGCCTGAGCTGGGGGAAGGGAGACTCCAGACAGGAAGCTACAGAACAGTTCAGGGTCAGGCCCATTCTTATAACCCACTGGCCCAGGAATGAATCCAGGGTCCCACAAGAACCACTGTAATAAGGCCCTGTCTCTGATGACCTATAGACCTCCCATTAGGTGCCATCTCTTAAAGATTTTTCCATTTTACCATGAACCACACCTCCATCCACTCAAACCATATCCAAACACAGCAGCTACCCTGAGCCAGGTATTGAAACACATCTTAATAATTTGACCTGGCCAGATGCCAGTGGCTCGTGTTTACAATCCTAACTACACAGGAAGCTGAGAACTGAGGATCCCAGTTCAAACCCAGTCTAGGCAGAAAAAAGCCTGTGAGAGTCTTACCTCTAATTAACCATCAAAGAGCCAGAATTAGAGTTGTGGCTCAAGTGTTAGTATTAATCTTGAGCAAAACATCCCAGGCCCTGAATTCAAGCCCCAGAACTGTTATAAGTAATATTAATAATGATAATCATAATAATAATTAGACCCATGAAGTTAGACTTTGTGCTTCTCAATCCAGGGTTCATCCAGGTAGTTGAGGGCTGGGGCTGAGCATTTACAAAAACATAGTCAAGCAACAAGTCACCTCTGTTCCAAGGATCAGTTTCCAGAAAGTTAAATAATTCAGCTGATAAATAATTTGGTACATTTGCTCTAAGATGAACATAACATGATTATATTATAGTCTATATTACAAAAAGGAATATAATACAAAATTTGCATGCATTTGAAAGGAGATGAAATGTGAGAAAACAAAAAAAGTATTTTTTTTGCTGCAGGCTACAATAGTAATCAATTTCCCTTAAGTTACCTTGGATTATCCGAGAGTATTCTGGGAGTAGTCTAGAACCTCTTGTTGGCCTCATGGCCTGAAGGCAGCTTCATGACCATCCTTGGACCTCTGTGGTTTTTTTTTCCTGTAAAAATGGGGGTAGAACCGCCTAGGCTTTGGGATTGTGTGTGGAAGATCAGTTAGAGCAGCACAGAAGCATCTAGCATGGGATAAATGATCGATATATGTTAGTTACTTCCTACAGTGTTTAAAGAATGCCATGAAGCTTGCTGTTTTTTTTTAAAATATACACCCAAACACACACACACACACACACACACACACACACACACACACACACACACACACACACACACACACACACATGCTGTACAGAGTCCGACACGAAGTTGTGTGTGCCAGTGAATGACTTGCAGAGTCCTTCAACAAATCTGAATTGGCTTCAACAGAGAATTAATTGCTCATTAGCAGATTATTGTAGCATATACACTACAGGAAAAAAGTCTCCGCCAGCCCTCAATGTGGCTGTTGTTTTTCTTGTCATTGGTTTTAATATTTCCATGTTGCACCTCAAAATCACACTTTCCCCAGTTTTTCTTCACTAAAGCAAATAATTAGACATCTTGAGTTGGAAACTATTTTTGTCAAAAGGCTTTTCTCCAGAGAAAGTGGATGGTAGCATTCTGGAACCAGTGGGGTAGTAAGCAGAAGTACTGGCAGGAATTTTTGCCATTTTAGGAAACCTGAAGACAAATTCACAGAGTGATTTGCGAGGGACTTCGTGTGTGTTTAGGGTGGGAGAAGAGGTTGGAGGCAGGAAAGACTAAGAGCATGGATTTCGGGGTCAGGCAGGTCCACTAGCTTCAAGAATAAGCATATTATTATATAGCTGAATAACACCAGGTCAGTGCTTTGTTTCCTCCAAGTCTCAGTTTCCTCATCTGCAAAATGGGTGGTTGTTGTGAGGTTGGAGAACAGACTATAAATTATCTGGCCAAGGGCCTAGGTCAGTTGTTAAGTGAGATGTTTATGGTTTCTTCCCATTAGACTGTGGGAATTTTCAAGATTAGTCAACTGGCACCTTTATTATTTGCCATAAAAATACTATCTACTATGATAGCCTTCAACTAATTTCATAACTGCATTTGGCTCTCAGTAATAAGACAAACAACCTTCTGCAAATGGCTTAGGGAGAATAGTTTTCTCTCATGTAATGGGCAAATTGACAATGGGAGTGGCTGATGACTCCCCAGTATAATCTCTGTCCCAGACATCATCGTTCTTCCCATCAAGCCCAAGTATGTCCTGCTAGATCCAGGATTACATTCTGGTCACAGAATGGCTGCTCAAAATCCAGCTATCTTGATCAGCTTCTAGGCAGCAAGAAGGAAGAAGGAAGGAAAGTCACTACCAGATGAATTAAATACCTTTAAAAGCTTTCCCACATGAGACACTGGAAGCTCACTCACACCTGTAATCCTAGCTACTCAGGAGGCTGAGACCTGAGGACTGTAATGTGAAGCCAGCTTGAGCAGAAAAGTTTTTCAGACTCTTATTTCCAATCCGTTGCCAAAACGTCAGAAGTAGAGCTGTGGCTCAAGTGGTAGAGTGCCAGCCTTGAGCAAACAAAGCTAAGGGATGGCACCTTGGCCCTGAGTTTAAACTCCAGAAGTGGTACCGAAAAAAGAAAAAGAAAAAAAAAAACAGAAAAGAAAGAAGGAAGGAAAGGAAAGGAAGAAAAACAAGGAAGAGAAAAACCTTTTCCAGAAGCTATATTCAATGACTTCCACTTAAACCTTACTAGCCACTGCCTGGTAGGTGGGAAGCTGGAAAAGAGACTTTTTCTAACTGTGCATATTCTCCTATTATGATGAAAAAGAGGAGAGAGAGATCAGATAAGTAAAAGTTTCTGCCCGTTTGTGATTCCTGGGCCTGAGAACATGGAGAGACAGCTCAGTGACAGCAGGCCCTGGTCATGAAGGCACGCAAGGCACTGTGGGAGCATCAGGCTGGCCTGTTGTGGCACTGACTCAGAACAACCAAGCATTCCACCACCACTAGGCCCAGACCTTCTAGAACAAAGTCAGGAACTTTCTGGGCAATCCCCAGCCTCTGCTCCATGGCCCAGAAATCTCTAAGACCAGAGAGCATGAAGGGATGGCTTGGCTTCCAGTGCAGATCCAAAGCCGTACAAAGAACCCAGGCCCTCCCCATCCTTTTCTTCCCCATCCCTCCCAGTGAATAATAGACTCTGCCCCCTGCCCCTCAGGGGACTCCCACCTAACAAAAATCATATGAGGAAGGCAGAGATTGGGATGGTGGTCAGGGTCTCCCCAGTGGGGCTTGCCATGAGATCCCTGGAAATAAGAACAGGGGAGTCTCTGTCTGGGGGTGGCAGGATTTGGACTGCTCCCAGGGAGGAGTTGCCAGCAGTAAAGGGAGAGTAGGACAGTGTGTGGCCCAAGTTTAGAATCAGAAGCAGCACCTGGTCCAGCTGGGGGCCGTGGGCACGTGGGAGCAGGCAGTGCGCTCGCATCCACACTGGAACACTTCCTTTGCATTTCTAGTAAAATTCTGCGGAAGCACAGGTCAGAGGTGGGGCACCACGAGCTTGCTGCAGAAATCCATTGGCTGCCGTGTGATGTAAGCAGGGGAGGACTGCAATGGCGTAACTCCTTTGAACAACTGATAGCCTAACAAAATGCATTCCAGGAAGCTGTGTTGTTGGGAGATGGGTGAGGTCAGGGAGGAAGGGCAGACGAATGGAGAGAGGAAGTCATAATATTCGATGGACATATGTGAAAATGGAGCTAGGTAAATTGAGGGGATGGATGGCACTGGAGAGGTGGGGGGAAATGATGATAGGAGTGACATTGATTGAGGGCCATTGTACTTAGAGTCTGACATGTTGAAATGAAACCTCTTGTACAACTACTTAAAGATAATAAAACTTGCTGGACATCAGTGGCTTACGCCTATAATCCTGGCTACTCAGGGGACTGAGGTTTAAGGTTCAGGGTTCAAAGCCAACCCTAGCAAGAAAGTCCATGAGACTCTTATCTCTCCACCAGAGAGGCCAGGAGTGGAGGAGGGCTCAAAGTGGTAGAGCACCAGCCCGGAGCACAAAATCTCAGGGAGAGTGCTCAGGTCCTAAGTTCAAGCCCTAGGACATATACAGAGAGAGAGGAGAGAAGAGAGAGGGAGGGAGGGAGGGAAGGAGGGAGGGAGGGAGGGAGAGAGAATACAATTTCTTTAAAAAACAAAAACCTAACTACCTGCAGAGTTAGGGGCGCAGGTAGGGGGCATAAAGGAGCCCAGTGTGCTATGTCAGAAAGGATGGGGGGGGGGTGGCTTAGGGACACTGGAGCCCATACACCCTGTCCTAGGGAAGTGCCCCTGCCAGGCTGAGGGTTTCCCAAAGAACGCTAGATTGATTTCCATGTATAATTGCAGTACGTGAAGATAAAGGCGGGTGATTGAGAAAATCCTTTCAACCACGGCCGTTCAATCGAAGCACGATGGTCCATTGAGGCCATCCAGGGTGATATGTGGTCTGAGCGCCAGGGAGGCCCCTAGTAAGAGCATGGCTGCATTTATACTTCATCCCAAAGAGAAGGCAGAATCAAGAATGGTTCTAGTATATAAGATTCCTTTAAAACAAAATAGTAATAATAGTGCTCTCAGACTGGAACTGGGTAATGTAAAGAACATTCGGTGTGTACGTGATAGGTTTTCGGATTTTTCCATCCCTTTGTTCTCGCGTTAAGGGCATTTGCATGAGAAACCTATTTTGGCATTGTTAGAGACGATTAGGTCCTGCAGTCACCATTCCCAATCTGTGACAAGGCACTAAGCAGGAGCTCTGGTGACCAGGAGGATGGAGATTGATGCTTCAGGTGGGGGTGGGTGAGCGGGAGCAGATGGACCCACAGATGAGCCCCCTCCCCTGCCAAACCAATGCCTGACTTCATGAGAGATGCAGGGAAAAGTGGGCCAAATAGTGTACAGCCTCTAACAGACTTTTCTTTTTAAAGTGTGCCCAGAGGCTAGGTGTCAGAGGTTCATGCCTGGAATCTTAGCTACTCAGAAGGCTGAGATCTGAGGATCACAGTTCAAAGCCACCCAGGAAGGACAATCAGTGAGAATCTTATCTCCAATTAACCATCCAAAAAAAAAAAAAAAGCAAAAATTGTGGCTCAAGTGGTAGAGCTCTAGCCTTGAGCAAATGAGCTTAGGAACACCACCCAGACCCTGAGTTCAAGTCCTCGTACCAGCACAAAGGAATGAGCGAGTGAATGAATGAATGTAAAATACTAAAGTAAAATTTACCCAGAAACCCCAACAACTCCAGAGTGGAAGACTGTACCCTCTGCTTCCAATTTGATCTCGGTATGTTCCGTCTTGCGGGTTAGCTTTATCAGCTTCTTCTGTCACTAACACTATTCTTTCTCCTCTCCACTCTGGTTTGAATTTTGTTTGATTGTGAATTAATCATATTTATGCCATATGTTACACTGAACCAAGAGTCCTTCTCAGGAGCTCCTTGAAAAAAAAAGCATATTCATTGTGGAGGTCCGTACTGCTTTGGGGCGCCCACACAAGCAGCAGAAGTTGAACTTGACTCTCCCGCCTACTCCCCACTCCTCCTCCCCAGGTTCCTTGAAGAGAACAAGAGAGAAGGAAATAATAAACACTCGGCTAGCATTCATTTTCAGTGTCCATCCCTCGTAATGTGCTGCATCGATCAGCAGTTTTGGAGTGAATTATGCTAATGCCAGCCTGTCTATATTCTCCTTTTCCCTCTCACAGAGAAACAAGAAATAATGAACTGTCGTCCCCTTGTCTAGACTTAGGTCTGTCTACCCCGTTCCTCGTGTCACTTCCTCAGAAGGCATGTAATAGTAGCACATATTACCATGAATTAGTGCCTCTTTTTGTTCCCCTGGTTTTAAAAATGATTTTAGAATAATTTTAGGAGTATGGAGGCTTCTTTCTTTCTTTAGATTGTAGAAATGATCTAATTGATTCTTCAGCTTGACAGCGTTCTTCGAAGCAAGGCGTTTTTCCTCTCCTTCCATTGGATTACTAATTTGGGGGGCATCCCATGTAATTCACAGAGGACACTTTCTGCCAGCCAGGTAGACGTGGGACCTGATGTTAATTTGCATGTGCTACATCTTCAGTGGCAGCAGCCGGGATTCAACAGTTTGCCCAAACCCGGTTTCTTCCTAAGCAAGGGAGCCAGTCTGCCTGCACCTTGCACCTCCATTTTACCTGCACTGTTCTGCTTTCAAATCCCTGCACGTCACCCTTATGGCCTCTGCCCTGGGGCGTCCTTTTGAATTAGAGGACTTTTTTCCCCCTTCTCTCTCTTTTTCTTTCTGCCTTTCCACTCCCTTTTACCATAAGGAGATATTAATATGATTCATTATGGGTAGCTGTAGGGGATTTTATTCTCTGAGAGGCAACACGGTACATTAGAATGTTCTATTCTAGAACATTGCTTTCCCCTTCTGATGTTAACTTCTCAGTAACTTTGAAAATCTCCTCTTCTATGACAGTCCATTTCCAGGGCTGTGGGATTCTCTTCCTAAGGTACCCAGGGCCTTTTGAAATACATACATTTTCATTCTGAAAATGCATAGAGATGTAACAATGAAATCCCCCAATATAACTAAATAGAAGCTAATTTTTTAATGGATACATTTTAAATCAGAGTTTATCTCCCTCCTTCTCCATATGTTTATATGACATGTCTTTGTCTTTGTCTTATAATAAATATTGGTAATTTGTTAGTTTTTACCTTATAGAAACCTCTCCAGGAAAAAAAATGCTTCCTTATTTTTACACAGAGAAAAGTGAATATAAAAGGGATTCTATAAATAGAACTTTATGGAGTGGAGAAGGTGGTTGTTAAATTTCCCATGAGATGTCAGCAGTTGTTAAGAGGAAATGGGAATGATCACCTCAAATCTTTCTTTACTTGCGTTCCTAACGAACTCGAATGATTTGTGATTCTCTCCCATCATATATGCCCAAATACCTTCAATTCTGAAAAACAAAAACCAAATAGAAGGATAAAAAATTATTTTTTCAATCTGATTCTACATCACAGAGGAAAGATCAAACTGTCACCTGCCACTTTCCCATGTGTGCTAGACACTGAACACCCTTGAAAAGAGAGCTCATGCCTGTAAGCCTAGCTACTTAAGAGACTGAGCTCAAGAGGATCAAGATTTGACACCAGCCTAAACAAAAAGTTTGTAAGACCCCCATCTTGACCAATAAAAGGCTGAGTGTAATGGTGCATACCTATAACCCCAGCTATGTGGACAAGATAAACAGGAAGATGGAAGCCCAGGCTGGCCTAAGGGTGGGGGGAACTCTATTAGAAAAATAATAGTAAAGGCTGAATATGTGGTAGAGTTCCTGAGATCAAACCCAGTGTATCAGATGATAATAATAACAACAACAACAACATTATCCAGTGAATAATCTTGGTCTCACTATACCAATGAAAGAGCTTCCATGACTTGTTCAAGGTCACATGGCAAAGCCAAGATTCAAACTCATGCCTTTGATTTCAAACTGGAGTGTTCCAAGTTCATGTCCAACCTCTCCTTTTCCTAGGAGTTTTTCTGGCTTTTTCATGTACCATATTTCTTAGACTCCTCTCCACTGAAGAATTTAGCCTCTACTCATGAGCTGTTTGAAGAACTACATCCTGGGACAAAAGAGGAACCTGTTCTCCATGATCCAGCAGTGGCCAGGCTTTGACTTTCTTCCCTGCCTCAGATCACATCAACCCTCTGGGCGTGCTACCCCAAGACCCATTATCCCTGTCCTGCTCACTGAGCCCAGACTACAGCTGACTGCACATAGGGGAGGGGAAAGCGACTTTCTATTGATTGAGTGGATGGATCAGAAAAAGAATCATCCCAGAGCGTTGGCCTCGTGGCTCTGTGTGAGCCTGGGTGAAAATTGGAGATCACAGGGCGTCCTGGGAGAAGGTGTCTTCACTGGATTTTGATTGTCTTCCCATGAGCCTGCTGCCCAAAACAGTGCTCTAGAGGCTCAGCCCTATGGTCCCAGGCCTGAGACATGGAGTCTTGATTCTGGGGTTCCTTCAGTGACTGTAGACTGGGTAACTCCTTACAGTTCCCCAACTACCATTTGAGCCACAGCTGTGCTTCTGGCAATGTGTGTGTGTGTGTGTGTGTGTGTGTGTGTGTGTGTGTGATTATAAAGGTGATATGCAGAGGGATTACAGTCATCTAAGTCAGGTAAAGAGTACATTTCTTTTTAGACAATGTCATCCTTTCGCTGGCTCTCTCCCAGTTTGCTTCTACCTTTTTGCTAGTTAACTGGAGATAAGAGGCTCACGGACTTTTCTTCCTAGGCTGACTTCACATCACGATCCTCAGATCTCAGCCTTCTGAGTAGCTAGGATTACAGGTGTGAACTACTGGCCCCAGGGCCAAGCCTTTCTGCTAGTCCTCAGCTTTGTACTCCATTGACTGAAATGAGACTGGGCAACACTCCCCCATGAAGTGGTTATAAAGATTCTGAGAGCTCATGCAAGCAAGGGCCTGCAAGACAGATGGTGCCCAAGAAATGCCTACAGAATCAAAATTCTTTGAAAGCATTTCCTGCTTCCTACAGCCAGCACAGACCCTCCTCCCCTGTCCCGGCAACAGATGTTACGATCAACAGTGTTTGCCGGCATCACTAGGCAGGATGAGTTACCTTGGAAAGGGGATAAACGGAGAATTCTCTTTGGTAAATTACAGCTCCTGCTAAAGCTTTGACACTTCTATTTTCTCCTTGTCACAAAAAGTCACTACATACTAGTGGTCAGTTTGGTTTACCTTTTTGTGTTCCATTAACCCACAGAGCCAGCCAGGCAGTGCTCAGGCCCACAGGCGGTCAGGTAGTCTGCAGGACACAGCTATTGTAATGAGAGAAAACCCATGGCCTTTTCCTAATGAAGCTATGGCAATTAGCCCTGTAAGTTGCTCATGAGCCTCATCCCCAGTGGAACCCAATAGAGATAGCCATCTTGGTGACAGGTGATGTGAAAGACTCTGCGTCCACTGACATGTTGTTACGGAGTTCCAATAACTGTGCATTGATGTGCTTTGAAGTCTGCCACGGTGACTTGTGATTGAAATATAGAGCCGGAGCCCAGGAGGAAGCAGGATGTGAATTGATGGCCTGGGAAATGAGGCTGGACTGGAAGAAAGGGGAGGGAGGGAGACAGGAAGGGAGGGGGCAAGCCAGCCAGCATGAGAAGCACCAGGCATTATCCGGGCTCCATGCTGGGTATGCTCCCACCCCATCATTAGGGGTGTACCTAGGTTTGGGGTAAGGCCTCTGGATGCCCAGTTCTGCTTGCCAATCAGCACCCCACCTGTCTGGTTCCTAAGGGAGCTGTCCCCACAGGGGATCATGACAAATGGGAAATCAAAGCACCATTTTCTCATTAGCTGGGGCTGCAGATGGGTCAGTGCTATGCACTGCATGCTTGTCTTGGTGGCCTGCAGGGCCCAGGTGGCTCTGGCTGCAGGAGAGGAAAAGGGACAGGGAGAGCAGGATCTGGAAGGGAATGAATGATTGCTTTAGGTCTACCAAGTACCAGGCCTCCACTCCCTCAATAAAAGGTAATATTATAGAAAGACTAGAAAATGGAGGCCCAAGATGGGTAGGGTCATGGGGTAAGGAAGCAGTCTACAGTCAGGCAGCTAGAGAATGTGAGGGAGCCAGGATCTCAATCCAGATTGCCCACCTTTCCAGACCAAATGAAAGCGGGGGTGGGAGTTGGGGGGCTGGGGGGCACTTGGTCTGAGCTGCTCTGCGGTTGGACATTGAGCACCATTGCCGACATCAGAGTGAAAAGCTGCTGACTTTGGTCTCCCTGCACTTCATGAGGGAAGCATCTGAAGCTCAGAGGCACCCTGCCTCCTCCTGACATTTCTAGGTGACTGTAGGAAAGCATCCCACAGAGGGCTCCCGAGGGCTCCCCCCTCTTCCCACTTCCCCCACCATAAGGCTGGCACAGCCCCCACAGAGGGGCGTGGCTCAGCCATACTGTTCTGCCCCAGAAATGTGAGTTTCCTAGGGCTGATTTGAAGCTTATGTTAAATGTTGAGGTGACAAAAATTAAGACAGGGAAAGTACAGGAATGCGGAGCCTGTCTGCCGCCGGCCTCAGGAGCCTCCTCGGGTGAGCGTCCGGGGTCTTGCGTCTGCCCCACCGTGATGGCTTCAGTGAGGGACTGTCATCAGGGGTCCTCTGTACCTGACACCTGCAGCTGCCAGGATGCCAGCAGAAGGGGCCGTGCACGTGTGCAGGGACTGATGGGTAGGAAGATGGAGACACGTATAAGGGGGTATATTCTGAAACGTGGTGTTCTCATTTTCTTCTAGAGTGGGTCCCTCTGAAACAGTGACAGTGCTATGAAAGCCCACCCACTGCACAGACAAGAAGGAATCAGCCACCCAGGCCTTGTGCTTCTCAGTGGCAGAGCACTGAGACCTGTAGTTCAAGGCCTGTGGTGGTGATGGCCTTGCTCTAGGAAACCATTTAGCCCCAAGAAAGCCAATGGCTGAATTTATAGGAACCCAAACCATCTAATCCCGGGTCATATGTTCAGCCTTTTTTCCCTCAGCATTCCCTGCTATTCTTCATTAGCAATTCCAAGCAAGAAACACAACCTGCAAAAATAAATCATCTCAGTCCATGTGAGCAGGTGTCAGAAAATGCCAGAGCAGCCAGGCGTTGGTGGCTCACACTTGTAATCCCAGTTTCTCAGGAGGCTGAGATCTGAGAAAGGAAGTTACAAAGCTAGCAGGGCCAGAAAAGTTCATGAGACACTTATCTCCAGTTATCACCAAAAAACTGCAAGTGGAGCTATGGTCCAAATGGTAGAACATCAGCCTTGAGAAGAAAAAGCTAAGGGACCCTACTGGCCTTGAGTTCAAATCCTAGCACTGACATGAATAAAACAAAATGTCAGAACAACAAACATTCAATTCTTAGTTTAGAGAAGGGGAGATCTGGTGAAGGCTTGTCTCTTGGCTTGCTGATGGTCATTTTGTACTTGGATCCTCATGCAGCCAAGAGCAGACAGAGCATACGAGCTTTTTCAGATCTCTTCCTAAAAGTCACCAATCCCATCCAGTGGGGCTGTACTTACATGACCTGGACTACTGCACCCACCCCAAAGTCCCTACTTCCTAATGAATCTCACTTGGGGAAGAAGAGTTCACACTATGTATTTTGGGGGTGGGGCATACAGATATTCAGTCCACAGGCAGGCCCCAGAGAAGATAAAGAACAGGGCAGCTGGCCCTCTCGTGGTAATATCCTCTCTATCTTTGCAGGAACTGCAAGCTGAGTAGCAGCAGCCTGTCCATGGCCGCCGTGGACATTCTCTACATCGACATCACCAGGAGGTGGAACTCTGTGACCCTGGACCAGCGAGAGTCAGGTACCTGCTGGTCACCCCCACCAGGTTCTCATGTGGCCCAAGAAGCACTGAGGGGAGGGGGCGGGGGAGCAGAGTGCATACTCTTCTGTGATGCTGAAGAAGGAAGATAATCCGATCTGCTCTGGGCACCACTGCAGAAACTAAGTAGAACTGAAATTCCAGGGTACTGTCTGCTACCAAGGCATGACCCCTGCCACCTTCTAACCCCACCATTAGCACCCTCTGGCTATGCTTAAGACTGACTACATCTCTCTTGGGGAGACTCAGCTATTCACTCATTTCCTCTCTCCATCAGCACACATTTACTGAGCACATGCTAGCCAGGTGCTGGAGAGACTAAAGAGAACTTGGCTCTGGTGTGGAAAAAACTTTCTGTGGGGTGGGAACCACATGGGGAAATGACCTCGGCATCGTGAGAGATGTGCTGAGATAGGGAGAAGCAAATAGAAGGAAGCCAGCAGAAAGCTCCTCATCCCTTTCCAGGGAGAGCCACTTGGAGAAGGACCTTCAGGATCATCTGCTTGGGCATAGGGATAGCTGAGCCTAAACGTGGACACCTGTGAGGGGTTGGGACCCAAGCCACCCCAACGATCTCAGATGGACTGGAGCAAAAGGAACAGGAAGGCGTGGGAATAAGGATGGAAGGTCTTGAATGGCTCACTGAAGGATTTGACCTTGAGCATCGGTGTTCTGTGGGGAAGAGTTGTATTAGTACATACCTGTGGATCGAGGAGTTCCTGAACTTTCTCCTTACAAAGGGTGTTTTGTTAAAAAGTCCTAATAATAATAGCTGATATTTGTATGACTCATGGCAGAATCACCAAATTTTTTCGAACTTATTCTCTCCTTAAGTGTCGCCATGACCTAATATGGAAGACACCAGGCATCTTGTTTCACAGATGGGTAAACTTCAGGTTGGTGATGGTCATGCAGCGACAGTGGACCCATAGCCTCCTGGTGCCGCTCTCCCCTCCCAGCCACCTCCCTGTACAAGCAATACCCAGAGGGGCAGGGGGGGAGGGGGCGGGGAAGGGGTGTGTGCCTCAGGTAGCAGCTGGTTCCTGTGATTTGGGGGACAGGATGTGAAGTCAGAGGTTGAGTGATCCAGGTTGCATTTGACTGCAGTTTGAAAGTGCCAGCTGTAAAATGACCCCAGGACACCCACCATCTGCAGTGGCCTTAAGGTCTTCGGTACCACTGGGTCCTAAAGCATTTGGGATCGTGGCAACCCAGGCAAGCTGGTTCATCTTATTAGTAGACACAGTGGTGGAAATGCCTAGGGCAGGGCTGTCTGACTGTTGGTGCCACACCCAGCAGATCTAGCCCCATGCCCACACATTGGGACACAGAGTCCCCTCCCTGGAGGGCACTGATGCTCATCATGGCTGCTTTTTCTGAGTTAGATAAAGCAGTAGTGATGTTGTAGTGATGTTGGCTGCCAGTTGTCAGTTATGCCAGGCACTTTACATGTACAGCATTGCCTGAAATTCTCCCGCAGATAGGTCTGATTGTGGTACAGAGAAGGAAACTGAGGCTCAGAGGCGTAGTTGGTAGGTCAGATTCAAACACCAACCTAGGTGGGTTTTCCCTCCAGGTCACTTCTTTCTACTCATTGGTCCTGGAGTAAGATGACCACAGTGCTCTCTCTGCCCTATTTTTTTTTTCCATTCAAAAGCAAAAGTCAGACAATCTCCACAGTCAAGTGGAGTCTCCACAAGGCAAGTGTTCCAGTTGCATCTCTGCACTTAGCAGCTCCGGCCACAGCTCCAGCTCCCCTGGCAACAGGAGAGACACTAGATGGAGCGTCTGCAGGACAGGCAGCCAGATTAATTACCGTTTTTGAGGACCCAGCATGCTCATGTGACAATTAGCCGACGTCACTTTTTGCTGATGCCTTCAGAAAGCCAAGAAGTGTTTGCTCTGTGAGCTGGATGCCCGCGGAGGGGCCAGATGAGGGAGTGGGGTGGGGGCTGTGGAATTATTAAATATTGAAATTGATCAGGAGTAGCAGCAGGAAGCTATTTATCATGTTTTATTGCTTCAAACTAGCATGAGCATCTGGTCCATTGCTAATTCTGAGTCGCTTTCCCTGTTTTGTTTGCCTCTTGAATTGTCAGCTCCCTGCAGGCAGAGCCCAGAGGGACCAAACACCAATGTCGGCTCTGCTGAGGAATTCTGGGGTCTGCCAGGGTCTCTCCACTGGCACTGATCAGGCTAAGGAAATGAAATGATTACTTATTTTTAGCATGTATGGGCCCCGGCTCTCTACCACCTACTCCTGTGTGGAGCAGCAATTGTGGGTCAGATAGACCATTTGGGGACTATCTCATACACATACATAGGGCTGTTAATTCTTGCACTAGAGCTTCAAGGTGTGTTATAGAATCTCATGTTACAGATGAGGAACAGGAGGTTCCAAGAGCAAAAGTGACTTTCCAGGTCTCATCTCCAGTGAGTAACAAAGGCAAGATTTGAACTCAGACCTCCTGCCAACTGACTACAGGTGCGGTCCCCAAGTCTAGGGCCCAACCAGAAAGTACTGGTTCACCTGAATGACTGAGGAAGGGACAGGGCTTGTGAGGTGAGAGGCACGGACGCAGTGGCAGGAAGGTGAGCTAACATCAAAGCTCTGTGAACTTCAGAGCTGAGAACAGGACTTTGTATGTTTTCACAACCAAAGAACGACGACTGTTTAAGATGATGGATATGCTAATTGCCCTGGTTTGATGATCACATAATGTATACATGTACTGAAACATCACATTATTCTTCATAAATGTGTACAAATGTGATGTGCCAGTGAAGTAGTCAGCCCATCCAGCACAGGGCCTGCAGGGAGGACAGAAGTACAGTGTGCGTTGGGGTGGAGGTGCCTTGTCCAAGCTCCTGCCTGCCCTTTCCTCATCCTCCATTGCTACAGAGAGGAAATAACAGGGCCTAGGAGGTCTAGGAAGAGAACCAGACATGAAAGCCAGGAATGAACCTTCTCCATGCCGACTAGAGCTGGTGTCAGCCAGGGCCAAGTTCTTGTCTCTTTTTCAATCTGGCCTCCCACCCCTGACTCGTAAGGAGAAGGGGTATCAGAACCCAGATGCCTTATGAGGACCATTCAGGAAGCACCTGGAGAGCAGTGGAAGCAATCTGTGCTTGGGTTGCTTCTCGCTTTAGGCAAACATTAGCAGAAGACCAGAGTGAGTCCTTCCTTCTTTCCTTCCTTCCTTCCTTCCTTCCTTTCTCTCTTCTTCTTTCCTTCCTTCCTTTCTCCCTCCCTCCCTCCCTCCCTCCCTCCCTCCCTCCCTCCCTTCCTTCCTTCCTTCCTTCCTCCATCCCCCTCTTCCCTGTCTCCTAGAGCTATGTAGACTGACAAGAAAGGAGTCTTTGGAGCTGGGTATGGCTCAGTGGTAAAGCCAGGCTTAGCATGCAAGAGGCCCCTTGATTGATTTACTACCGCCAAAAACAAGAGAAAGAAGTCATTGAAGAATGGTAGAACATAGGTCTCATTCTCAAAGGCCAATCATTCATTCAACAAAAAAGTAATGACCATGTCATCTAATATTGGGCCCTAAGGAGATATAAATTCCATACAGATCCTAGCCTCTTAAGAAAAAAGTGTAATTGAGACTATTTACTGGACATTTACTATTGGAGAGAAGAAAAATTGTTATGACCATTAGACAGATGAGGAATTGAGACTTAAAGAGATAAAATTAGCAGAGTCCAAACCTTGTCGCAGGGACATTGGGATTTGAACAAAAACTGGTCTAACTGCAGAGCTCATGTGCAAACCTTTGCATTATAGCCACTGGGTCTGGGTCACACATGTGAGTCCAAGCAGTTGATGATCATACCAAGGTATGCCCGGAGCTCCCAGCAGAGAGTAACAGAGGAGGAGTAGAGTCAGTTAACAGACAGAATCCACCCGCAGCTCTTGAAAGAGGGGAATGCCATGTTATCCAGAAAGGGCACTGGCAGTGTACTCCATACCCTCAGGGGCCTTGCATTTGGCCTACAACATACAAAACCATCTTGCCCAGGACCCAGTGAGTATTTGATCACCTCAAAGCAAGGAAATCTGAGTGGGAGAGCCATGTCTTAAGTAGACACAATTTCTGTTAATGGGGTCCCTCTTCCTGCCTCTGACTGCTCAGTTTAAAATGCCAACCATGCTGGGCACTGGTGGCTCATGCCTGTAATCCTAGCTACTCAGGAGGCTGAGATCTGAGGATTTCAGTTCAAAGGCAGCCCAGGCAGGAAAGTCCACAAGACTCTTATCTCCAATTAATCACCAGAAAATTGGAAGTGGTATTAAGGCTTAAAGTAGTAGAGCACTAACCTTCAGCTGAAGAGCTCAGGGACAGCTGCCAGGCCCGGAGTCTAAGCCCCATGACAGACCCCCCCCCCAAAAAAAGCCAGCCCAGTGAGATAGGATCATCCCCTCCCCCAGCACCGGCCGTGTCTTAAGTGCTTGCACATCCTCTCCTCAACTCTTTCTTCTGCCTTAAACTCTTCACTGGTACTCAGCAAAACTGGTACCCAGAGAAGAGTTTCACCAGATCCCTGATGCTTGAGACCATTGTGAACAAGAAGATAACCAGCATGAGGGACCTTGCTATTGAAATAGAGGAGAAAAGTGGTCCTTAAAAAAGATGTGTGATGGGGGCTGGGAAGGCGGCTCAGTGGTAGAGCGCTTGTCTTGCACGCATGAGGCCCTGGGTTCGATTCCTCAGCACCACATAAGCAAAAAGAAAAAAGCTGGAAGTGGCGCTGTGGCTCAAGTGGTAGAGCGCTAGCCTTGAGCTGAAGAGCTGAGGGACAGCGCCCAGGCCCAGAGTTCAGGCCCATGACCAGACCAAAAAAAAAAAAAAAAGAAGAAGAAGAAGAAGTGTGATAGCCAGGCTTGGTGACTCATGCCTGTAATCCTAGCTACTCAGAAGGCTGAGATCTGAGAATCATGATTCAAAGCCAGCCCAGGCAGGAAAGGCCGGGAGACTTTTCTCTCCAACAAACCACTCAGAAAGCCAGAAGTGGCGCTGTGGCTCAAGGGGTAGAACACTCACCTTGAGCTGAGCTGCTGAGGGACAGCGCCCAGGCCCATGACTGACCAAAAGCCAGGTGCCGGAGGCTCACACCTGTAATCTTAGCTACTCAGGAAACTGAGATCTGAAGATTGTGGTTCAAAGCTAGCCTGGAAAACAAAGTCTTTAGCTCCAGTTAATAGCCAAAAGTGGCTAAAGTGATAGAACACTAGTCTTGAGAAAAAGGGGGGGGGGGAAGCTCAGGGACAATGGCCAGGTCCCAAGTTTAAGCACCAGGACAAGCACAAGAAGAAAAAAAAATGAGGAGAAATTTCAAAACTAGGAAAAAGTGTACATAGGACCAAGTCTAAACATCAGCCCAGCCTCTCAAAACAGCCATGTTTTTGGTTGTTTGTTTTGCATTCTGTTGGATCTCAGGTGCATAAAATTGCATTAATCAGCATCATTCATGAGACCTTTCTTCATGGTCTCTGCCCGGCCAGTTCTTACACGGTTAGCTTTTGTAATTAGCTATTAATAATGGAATAAGCACACGCAAGCTCACCACCCCCCCAAAAAAACAAACCTTGACTTGAGAATAACCTGCATCTGACACATGGCCCTCCCATCCCCAGCGCGTTCCTCTCCTCTCCCCACCTCATCTGTACCCAGAGTTCATCCTTCCCTAAACAGGCCTGTCTGCAGCACTCTCGAATGTCAAAGACTGTTCAGGAGCTCGATGGAACTTAGTAATATGTATTTCACACTCTCTGGCATGCCAGGAAAATTGTCATTTAAAAAAAATTAAGGATTTTAATTTCCAATTCTAGAATTTCCATCAGAACACAGAACTAAATGAGGGTGTTATCAGCAAAACGGGGGTGTTGTAGTCCTCTCCTGGGCCGGAATCAAATGAGGAAACAAATTGGCTGTGGAGATGCAGTGATTTCATGTAAATTGCACTCACGATTTCTTCTTATCAAGGCAACGTTGCTCCAACTCCTTCCAGCGTAGAATCGCACATTTTGAAGGAGAAAGATGAGGACAGCATTGAGATCAGGCAATAAAAGACATCACTGTGTCAGCGATGTGAGAGCCAGAGTTCACCTACAAAGGGAGAGCTGAGCCCACCCCCTGGCATCTGGTGCATCTAGCACAGTCCTGACATCTGGGGGTTCCTGGGTCTCTGTTCACTTTTCAGCCAGATGTTTCCCTGTTTTGAGAGAGAAACTATGCCAGGCATAGTAGCACACACCAGTATCTCAGAACTCAGGAGACTGAAGCAGATAGATTATGGGTTTGAGGCCAGTATGGGCTACACAGTGAGGCCTTGTCTCAATAAAAAACCAAATGAAGAGAAAGAAAAGGAAAAATGCTGATGGTCTTTCCCAGTAACCAATGGAAACATGATTACAAAGGAAGGGGATATGGATTGGAGAATCACCCTCCTATACCATTTCCCACCAAACACACACACACACACACACACACACACACTTTACTCAGAAAACAAGTTTAATGTCTGAATACCTGAGCCTCGTGTCCCACTTCCTAAAACTGCCTTGATTCGAACAGCAATTTACTCAAAGCTACGGGCTCTGGATTCAGACAAACCTGGTTTTGAACTTGGGTTTAATAACTTGATAGCTAGATGACCTCTAGCAAGTTGTGCAACTTCCATCACCTGTGAAGTCAAGTGAATCATGATACCTGCCCCCTCCACCCCCCCAAAAATAGAAAAAAAATGAAACAAATCCCAGGAGATCTTGGAGCCATCTCTGCCCCTGTGCCCCACAGCCTGGGCTGCGGTGACTGTGGCCACGTAACTCTCATGCATGGCTTCTTCGGGATTTGTTTCCTGGGCATCTGCTCCTGCCGTGTCTTTGCAGATCCTGGACACAGAGACAGGAAGAAGGGGCTGTATCATAGCCCAGCCAGAGGGGCCGGTACGAGACGGCAACTGACTTCCCCTCGGTGCCAGACAGAGTCCCAGCCCTCTCACTCCCTTTCCAGTTGGCCCCACAAAGCACCGGTGGGTTGATGATTTGGGAAGCAGGGATGCTCCCTGCCTTGGAGCAGGGCAGGCTCTGGTACTCTCTGAAATCGTCTTTCAACTAAGAACCTCCCACTGGCCACCCCGCCTGCAGTGTCTGATCTCACAGTTCCAAGACCAAGGAAGGACATCTGAGTGATGAGGATCCCTCCAGCCGGACACCTGTCCCTCTGTGGCCATTCATCACCCTACCAGCTCCCCTGTCACCCCAGGGTGCCGGCCACCTGGGGAGCCCTCCACTGAGGCCCTTGCTTCCCACAGCTCAGCTTCTCTGCCTCAATGGGCCGTTCTCCCCCAGGCCAGACCCCAACCTTTCTCATCTGCTCTGACCACCGGGACTCCCTCTTAGTCACAGCACCCATTAGGCACTGAAACAAGGAAACAAGCCTGCAGCTCTGGCCTGAAGTTGAACTGACTCCACCAGAGATCTTGCTGCATCCTAGCACTGTGACACACAGGTCATATGGACCAGACACTGGGCTATACCAGCCAGCTATCCTGTGAGCCTCTGAGTCTAGATACCATCTCCCAACCACATCGCCTCAGTCGACTTACACAAATCATCTAACACCTCTACGTTTCATCAGCTGGAATAAGCAGCCACCGACATGTAGTTGGTTGAAGATATACTGAAATATTTTAAAGTATTTTTACTTGGAATGTTTAGCAAGGCCTCCCTTATACATATACATGGCCTCCCCCCGCCCCGGATAGATGGGGCCTCAGAGAGCAGGGTTGAGCTCACGCAGCGCCTCATGGAGGTGTCTGGCACCGACGATATTCTTCAGCCTTGAAATTATCTTGCAGTCAGATGGGCTTCTCTGGATGTGTGCCCTACACGCTTACAAAATAGTAGGCATCAGAAGTATTTTTAATAAAAGCAAGTGAGCCAACAGAAATGCCAGCCTCCCCTCCCCCACCCCAGACGCTCTTCTTTGAGGCTGCAAAGTGATGACTGTATTCTTTTGAGGTGTCCTCACCCCAGGGGTGCCCCAGGTCGTCTGTACTCCTACCCACTACCCCAAACCAGTTGAGTACCTAGCCTTCCTCATCCTCGGCCATCTGGAATACAGAGGACAGGACCTCTGCCCACAGTCTGCTCCCTAAAAATAGAAAGGAAAGCTGACTTCTGCCAGGCACAGGTGGCTCACACCTGTAATCCCAGCTACACAGGAGGCGAGGATCTGAGGATCACAGTTCAAAGCCAGCCCTGGACAAAAAAGTTCTTGAGACTCTTGTCTCAGCCAGCAAAAAGCCAGAAGTAGAAGTGTGGTTCAAGTGGTAGAGTGACAGCCTTGCTAAAGAGAGCCAAAGGACAGCTGCCAGGCCCTGAATTCAAGTCCCAATACCAGCACAAAGAAGAAGGAGGAGGGGGAGGAAGAAGAGGAGAAAGAAAAGCTACCTTCTTTTTTACACACACACACACACACACACACACACACACACACACACACACACACACACACACACACACACACACACACACACACACACACACACACACACCTTACCCTGACTGCTTCCTGTCCCCAGGCCTCATAGAAGAAGCTGGCAGACTTTCACACCTGTGCTGACGTTTGGGAACCTTCCAGAGCCTCACTCTGGAGGCCAAAGTGGCCTCTGCAGTGGGCTAGTGACAGGCACCTCATCGGCAGGATTTCATAAGGAAGGACATTCTTGGTTTCCACATTGGCTCCTTTTCCTTTTTTTTCCTGCCAACATCACGAATCCCAATGTGTGTGTGTGTGTATGTGTGTGTGTGTGTGTGTGTGTGTGTGTGTGTGTGTGTGTGTATATGAGAGACTATGTGTATGATTATGTGTTACAAATTATGAAATGGCTCCCATTCCCTCTTGTCTAGTGAATTCACTCATTCCCAGGAAGCTCTGTCTAGTTTGTGATGCCATTTTCAGAGGAAGAAGTCAAGGCTGGGAGGAGGTTTCTGAACCTCTCAGGCCATCAGGGCCCCATCTTGGTTCTGCACTTCTCATGCAGTGACAACTCACAGCTCATGAAGATGCCAGCACACATGCTGTCCCAAGATGTCCCCAGTCCAGGAGTGGGAAATCTGTGCTTGGTGAGAGAGTTGACTTCCTGGTCATGCACAGCACAGGGTGATGATGAAAGATGTGTCCAGAAAGCACCGCGGCAGGCGCGCTCACTCCCAAGCCCGCCTCCTCCAGTCCCAGCCAGGGGCAGAGGAATGTGCAGAGTGTTTGCGTAGCATGGCTGTAACAAACACTTCGCTGGACCTCCCAGCTGTGCACAGGAGCAATCCCTCTTATCCTCCGTGTAAAGCTGAGTAAAAAGAGACTAGCCTGGTACAATTAATGCACACTAAGAAAGTGAAAAAGAAATAACAGAGACAGGCTCTGTTGTGAGGGCTGAACACCAGCAGAAGGGGAGGGCTCACAGGGAAGGAGAAAGAGTGAATATGGCTGAAGCAGTTCATCTGTATGTATGAAAGTAGAACAAGGAAATCCCATGAAATTGTTCTGAGAAGAGGGAGGGGGGAAAAGGGAGCCCGACAGCTGGGGTTCGATCGGGTATCTTCTGGTATGCATATGTAAAAATGTCACAATGAGATCCCCCTGTGTGACTTGTGGATGTTAATAGAAATGGCTTTGAAGGGAAAGGAAGGCAGGAAGAGAGAAGGAGAAAAAGAAAGAAGGAAGGGAAGAAGGAAGGAAAAGGGAAGGAGACAGCATTGGTTCAGGCTGTAATCCTAGCTACTTAGGAGGTGGAGATGAAGGTCCAGAGGTTCAGGAGACTCCATCCCCACCAAGTGGCTGGGTGTGGAGGTGTGCACCTGTTACCTCAGCTACAGGGAAAACATGACAGCTTGGTCATTCCAGTGCCCATCAACCCTATGACACAAGGAAACATGAATAGGAGGATCCCAGTCCAGGCCAGCCCAGGCATGAAACATGACCCTAGTGAAAAAATAATCACCTTCAAAAAAGACTAGAGGCATGGCTCAAGTGATAGGGTGCCTGCCTACAGGCCTGAGGCCCTGAGTGCATCCCCTGTACCACCAGTAAACAAAAAAGAAAGAAGGGAGGATGAGAAAGCTGAGGGGGAATGGGGCACCACCCATGACAGGTTTTGGATCAGAACCAAGTATCCTAACTTCTCAAACACACCCTTGAACATGACTGCCAGTGATCAACACAAACTCAAACCACACTTTCAGACCAGGAGCTGTACACACACTTATTGAAATGAATAGGCTTTATTTGTTCAAGAACATAAAGCAGACAGTATAGAGAATTCTCACATATTCCCCCACCCCCATACACTAGTTCCCCTACAATGCCATCTTGTGTTTGGCAGTGTACATTGGTTCCAGTTAACGAACAAATTATTGCTATGTTATTATTGACTGAAATGTGGTTTTCATTACAACTTGTGTTGTACAAGTCAAGTTGTGTTGTTCTATGGGTTTTGACAAATGTATAATGATATTTATATCCACCGTGACCGCATCAAACAGAACAGTTCCACTCCACTCCCCCCTTCCCCCCAAAAAATCTCTGCTCAAGCTCAAAGACAGCACCCGGACCTCAAGTTCAAGCCCTAGGATACACACACACACACACCACACACACACACACACACACACACACATACCACACACACACACACCCCACACACACACACCCCCACACACACACATACACACACACCCCTCTCTGCTCTACATATTCAGCTCCTTGAGCCCAGGGCAACTTGTGATCTTTTTATTCTCTCTCATTTGTCTTTTCCAAAATGTCATGTTATTTCAAACTGACTTCTTTCACTTAGCTGTATACATTTAAGTTCCTCAATATTTTTTTGTGAGTTGATAGTTAAATTACAGCTGCTTGTTTTCTTGAAAGTACCTTGGGTTGAAGCTGGAGCCTTACCCTTTTTGTTTGCTTTGTTTATTTGGAGGTACTGGCGTTTGAACTCAAGACCTTGTACTTGCTAGGCAGGTGCTCTACCACTTGATCCACACCTCCACACTTGTTTTTGAATCTCTGAATGATCGTCTGTTGAATGGGGTGGGCCCAATTGTTAGTCTAGTCATTTATCCAAGGATATCTTGGTTGCTTCCAGGTTTGACGATCATGAATAAAACTGCTATAATTATCCATGTGCAGGTTTTATGTGGGCATAAGTTGTTAGCACGGTTAGGCACACACCCAGGAATATGATTATTGGATGGCATGCTGTTGTTACTAAAACCGGTGACACTCCAGCAGAGGATGTCTCCACAAAGAAGGAGGCCTCCCCTGGCCCTGGCGCGCCAAGTTCATGATGGTACAAAAAAAATGAATGTTAGCATATACCAAGGTAGACACCAAAAATGTTTATTATGAAAGCGAAAAAAAGAGAGAAAATCAGTCCTCAGCCCAGACATGGATGCGGGCACATCTGGTAGCGGGGACAATGTATGCTTTCACATCTGGAATTATGGTGAAAAAGTGGGCTGTGTTTGGGCCCCAAGTTCACTGACGAGGAGGGCTCCCCTCGGTTCTGCACCTGGGCAGCTTAGTCATTCTCGCCTTATGAATGGGGCCCAGAGCTTTTCAAGGCTGGCCAGCTCACTACATTTGGGGACATCATGTCATGGGTGTCCAAGCATCTCTCTACATCCCATGGGCCGAATCACTTGGTACATAAGGGGCCAGACACGAATGCTTCTCAGTGCTTCTTCTCAGCTGCCCATGGCCCCTCTACACCATTGTGTATGATGTTATTATTATGTTATTCATATGATGTTATTTGTGTTGGCAGGAAAAAAATCCCCACTCCTGAATGGGGAGCTCAGATGTTCCCTTCAGGACAAATAGGTGTTTTTGTTTTGTTTTTTACAATTTTTATGCCCATAGGAGTCGTCTTCCCAAAGGCTTTTTTTATTGCCTTCCTATTTCTTTTTCCAGCCTGTGCCATTCTCTTAGATACTCTTGCTCAGTTCTAGAAAATGCTAGTCATTTGGGCAAGCAGACAAGATCAAAGGGAGCTTGTCCCTCCCCCTAGTCTTTTTAAGAATAAATGTTAGCAAGTTACGGTGCTGGGGTTCAGGGGGTCTGGCTGTGAAAGCAATGAAATAATACCTACGAGCTTTTAATCAAGCTGTTCATTACTATAGTATTTGTCTCAGAATTCCTAGCTCCTGTTTCCCATGTGGCATTTTCCCAGATCTATCCTACCCCAGGAAGATGGTTAATTTCAGATGTCATCTGACTGGACAAAGGAATACTTAGTCTTTAGAACTGACGATGCATTGTCTCTGGGGCTGGCATGTAGTCAGTAGACTGAGTGGGAATAAAGGTGATATTCTCTCTCTCTCTCTCTCTCTCTCTCTCTCTCTCTCTCTCTCTCTCTCTCTCTCTCTCTCTCTCTCTCTCTCTCCCCTCCTGCCCTGAGTCCTCAGAATAACAATGCTTCCCTCAAAGAAGGTTATCAGGCCTTTGGCCTTGAACTGAGAGCTACATCACCATTGCCGTGGTTCTGAGGCTTTGAGATATAGACTTGTCCTGATGTGGGACTTCCCATTCTCTATAATTGCACAACCCATAGCCCTAATAAATCACCTCTCATCTATCTATCTATTTATCTGTCTATGTATCTATCTATATATCTATGTATGTATGTATGTATCTATCTATCTATCTATCTCCTAGTGATTCTGAAGAATCCTGACTAATGCATATGGTAATGTTATGGTTCGCTTTACAAGAGAATGTCAAACTGCCAAACTGTCCAAACTGTCCAAGCTGTCGGTGTCACTTGCATTCCCACAAGGAATGAATGAGTCTCTGATGCGCCACATCCTTGTCGTCACTTGGTCTAGGCAGTTATTTTTTTATGTAACCATTCTAATAGGAACATAGTGGTGCTTTTCATTTTAATTTGAATTCCCTAAAGCCATCCAACATTGAGCATCTTTCCATAGCTCCTTTACTACTTCTCTGGTGAGAAATCTGTTTAGCTCTTTGATCCATTTCTTAATTGGACTGTTTTCTTATTGTTCAGTTTTAAGAGTTTTGGTGTATATTTTGGAAATAAGTTCTCCATCAAGATTATTTTTTCAAATACTTTCCTCATCTATGGCTCATCCCTTCATTTTTCATTCCCCACCCCCATGGTACTGGGTTCAAAGCCAGGGCCTGTGCATGCTAGCCAAGTACTCTGCATTGAACTATACTTCAACCCCATTTTCTTAGTCATATCTTTCTCAGAGCAGAAGCTTTAAATTTTAATAAAGTACAACTTACCAGTTTTTTTCTTCACATACCTTGCTTTTGGTGATATATCTAAAATTTAATACTCAAACCCAAGGTCACCTAGATTAGATTTTCTTCATTCCTCTGGTGCAATGTTATTTGACAGTGGACTTATTAGCTAGATATGTATGTTCCAAACTAGAATACTAACTAATTTTAAAAAGAGGAAAAAGAAGTATGGGGGGCTGGGCATGCTGCATACACTTGTAGTCCCAGGACCTCAGGAGGAGTTCTTGAAAGCTCAGGAGTTTACTGCCAGCCTGGGCAACAGTTGTGAGGCCCCATCTCTTAAAAAGTGAGGTGAAGGTCGGAGGAGGAGGAATGGAGGAGGAGGAAAAGTATAATTGGTACACTGAAAAAGGAGAGAAAAATATAATTGTATGAAACGTCTATTGAATTGGATGCTGGTGGCTCATGGCTGTAATATTAGCTGCTCAGGGAGCTGAAATCCAGAGGATTTCAAGTCCAAGCTGGGCAGAAAAATCTTTGGGATTCCATCTCCAACATAACCACCAAAAAGCTTCCTGGCAGTGTGGTTCAAATGGAAGAGCACCAGCAGAGCAAGTGTAAGGCCCTGAGTTCAAACTCTGGTCCTGGCAAAAACAAAACAAAACAAAAAAAGTGTTCTATTAAAACCAGAGAAGGCAGAACAAGAGAACATTTTTAAAAAGAGAAAAAAAAGAACACATGTAATGAATAGAAACAAGTTGTAATCATGGTAGATATTAATCCAATTACATAAGCAATTACTTTAAATGTTAATGGTTTACATAAATCAGTTGAAATACAGAGCCTGTGGAGAGAATGAAAAACAAAGCCCAACTGTATGTTGTTTGCACAAAAGCCATTTTAAACATAAAAACATAGATAAAATGTAAACATCAATAGATATAAGCATAGATAAAGCAATGAAGAAAGAGACCATTTCCACACTAACCAAAACAAAGTAGGAGTAGCTGTATGTATTTCAGACAAAGCAGAATAAGGAAACACAGAATAAGGAAAATTACTGGAGATAGAGGTGGGTAGCAATGATAATGAGGTCAGTTCTTCAAGAAGACATAACAATCCTTAACATACATGCACCTAAGAACAGAGTGTCAAAATACATGTAGCAAAACAGTAGAACCACAAAGAGAAGTAGATACAGCTATCACTGTGGTTAAAGACTTCAACACCCCCATCAGTAATTGACAGATCCTGCAGGCAAAAAAAAAAAAAAAAATAGTAAGGATACTGAATGGTACCATCAATCAACTGGATCTAATTGACATGTTTAAAATATATTATCCAACAAGAAAAGAATATCCATTCTTCTCTGTTCATATGGAATGTTCACCAAGATGGAGTTTGTTCTAGGGCATAAAATATATTTTGACAGTTTTACAAGAGTAGAAATGATACAGAGCATGCTCTCAGACCACAATAGACTAAAGCTAAAAATAAATTACAGAAAGAAAGATATTTGGGAAATCCCAAAGTATTTGGAGATTAAGTAGCCCATTTCCAAACAATCTGTATTCCCTCTGCTGCTATATTCTGGAAGTGATTAAAGAGAATCAGTATTCTTTCTTTCTTGAAATGTTCGGTAGAATTCACCAGTAAAACTGTCTGGGCTTTTTGTTTATTTGGGGGGGGTGGGATAGTAACTCTTCATTCAATTTCTCTAATAAATAATGAACTTATTCAGGTTATCTGTTTATCCTGTTTTGGTAAATTGTGTCTTTCAAAAATTTGGTCTATTACATCTAAGTTACCAAATTCATGGACATAGTTTGTTCAGAATTTTTCTCTATTATCCTTTTAATGTCCCTGAGAAGAAGAGGGTTGATTCCTCTTTTATTTCTGATATTAGGGATTTGTTATTACTAACTAGTATAACAATAATCTTCTCTCTCTTTTTTTCCTTGATTAGCCTGGTAGAGGTTTCTCAATGTTATTGATTTTTACAAAGCATCAGCATTTGGTTTCATTGATTTTGCTCTATTGATTTCCTGTTTTTAATTTCATTTCCTTGTTTTCTAATTTTCATTACTTCTTTTACTTCTTTTGGATTTAATTTTCTCTTTTTTCCCTAGTTTTCCTAAAATGAGGCTTAGATTGTTGTCAATCTTGCTTCTTGTCTACTATATGCACCCAATTATGTACACTTCCCTCTAAGCATGGCTTTTTTATGTCCCACCCATTTCTTTCTTTTTGGGGGGGGGGTCCAGTTGTGGGGCCTGAACTCTGGGTCTGGGCGCTGTCCCTCAGCTCTTCAGCTCAAGGCTAGCGCTCTACCACTTGAGCCACAGCGCCACTTCCAGCTTTTTCTTTTTGCTTATGTGGTGCTGAGGAATCGAACCCAGGGCCTCATGCAGGCAAGGCAAGCGCTCTACCACTGAGCCACCTTCCCAGCCCTATGTTCCACCCATTTCTGTAAAATTATATTTTTATTTTCACTTAGTTCAAAGCATGTTTCACTTTCTCTTGAGACTCCTTTTTTGAGAACATTGTGTCTGTCTCACTATGAGCGGGAGTGCACTGGACAATTGCTGCAGCTGTAGGAGCCAGGGGCTTGGGTCGCCTCTAATTTTCTGTTTTCTTCATTCCTCTTCTTGCCTTCAGGTTTCCATAAAAACTCCTTCTTAGAGGGAGTCTCTATCTTGAATCTCAGTTCTAGTCCTCAGTGACTCAGGTGGAGCCTGGGGATGTGGTGTTCAGATGCTGAGGACAGAAAGCATTCTATAACCTCAAAGTGAAATCTCAGCTCCTCAGTGGGTTTGCACCGGTGCCCCAAGACTTTCCAAAATATTTCTTGCCTGATTTTCCTCCAGGAGGGACAGGAAGCCTGAGTGGAGATTCTGGACTTGTCTAATTGTCCTTCTCCCAGGCCAGTTGAGCCTCTGGCCAATTAGCCTCCTTTGAAGACAAGCCTTTGTTGTGGAGTAAAATTCTAGGAATTTTTAGGTTCTAGAATATTCCTAAATGGTCAGTCCCTACCCTCTTCCCTTTACCAACCACCACCCCTGCCAGAAGCCCTTCCAGAGACTTCCATGGAATCCTGGATAAAGCCTAGACTTTGTCCCATATCCAAGAATGCAGTGAGAAGAATCTCCATATTCAGTTCTCTATATTTAGGAAATGGCCTGAGCTAGCCAAGACAGAGCTTGTCCAGCCTAGAGCTCACCATCTTTGGTGGGGGGAGGGGGGAAGGCTGACCTCAGGGGCAGACACCAATGGGGGCACCTTCAGATCCTACCAGGCACATTCTACAAGGCGCCTGTCCTTTACTACAAAACCCCAGCAGTCAATACCAGTGCCCAGATCCCTGAGTGGTCATTTGGCCATGTCTGCAGTCCGGAATGGAGGTCGCTGCATAGTTATCTGGCCTCAAGCGTGATTATAAGCATGTTTTCTCTTGTGTTTCCCTCAAGAATGCTGCCAGCCAACTGAGGGCCAGCAGCAGTGGCCTGGGCCTGGGGCGCCCGGGTGGCATCCTGGGGGAGGTGCACGCATCTCCTTGGGGAGGCCTGATTACCGCTGAGGCGCTGTCTTCTCGCTCGTGGTGGGTGTCTCTGCCCACGCGTCCCATCGTGTCTGTAAGGGGAGGCGGAGGCCTTATGTAAGCGCATCCTCATACAACCTGTCGTGTTGGCACTCGGGGCTGGGGGACCCCCTCCCTCCAGAATCCCCATGGGGACCGTGATTCTGTGCTGAGCAGGCTCCCTCCAAGCTCCACGGCTTTTGAGATCAGCCTTGTGGGCCTCATTGACACTCGCTGCAGCCATGGGCCCTGCCCAGCACCTGTTCTTCTAGTTCAGTCTCCAAAGGGAATCTCTGGGCCAGACCCCTGGGCCTCCCTCTGGGCCTCTGCTGGGGTGTTCCTCCTTCCTAGAATGCCCTTGCCCACCTGGATGCCTGGAGCAAGCCCACCCTGGGCTCCTCCCTTGAAAGGCCTCCCAGACCCTTGCCCTGTCCCTCCTGCAAAACAGTCCTGCATTCTGCAGTGCTCTGTTGCTTCTTGGCATACTCTCCATCAGACCTTACTCTGTTATCTGTTTCCCGGCTCTACCTACCTCAGTGGGTACAGAGCACCTTTTTGCTGGTGCCTGGTTCCAATTTGGCACCCCAGGCCTAGAACAGTAGAAACTTATGATTAGTGAATGAACAAGTACATGGCATCTCCCTGGGCTCCTGATTCTTAGAGAAACTCCTGCAAGGAGACACAGGCAGGGCACCTCAGCTCTACCAGGCTGAAGAGAACTGATCTTGAGCAAGTCACGTGCCCGCTCCCCACTGTGTCCCCTTCAGCAGCCAACTAGAACAGTGCCAGGGTGAATACCACGAGCCCAAGGCGACATGGGTTCCACTAGCCGAGGTGACAGAATCCTAACCAAGTTAGGTTCCCCTAATTCTCCCCTCACAGAGGCCCAAACTCAGCCCAGCTCCCAAGCAGGAGTACAGTAAAAGAAACACTTTCGCACACTAATAAAATTACCTTCTCTAAAGAAGGCAATTTGCATGTTAATGTTTTAGGTAATTCTGTGCAGCTCCAATGCCCTCAGGGCTGCAATTTCTCTCTGACAAAGTGACGAAAATAAACTCCCCGCCTAAAGAGCATTACTCTTCTTTCTCATTTGGGCTTGAACATGACATTCTTAATGTGAATCAAATTGAAACCCACTGCTCTTCTTTTTGACACTGATCTGCCTCCTGTCACCTCTCTAAGTGACAGGCAGGCTGGCTCTGATTGGCACCTGAGGTGGTGTCTCCTTGAGGCCAGGGCTGGGGCCCTTGGTCAGTGGCCACCACGAACCACCTCCTGACCCCCTGTAAGGCTGAGGCCACAGTCTTCTGAAAATTCCAGAAGGCCCAGCCAGATGACTAGAGGATATGTCAAGGGGAGCAGAGTGGCCTTTGAGGGTGACTTCAACTTCCCCTAGACGGCCAGTTTACTGGAAAGGATGCAGAATTGCTGGTCTGCAGGATGAAGGGCGTTTATCCCACCAGGCGTGGCCCCACTAGTGACTTGAAGACAGGAAAGATCTCACAGCGCCCACACACGCTCCCCAAGAGCGTGGGGGAGGTGGGGACGAAGCTAGAGCTGCAGCTCAGAAGAGGCAGATTGCATTTGAACTTAGGCATGTCTGCTCTGCACCCTGATTCTTCAACCCCAAGTGAACCCACTAATGTTCCTTGGCTCTGCCACACACCAGGCCCTGGCAGCAAGGAGCAGGCGCAGGATGCACACAGTCGGGCCCTGCTGTCCCTAGTGTCTGGAGCAGAGGCAGAGCGTGAGCGTGGGACACACCTTGTCATTGGCGGTTATGAGTTCTGTGAACTAAAATACAGTGGTTTTGTTGTTATTATTATTGTTTTGGGTTTTGCCAGTACTAGGATTTGAACTCAGGGCCTAGAGTGCTGTCCCTTAGCTTTTATACTCAAGGCTGACGCTCCACCACTTGAGCCACAGCTCTACTGGCTTTTTGGTGGTTAGTAAGAGATAAGAGTCTCACAGACTGTCCTGCCTGGGCTGGCTTTAAGCCTCCATCTACAAAGCTCAGCTTCCTACGTAACTAGGCCTGAGCCCCTGGCTCCTGGTAAAATGAGTTTCAATGCAAACCACAGAAAGACACATTTATCTTGGGATAGAGATAGAGAGATGTGCCAGAAAAAGTAGCATTTGAGCTGAGATGCCAGGGTCACCCAAGGTAGGACCTAGGGAAGACTCCCCAGTAGCCAAGACCAGAAGCTGGGAAGATGCGCAACGGGTTCTGGGAGACAAGAGGTGGGGGAGCATCATAGAGGGACTGTAGCGTGCCATACAGGAGAAGCCGGAGGGGGCTGGTGCTTGCAGAATAAAAGAGTGCGGGTTCTTTTCTGAGTTTCAAGCATGGACACCCTGGCTGACCCGGGTCTGTTGGAGGAAGGAGGCTGGGGCAGGGCTGCTGGGGCAGGGCTGGCAGCGGACAGCTTGGGTTGAGCGTGGGGTGTGCAGAGGCCCTGAGGAGGCCTGTGGGAGAAGCTTCAGAAAATGACCAGGCTTCTGGCTCCAGCATGTAGAAGAAGGGTGGCAAAAAAGATGCCATTTCTGGGAATGGGTAGGACTCCAGGAAAGGCAGGATTGGAAAGCCAGGACCAAGACACTCATTTTTTAACAGACTCTTTGAGATGATAATGAGGTGTCCCAGTGGCCACAAGCCGTCTGGCCTGGAGATAAGACTTCAGATGATTCTCCCTGGCATTGATTCATTGTAGATATTTAAAGCCCAGGCAATGAGAGACTAGAAGAGGGCAGAGAAGCCAGGCGGGGGCCCTGCAGGACTCAACTCAAGGTAAAGCACATCAGAGACAGCAGAAGAGACCAGAGCTGGAGGCAGGAGGCAGGCAGAGGGAAGGGAAGGAGGAAGGGGGGGCGGGGAGGACAGAGGGGAAGAGGGGGAGAGGAGGAGGGGAGCATTTCTTGGAGGGAAATGCTGAGAGGGGAGAAGACAGAGGGGGTGCCCAATCATTTGGTGAGACAGGCTTGGGTAGAGACAAGAAGGGAAGTCCTCTGAGCTGGAGGGGCTCCCGTGTGTGTGTGTGTGTGTGTGTGTGTGTGTGTGTGTGTGTGTGTGTGTGTGTGTGTGTGTGTGTGTGTGTGTGTGTGTGTGTGTGTGTGTGTGTGTGTGTGTGTGTGTGTGTGGCCGAGCAGTGTGGCCGAGCATCTCCCAGGGGGAGTTTGGCTGAGCAGGGAGCAGAGAGGAAGAGGATGGTAGAAATACAACATCATGCCACCTCTTCCCTAATACAAGGGCCCAGACTGGGCAGTAGCCAGCAAGCTTACCTTCAGGAGCAGCAGAGAAACCATCCAGTGAGAACACTCAAGAGACAGGGCTTCAAACGATTCGTCTTTCTTTCCAACCCCCATGCTAGGCCAGCTCTCATCCTTTCATAGTACCAAGATTTTGCTCAGAGAGATCTTCCTTCCACCTCTGATCAGAAAACTCCTGCTAATCCTTAAGATACCAGCCCCTAGACAGTTTGACAGGAATGATCAAAACACACACGATGACCAGTGTGTTAATATACACCTGTAATCTCAGCCCTGAAGTAGGAGACTCTCAGAGTTAAAAAAAAGCCTGAGCTACATACTGAGACCCTGACTGGAAAAACAAATAGCTGGGTATCGGTGGCTCAAGCCTGTTAGTCTAGCTGACAGAATCTGGGATCTGAGGATTGAGATTCAAAGCCAGGCCAGGCAGACAAGTGGGAGAGACTCTTATCTCCAATTAAGCAGCAAAAGATAGGAAGTGGAGTTGTGGCTCAAATGGTGGAGCACCAGCTTTGAGTAAAAAGCTTGAGAGCACAAGGCCCTGAGTTCAAGCTCCAGTACTGATACAAAAATCATGGTCCAGGGCTGGGAAGGTGGCTCAGTGGTAGGGTGCTTGCCTTGCATGCCTGAGGCCCTGGGTTCGATTCCTCAGCACCACATAAGCAAAAAGAAAAAAGCCGGAAGTGGCGCTGTGGCTCAAGTGGTAGAGCGCTAGCCTTGAGCTGAAGAGCTGAGGGACAGAGCCCAGGCCCAGAGTTCAGGCCCCACGACCGGACCCAAAAAAAAAAAAAAAAAAAAATCATGGTCCATTCACACTATGAAATTCTATACAACCTACACAAACTGGAGTGGTTTTACATGCTGATAGAGAGAGGTGTCAAGACATATGACTTAAAAGCATGGTACAATATATATGATATGAGCCCAGAGATATATGTGTACAGATATTGACACACTGAGATGTGTGTGAGAGAATTGGAGCTCTCATACTGTACTGTGCACACACATCCTTGTTGTAGATTTTCACCTTTCATGCCTCTCCCAGGCAAGGCTTGGCTTCACCCTTGGTGTTGACCCCTGTCCACAACACCCCTCCCTCCTCCCTCCACTGTCTTACATTCGTCCATCCCCTGCACTAGGCCCAGAAGGCTGGCATCTCTGCTTCCACTTGGTGGCTGCCCTGTAAATGCGCTGCAGAGCAAGGCTGCTGTAGGAGGAGTGGGCTTTGCCATTAGAGTGGGATCATTGCAGCACAGCTTCCCGAGTCTCAGTGCACGAGCTGAGCCCAGAGAGAGGGGCAATACCCAGAGTGGACTGATGCTGTGCCAGAACCATCATTGGAGAAAACCAAGGGACTGGATGAATGCTGGGAGCAAGGTCAGGGAGTGCGACCCAGGCCAGGAATCTCCACCACCAAGCCCACTCTGCCGAACTCTGGCAAATGGCTTTGCTTCTGAGCCCAATAGTGAAAAACCCCAGACAACACCAAAACATTGCCATGTCATGAAACATAAGTGAGAGACCAAAGGGAAAGTGACCAAACACACCTCCCACTCTGATTCTGTCCTGTGTCCATCAAGTACTTAGCCACAGTACCCAACATACACCAGACACTTTGTTGTGTCCTCACATATCCTTAGTGATCCTTCTTAGTTTGACTTTGAAGGTGGTTTTACTGTGTAAGGCTGGAGATTTGTTTTGATCACTTGCTGAGGAATGAGCATTGGTTCTCAGAAGGTTCCACTGAAGCCATAAATCTCAAGAGAACCATGACAGGCTGCGGTCTCAGGAAGACATGATCAGTACTGTGGCCCTATCTTTCGGAACAGTGACTCAGGCCCTCGTGTCTATGTGGGGGATAATCGGGGGGTGACATTGGATGGGACTGGTCTGAGACCTCGCACCCCTCTCCACTGGCCAGTGGGTGACTTGTGATTCATGAAAGATGAGATTGTTGCTTTTGCCTTTGATTGTGTTTATTTTCTGGATGCTTCGGGCTTCTAGGGTAATGATTTTTCTGCAGGATCTATTTATGATTCCATCCTGACACTTATTCATTTCTCCATCCAGACAAGGACAAGGGTGATGGTGGCTTGCTGCTGGTATGGTGCTGATGTACAGTGCCCGTGTGTGCTACACGGACGTAGCAGGAATATAACTAGGCCTTGAAGGACTCCCTGTGGTTTAGTAGAGAACAGATACCAGTCACAGGTTGGGAATCTCTGCATCGACACTCTCTAAAGTGTGACCTTGGGCAAAAGGAATGTGACCTTGAACAACTGCTTTGGCCTCTTGCCATTCAGCACTTGTCACCTGCACAAGGCAAAGATGATCAGTACCAGCTTCTCGGGGCCGCCACAGGACATGAAGAGCGCCCGGGGAAAGTCATAGTGAGCTTATCACATGCCGCTCATGATTGTAGTTATTACCTTAAAAATTCAGAAGTAATAATCACTCCCAATACTGCCAGGATTCTGAGATGACCCTGTTAGCCCCTCATTTTCCAAAAGGGGGAGAGAGGAGGGGGAACTGAAGCCCATGGAGAAGACGTGACCAGCTCCAAGGCACAGACTGCATAGGGAAGACCAGAGACTAACAGCCATAAATGAAGAAACCAGAACCAGTACTTTGGTAGCACTCCAGGCAAGAGAAGTGAGTGCAGAAATGGAGAGCTGTCGGGTGCTAGTTTTTAAGTACTGTATTGGGCTTTTTTGTGGATGGTACCTTGTAAAAGCCACTCAGGGCCAATATTACTGTCTCTATAGATTAAAAACAAAACAAAACAAAAACACTTAAGAGCCAGAGCCATGAAATCCCTTACTAGCTAGTAGGTGGAAGAGCTGAGTTCTGGATCCCCATTCACGGGGCCCAATGCCACCGCATGGCAACTACTCTGGTCTGATCTACCGACCATATGTGGCCCAGGCCTGGAGAGCCAGTGGTCATGGCAGGGGTGGGGCTCATGCAGCAGCAGACCCGAAGGAATGGGGAGAAGTCAGAAGTGGCGATGAGCCACCTATGCGCCTGTGCAGCCTTCAACGATCGCTCTTCAGGGTGTTGTTTGCTGCACTGAGAGGAATCACAAAGCTAATTCCAGTGCAGATCAATCTGCCTCCCCACCCCCACCCCCAGCAATGATTCCAAACAGAAAACGTGAACATATATAAACATTTGGGATTTCATGGTGAGACAGAAGCATTTATTCTAGGTGAGTAATAAGAAAGAGATTTGAAGGTTGAGGAGAGGAAAGGAATTCACCCGGACTGCCCTCACTCACTGATGCCTTGGGTTAGAACAACTAGCAGGGAAGCTGAGACACTTGTGAAAGGGAGGGTGGGGGGAATCTTATATTCAGTCCTGGATAATATCCCTGGCTGTCAACAATGATTTGGATTTAATTATATCATATATGCAAATGTGCTCTGTAAACTGTAAAATCATATATAACTGTCAGATGTTAAGAAAGCCTAATAATGTTGGAAAAAGAGCATTGGGTTGGGATGCAAGATTAGCACGGGTTGAAACGCTACTCCTTCCACTTAGGGAGCGACCTCAACAAGCGACCTGTGTCCCCCGACTGTAAATGAGGAATATTTGTAATAATGTCTGCAAACTAGCCGAGAAGACAGATATTCCTTGTAAATTGGAAAGCACTAGGCACACGTAAGTTATTAATCTTGTCTCCATCCTTAAGCTCCAGAATAGATGATGGGATTAGTGAGAACAGCTACCATGCTCGCATTTGTGTGTGGGGTGTGTGTGTGTGTGTGTGTGTGTGTGTGTGTGTGTGGTGTGTGTGTGTGGTGTGTGTGTGTGTGTATGTGTGTGTGTGTGTGTGAACCAGGATGCCTCCCTGGGAGTGAGCTGAGGTAGCTGTGCACCAGGAGGAGCCAGTGGGCCCGCCCTCATCCTGTTGATTGACAGAATAAGGCTGGGGCTGTCAGGGGCCTCATCTCACGATCTCCAGTGAGAGGCATGTGTCTGGCTGCAACTGGAACAATTCTAAGGCTGCTTTCTCCAGCGACATCCGTCAACCCAAATGAAGCTGAACGAAAGAAAGAGGAAGGAAAGAAGGAAGGAAGGAAGGAAGGAAGGAAGGAAGGAAGGAAGGAAGGAAGGAAGGAAGGAAGGAAGGAAGGCAGGCAGGCAGACTCAACATCTTATCTTCGCATGTGGGAGCCAGGTGGGGAAAGCCCACTTGCAAACCTGTGGATCTGACTGCCTTCATAGGAGCATCCAGCAGACAGGGATGCGGCCCATCCCCTTTAACGCTGCAAGGCTGCCATTATTCCTAGAATTTTCTTTTCTTTTGGCAGTGTGGGGAAAACTCTGACATGGTCAGCTCTTTGAAGACTTAAAGCCCACAGTAAAGAAGTTAAGAGATTAGCAGGGCACCTGTGACTTAGTGCCTCCCATTCTACCTACTGAGGAGGCCGAGACCAGGAGGACTGTGGTTCAGGGCCAGCTGGAGAAGAAAATTCCATGAGAATCCATCTCCAAATAGCCAGTCAAAAAAAGCCAAGCTGGAGCCATGCCTCAAGTGGTAGAGTGACAGCCAAGAAAGCACCATATTCAGAATCTAACCAGCTCTCTCTCACCGTCTCCATCTTGAGTTCTTAAGAGAACAGGGCCCAGACCTCCCTTGTGCTTCGTGGTCCAGCAATGCTGCTGCAAGAAGACCCTGGTCTACAATGTGTGGTTTCTCAGAAATGAAGAGGGAGATTAATGCACAGTGAGAGAAACTTCGTGGTTTCTCCATCATTAGTCTTTTAAAAATAACCATCTGGGTTTTCTCTCAATCAATGTCTTAAAATAAATGTAGACGTTTTTAGACAAAAGTCAAGACTCTTTCCGTTGAGGGCAGGTCTTTTTGTAAACAAGAATCTTGGTTGCAGCTGGGGTTTTGAGAGTGAAGGACAGGCAGACTGGACCCTGCGGGCTGGGCAGTGGTCTCAAAGTGGGGTCCCTGGCCTGGGGCCTCACATCCCCTGGGAACCATCTCAGCTCTGGGGAGGGGCTGAATGGCCATTTCAACATCTGAGCATATGGTCTGGATCATCCTGCTTTCATTAGTCTGCAAATCTTCCTGGAGAAGAGTTTTCAGAGTTGCCTCTCAGCTTAGTTCAGCTATAAAGTGGAAATAACAACTGAGACGCACGTGTGATAAAGGTTCGTGTCAGCTCAAGTCTTCACTGGGTGCACAGGTGCCCAGATGTCCCCAGGTGCCCAAGGTTTTCCTGGGAACACAGCCATGGACCCCTAGATTTATCCCAGCAGATGGCTAGAAACAAGGAAGCACTCAGACAATTAACTCTATATGGGATGGCCAAAGGCAGGGTTGGAGGTATTTTTTAAATAATATGGTTGCTTTTTTCCCCCCTCTAATCTTTGTCAACCAGTGTGCATTATCTAGTTTGGAAAATACATTAAAGATAGAAGGATTTGTTTCAGTGCCTTTGAAATCTTAGCTCTGCTGTCTACCCACTTGTACTACAGATAAGTCAACAGTGAATATGACATTCACGTTGTTTATTTTTCAATTGCATATTCTGTTAGGGAACATTTTGAGGACTATGACCATGTGTTCAATAATATGAATACTTGAAAGACTCTCAGACTTTTGCAGAATTATTTTTTCCAAAGTTTACAGCAATTATGTGCTCACCTGACCACTGCCTTTATTCTGTACTTGGGTTGGCTTGGTGAGCAAGCAATCACCCCTGTAACTTGGAGGGTGCAATGGTTTTATCTCTCATTCCCTTGTTCCTGTGCTTTGCCCATGGGGGAACTCTAAAGATTGAAATATTTTGGGGATAAACTTGGGGGTTTGCCCTTTGATTTTTCTCTCACAGTTAGTACTCTTACCACTTGAGCCACATCTTCACTTTGGTTTTTTGCTGGTTAATTGGAAAAAAGAGTCTTTCAGTTTTGTTTACCTGGGCTGGCTTCAAACTGTAATTCTCAGCTCTCAGCCTCCTGAGTAGCTAGGATTACAGGTGTGCTCCATAGGTGCCTGGCTATTGAAGGATTTTTTTAACATGGAATTAATTTCCAAACCAATATAATGCTTTAAAAACAAAAGAAAACAACCCAGAATCATAGGGTTTCACTGTTAGAAAATAAATGAATCAAAAATAAAAACAGTGACATTCGCTATTGATTATACTATTCTCAAAAAAAGCGAGCAAATCTTAATATTTGGTGTTCAGACAGGGCAGAGGTAATGAAATGGTATCCAAGGCAAAAGTTTGATGGACTAATTTTGTTTGTTTAAGGTGGAGGAGAGTGTGGCTATGTTGCAAAGCTTGATCTCAAACTTCTATGCTCAACAGACCCTCAAACCTCATCCTCCAAGTGCTGAGACTATAGGTATCTACCAGGCAACCCAGTTGACGGAATATTGTGCAGCCTTTAAAATAATGGTTATAAGGACTACTTAGCTGTTAAGGATCTGCAGGAGTTGTTGGTACAACTGAGTGGGAAAATGCCTTTCTGCAGACAGGATGGGGGAAGATCAGTCGGCACACAGTTCTCAGAGAGGATAAGGCCTGAGCCTGGCCAACACCCTCTGTCAATATTCTCATTGCATTTTATAGTAAATAGTAATAAGGAAGGAGAAAGAGCCAGGTCCCCCGATCATACACATAGACTATTCAGGAAGTGTCTGGAAAAGGCTTCAACTTCCACTCTGGTAGGAGCTGCCCCTTTCCTATCTTGCGGTCTCGCCTTTCCACTGGAAATCCCAGCACCCTGATCCTGAATCTAAACCGATTTTAGCAGGCTGACTCTCTCCTCTTCTTCTCCTTCTCCTCCTCCTGCCCTTTCGAATTCTTAAAATGGTTTAGTTCTCACCAAATAATGGCATAGGTCAGTCCCCTTTGATAAGAAAAAAAGAAGATCAAAAGTAATCCCTTGTTAAATTCAGATGCTCAGTGGCCTTAGAATGGGCTGTTTGGGGCCAGAGAACCCTATGTTCAGGGTGTAGGTTAGGCTGTGCCTTCTCCAATCTATTGCCTCTGTGTTGGCTGGCTGAGCAAAGTCCACTTACCAGGCTGTGGTTAGAAGAGGTGGCCCTCTTTCCCAGGCCTTAATCTTGACATGTGTTTGGCCTTGATTGTCCTTTTCTTTCAGAGTTTGTCTGTGGGGAGGGTGTCATGCAGTTAGAAGGTGTTGTGAGCTCATCAGGAGCCCCGGAATCTGGTCCAGTTTTCATGGCTTCCTGTGACAGGATCTCATGTGCCACCTAGTCCCTTGGTAACATGAAGATGCTAAGCAAATTTTCTCAAAAAATGATTGTGGTCTCCCTGGTTGTAAAGATCTGAGGGTCCTAAGCTATAGGACTCTGAGTCCCACATGACTTAGCCTGTTAAATTGGGGTGGCTTATTCATAAGACTTGTATCTAAGAAATCAAACAAACCAAGGGCAGGGGGAACAAAAGTTTCCCTGACTATAAAAGAAATCATTTGGGAATCACTGGACTAGAAAACGTGGTGAAGGTGTTTCAGATGTGGGAATCCACAGCCCCAGAGTGGAGTGGGGTTGACACCAGGGGCTCTTGTGCCCCGCCCCCAGCCTCTGGCCAGCTGGCCCCTCCCTTAGCCCTGAGTAATCCACCAGTTGCCAGGGCCCCTTTTGCTTGCCTTGCTCCTCCCTGCTCCCAGCCCCACCCACCACCCCTGGCCTGTCAATCAAGGCCTTCTCCTTCTCTAGGGCCCAACTCTAAGTGTCCCTTCCCTTCCCCACAAGCCTCCTCTGACCCCTACCCCAGACCCTCCAAGTCTGGACTAGGAGGTGCCCTGCAAGTTCCATACATTTCCATCTCAGCCCTTGTGCCCTCTACAACTGTGTTCTCACCCCCAGACACGGGGGAAGGAGGTGCAGAATCATCAGTGCAGGAGGCCATGGGCAAATCCCATCACTGCTCCCTACAAATGTGGGCCCATCCCCTGGGCCTCAGTTTTCTCATCTGCACAATAGGAGTTCTAGTATGTCTGGCACATGTGAAAACTGATTCTCTTCCCCTCTTCACTGAATCCCTGTTATCTGAAATCTTGCTTTCTTTAGTTTCATAGCCCAATGTCAATCTGAATATATTCTATGGAAAATTCCAGAAATATCTAATCTGAATAACATCACAGAATCTCAGACTGCCCATCCTCTTCCCACTTGGACCATGAATCATTTCTCTGTCCAGCATATCTACTCTGTATAGGCTACCAACCATTCTTCACTTAGCAACTGTCCACTTACCAGATTGACTGTAATAGTAGCTCAGTGCTGATGTTTAAGTAACTCTGGTTTACTTAATAACGGCCCCAATGTGCATGATCAGTGATTTAAATTAGGTGCCAAGGCTTAAAACATGGAGAGAGAAATTAATTCTGTGCTATGTGCGAACACTGAGGGACAGATAAGAAAACACATGGCATACATACTTACATATAATGTATACTATTATAGATAACTAGATAACAGAATTCAATACTACCTGCGCTTTCAGACGGTTGTTGGTTGGGGAGGTCTTAAAATACATCCCTAGAATATAAGGCAAGACTGGGTTTTTTTCTTTTTGGATGCCAGTAGTGGGGCTTGAACTCAAGACCACGTTCTGTCACTCGGCTCTTTCACTCAAGGCTGGTGCTCTACCAATCAAGCCACATTCTCATTTCCAAAAGGTTGCTGAGTCGTGTAGATGAGAGCTACTCAAAGTTCCAACCCATGAATGGTTGGTTCCAGTCCAGGACACGAGGCCTGAGCCGAAGCATAAGCAGCACCTGCTTCCTTTAGAGCTGTGCCACAGTCAGTGCGAAGGATGAGGAGGGTGATTTGTGTTCTGGTGCAAGCTCCTCATCTGGTCTGGAGCAGGGATGCACACTGTTCATGGAGTTGCTACTGTCGGGGCCTCAGTCAGAGCAGCATTCTTTAGGAAGTAGGGAACTGGGTTTTGGTGGTGGTGTTTGTTTTTTGTTTGTTGCTGGTCCTGGGGCTTGAACTCAGCCCTGGCGCTGTCCTTGAGCTTCTTTTGCTCAAGGCTAGCGCTCTACCACTTGAGCTACAGCACCACCTCCCGCCTTTTCTGAGTAGTTTATTAGAGAGAAGAGTCTCACAGACTTTCCTGCCTGGGCTGGCTTCAAACCTGATCCTAGATCTCAGCCTCCTAAGTGTTAGCATTCCAGACATGAGCCATCAGCGCCCAGCTGGGAGCTAGGTTTTCAGGAAGACATTTCCGTGTGGTGTCCAAGAGCAAGTCTTTGTGTGCAGTTAAAATCCGAGCCCCATCACTTTCTACCCAGGTCTCCCCCGCTTCTCTGAGACTCAGCTTCGCTAGCTGTGAAAAGTACTGCACATGCTATTTAAGTTCCTGGTGCCCAGGCCTGGTGAGCCTCTGTGACTCGGCCTAGGCCCAGCTTTCAGAATGAAGCCCGGTAGGGAGAGGGGCTGGGTCTTGCCAGTCAGCCTTTCTCGCACATGGCAGCGCCCTGATGCCATCTCTCTGTCCACAGGGATGTGTCTGCAGGCATTTGTAGAAGCTTTCTTCTTCCTGGCCCAGAGGAAGTTCAAGATGATGCCGCTCCACGAGCAAGTGGCCTCGCTGATCGACCTGTGCGAGTACCACCTGTCCCTGCTGGACGAGAAGCGCCTGCTGTGCAGCGGGGTGGGACGGCGGGGGACAGTGCCTGACCACAGCCTTCCACAGGAGACAGTCCCCACTGCCCAGTCCACGGGCACCATCGTGGGGGCCAGTAAGCTCTCCTACTCCAAGCCTGCTCTGTCCTGAAAGCCACTCTGTCCCAGAAGTGTGAGCCCTTCGGGGCCAGAGACAGTCTAGGGCCCCTGCCTTGGAGAATCCTTAGCCACAGATGCTAAGGATTCTCTGCCCAGGACCCCCACCTGGCTGAGAGCCCTGTAAATTATTTTCGTATTCTGCAGCACCCCGATTTCTAATGCCAATTCTCACCCATCCCCCCACTTCCTCTCAGTTCCTCTTGCTGACCTGCCCTGTTTGCCAGTCATCAGCGGACATATGACATCTAAAACATGACAGGTGGCACCTGCTATTCTGGGCTCGCAGGAAGCACCCACTGGGAGAAACCTGCTGTGCTCAAACAGGGCGGGAGCGGGAGGGACAGCAGCCATCCCCAAGCCAAAGCTGCGACTTGGACCTCTGAGAGCCTGCTGGTCCAAGCCCCAGGACTCCATGTTTCCTTCCTTCCACCCATCCCCTCTGCAAATCAAGAAGGCAGCCTTGACCCTCCCACCTCAATCATGTGCTATGTGGATGTAGTTAACAAATTAGCCTCATTTATTTCCTTAATTTGCCTGTTGCCACAATGTTTGCTTTGTCACTAATTAAGACGTAATTAAGACGTAAGTTGGGTTCCTACAGCCTCAGTGGTAACCAGAGCCTCCGAGTTGGTTCAGTTTGGTTTAGTTTGGCCTTGATCTCAAAACAGTCTCCTTATCCAGGGGGCGTTGTGGCCTCAGAATGGACCCTTGAAGGGCTGGGGTGCTGACAAAATGGCCAAGGCCCCATGCTGGGAGTCCTGGGAGAAGAAAGGGGAGGGGAGAGGGTTCTGGGAGGAAGACACAAGACTCCGATAAGAGCCAGGCCACAGGAGCATGCACTTGAGCAGTGTGAGCAGGGATCCACCGTGTGAAACAGAGGTTGAAACCCTCAGGGCTGCTCTTCTGAGACCCCAAGGCCGCACAAACGGATGTCCCAGTACGGGCAGTTGCATCTGGACACACTTGTTTTCATCCAGGAGCTGCCAAGAGTCTGGTAATAGAAGTTCTAACCTGACACCATTTCCCAAAGTGGATCTGCAGCTAGTTCTCCCATGCCGGGCATTTCACCAAGCCCGCTGGACATGGGCAGGTGAAGAGCCAAGAAGTTGCGCTCTAGCCGTGTCCGGGGTGGTGGAGGAAGTTGGAATTCATGGTGATTAATGTCAGCTAGAGGCAGGTCTGAGACCAGCCCTGTCCTGATGGAGCCCAACGTCCAGAAGCAGCCTCTGCCCTGACGTGACTGGGAAAGGAGGTGGCCAGCTCACCAGAGGCCCCCAGGTGACTGACAGGGCTCTTTCCCCCTAATACTATTGGGCAGAAAGCATGCAGAGGTGCTCCATTGTAAGAGGGAGCGCTAGGAGCCTTTGGGAAGTCCCACTGTGTTTCCCGCCTTGGGTGACTCACCCCTCCTTTTTCAGGCTATTATGGTTCACATAAAAGCAAAAGCAGGTGGTTTCTTCTTCCTAGCAAGAAGACAATAGCTAGGGACCCCTCCGCATGCCTGTGCTTGGCTGTGGCATCACCCCGTTCCTTAGGCCTAGCCTGGGGGCTGGGGGACAGCTCAGCTTTTCTGCTATTAGAGGCAGGAAGAGCTCTGAGCCACCACCTAGCCACAAGAGAGCCTGCCATGGTGTCTGCCAAGCTGCTCCAGTCAGCAGGTGCCGCTCCTTGGGAACCGATTGAGGCCTCCCAGAGTCCAGAACCTCCATCCCCAAGACAAGCCGCCTCATGTTCCCCCTGTAGAACCGTGACCACTTTTTTTAACCCAGATCTCATCTTTTCCCTCTCCCAGCCTGGCCTGTGTCCTCACCTCCCCACCCCCAGCTGTGACTCCAGGCCTGAGCTGTTCCCTCGGGGCCCCTCCCAGGAGCCTGTCCATAGCCTTAAAAACCCTGGCTTTCTCACCCGTACTACACCAATTGGCTCAATATCTCCAGATGGTTCCTTGGCTGGTGCCTTCTCTTTCCGAAGGATAGTAGCCATCTCATGACACTGAAACCCCGAATAGATCATAATTATGTCCCCCATACTGGCCTTGATCTCAGAGCCTTGCACTTACTCTGCAGGTGCTCTACCATTTGAACCATACCCCTAGCCCTTTTTGCTTTAGTCCTGTTTGATAGGATCTCACAGTTATGCCTAGACAGTGATTCTCCTACCTACATCATCTGTATAGCTGGGATCATAGGTACATAGCACTAGGCCCAGCCATAATAGCTTTTCTAATTCAAGTCCAGTTCAGGTCATCTTCCCCAAGGACACCCCCCCCCACACTTGGCATCCAGCCTGACCTGTCCTCAGAAAAGAAGTCATCTTGCTATGAATGTAGACGTGTGTGGAATACGGACAGGCCTGGGGAGGAGTCCACCTTTCCTGTATGAATTTAACAACAACAACAAAAATAGTGCTTCTCAATGTACAACGTGGTTTTAAATCTTTTTCCGCATCTAATCCTCTCAGTGACCCAGCACTGAGATGAGGATTATCATCACTCTAATGATAGCCAGGAGGTCCTATGGCTTGTCTGAGGCCCTGGGTCTGCAAGCATCTGAGAACGCACGTGTCAGAAAAGTCATGTATATGCTCAGCGCATGCGTGGAAGCTCTGGGTCCCTGGGTCATTTCCCCTGCTCTTCTTTCATCGAGCACCCTGGGAAATTCTGCAGGCCACATAGACTGTTGGGCCTCCAGGCCTCTAGCCACCCCTGTGGGGGTCATATATTGCAACCTTCAGGTGCAGTCACAGAAAGCATAATAAATGTGCAAGTGTTTCATAAACCAAAGTGCTGTGGAGATGTCATGTTACTTCAGGCCGCTTTCTGGTTTCTTACGCAGTGTGGCGGGTCCACAAAGTGAGACGCTTTCTTGAATCATGTCCGTCAAGACAGATGATGCCAAACCGGTCAGCTCCACTCCCTCCACACTCCCCCTCATCCTCACCTCCTTGAAGACACTGGGGCTTGAAAAATGGCCCTTGCCACTCCTCGGACATATGGAATCTGCTTTGTGATTGGCAGACTGCTCCTCCAAAATAACTGCATCTCCCCCCTCCAGCCCCCTTTCCTCTCTTGATTAATATCCTAGACTCCCTTTCCTATGAGAGCCACACTTGCAGTGCTCTGCCTGTGTTGGAAGCTCAGGAATGATGATGATGCTCCCAGTGGCTGGGAGAGCTGTCCCCCCAGCGCAGCGAGAGAAATTCACCAGCGTGCAGTCCCCGAAAATCCTCCCACAGGCTCCTAGTTGATGGACATGACAGAAATTTCCCCACGTGGCACCATGAATTTCTCCCTCACAAAATAAGTCCAATTTTTTTTTCCTGTTCCCAGAGACAAAGGATTACTACAGACTATTCAATTGCTTTCATTGCTTGTAACCCAAAGTCTAGCTTTTCTACAGCTAAGAAAATCATGCTTATATAGACACACACACACACACACACACACACACACACACACACACACACACACACACACACACACACACGGGTAGGGGGAGCACATATTCTGATTAGTATTGAGCCTTGATATAAAATAGGTCACTGCTGTTCTCATTTCTAGTTATTTGCTCCTGAGTTTGATTTAGCAAGCAGAGGGAAATGAGTTTGTGTATGTGCGCATGTGCACATGTGTATGCATGCCAGTAAGAAGACAGAACTCAGCTGGGTGCCAGTGGCTTATGCCTGTAATCCTAGCTACTAAGGAGAGATCTGAGGATCACGGTTCAAAGCCAGCCCAGTCAGGAAAGTCTGTAAGACTTTTTTCTCCAATAAACCACCAGAAAACCAGAAGTGGTGCTGTGGCCCAAGTGGTAGAGCACTTGCCTTGAGCTGAGGAGTTCAGAGACAGCACCCAAGCCCAGAGTTCAAGCCCCACGACCGACAACAAAAGAAGAAGGAGGAGAAGGAGAAGGAAGAGGAAGAGGAGGAGGAGGAGGAGGAGGAGGAAGATGATGATGATGACGACAGAACTCAGGACCTCATGCTCTTTCTTATTTTGTTTTTTGGGTTTTTTGTTTGTTTGTTTGTTTGTTTTTGCTTAAGGCTGGTACTCTGCCACTTGAGCCACACCTCCACTTCTGGCTCTTCTTTTCTTTCTTTCTTTTTTTCTTTTCTTTCTTTCTTTCTTTCTTTCTTTCTTTCTTTCTTTCTTTCTTTCTATTTAATTGAAGGTAAGTCTCATGGATTTATCTGCCTGGACTAGCTTTGGACCATGATCTTTAGAGTTCAGCCCCCAGTAGCTAGGATTACAGCCATGGCACCTAACTAAAAGTGGGTTATTGAAAGCCCTAGCACAGCCTGACCTGCCTACCAGGATGCTCCTGGGGAACATTATCTTCCACACAAAGCGGGGAGGTGGGGGGTGAAGGGTTTGCTATGACTCCAATCAGGGCTGTAGTCCCGGGCCTCCATGGCCCCCAGGGCACCAATCAGCTGCAGGCATCAGAATGGGGAACCCCAAAGGGGGCCAGAATTTTCCTGGAAAGGCGGAGAGCTTTGGGTTTTGCCTTACCTGATATACTCTACGTGGCCACAGACCTCTCCTTGACTCTTGCTTTCTGTGTGTTGGGGCGGGGGAGGGGAGAGTGCTTGAACTCAAGGCCTAGGTGCTGTCCTTGAGGGGTTTTTTTTCCCTCAAGGCTAGTGCTCTACCATTTGAGCCACAACTCCACTTCTGGCTTTTTGCTGGTTAAGAGTCTCATGGACTTTTCTGTCCAGGCTGGCTTTGAGCCTCCATCTCATATCTCAGCCTTCTGAGGAGCTAGCGTTACAGGTGTGAGCCACCGGTGCCTGACTTGACTCTTGTTCTTTGTACAGTAGAGATCTTGTCATAATAGATGCGCAGAACCAGGCAGGCGCTTGGGAAGTGTCTGTGCCAATGTCTGCGGACACAACTCATGGTCTCCATATGCTCTGCCTGGAGCCCAGCTGCCAGCCCGTCAGCCCTGGTAGGTCGGGCTCCTCTAGATCTGGTGAAACCCCCATGGGCTCAACTCTCCCCTCTTCCGGGCCCAGCTCTGTCTTTAAGAAGCTGCAGTGCCTGCCTCTTAAAAGCCTTTAAAAACTCTTTATTAAACTTTCATGGCACATAAAGTTGAGGTTCTGTTACGTGGCCTCAGTTGTCTTGGTAACTTTGTAGAAGGCAATAAAACCGAGCTAAGTGTCACTAACCACAGGCTTGTTGTATAAACGGCTACTGAATATTGACAGTCTCTTCTACGTGATCATTTTTGACAGCAAACCTACCGAGGTAAACAATGCTTGTTCATTTGGAGTCCATTGGTGAGGCAGGGCACTTTAATTTCATCCTTTCTCCGTGGATAATGCCTGCCTCGAGAGCTAACTACTGAGTTCAAATGAGGAGTTTGGGGACCCCCGCCCTCCATCTGCTGGGGCCAGTCGGGGGGTGGGGGGGGGATGGAGGACATAGGCTGTCCCTTGGTCCCTGGTCAGATACTCTGTGGGAGTGTCACCTGCCCGGGAGAAGGGATGGGCCTTGGGTCCATGCTGTAGTCCCTGCCAGCAGCTCGGCTACGCAGGTGCACGCACGACACGATTCAGCCTCATGGGTCCGCCCAAAGGCAGGGCATCTCCCAGAGAACTAGACTTTGGGAATTGCACCCACAAAACCACTTCTGGTATCCCTGGAAACAGAGGCCCTCACCTCCTCCCCCTGCGCCTCCCCCGCCCTCGGCCCTCTGAGTGCGGCATATGTTCACTCTGAATATTTCCCAGACTCCGGACCACCCGGTGGAAAGTGGAAAGCAGATGGCCTTGAGTTAAAAATAAAGTGAGACCCCCCAGCTCCCTGGAAATCTTCACCCTCTGGTGGCATCGAAGAAGCATTTGATTTTTTTTTCTTCTTTACACAGCCACTGCCACTTAGGTAGGCTGTGCCTGCTGGCGGCTCCTTGGGTCCTTTGCCAGTTCGTGAAACATTCCGATCCCTTCCCTGGCTCACGCGTCTGCTCCGTGCCGGCCTTGATCCTAGCGCTGTGTGTCAGCCACACTCACGCAGTGCCGTAGTGGCTGTCACCACTGTCTGCTGGGGAAGGCCACAGGCATGTGAGCTTTCTGTATCTGGGCTGGATATATCTTTGGGGTGTTGAATGGGGACTGTTGAGGACAGTAGGACCCCCAGCTGCTTCCCCCAGGACCCTCGGGCAATGGATGGTGGCCCCTTAGGGATCAGGCCCCATCTCTGTCTTTAACCCAAGCAGCTCCAGTTTTACCTCCCCGGGGTAAAGACTATGCTGGAAATTCCCCCCACGGCTACTCCGGTCTAACCTTTCACGTTTATGAATGAGGCGAGGGAAACACGGAGCTGGAGACTCGCACCCTATGTCCAGCAAGCTAGGACACAGGGCAATCTGTTTTGTTCCGTTTCATCAGCAGAGTGGGACAGGAACCAGCGCCGGCTGAAGGTCTAACGCCTCGTCAGATGCGCACCACAGAGGGGCCCAGAGGGCTCTAGTGCAGGAGTTTTAATGCTGGTTCCATACAGAGCTTACAACTGCTTGGTAATGTCTGCATCAGATTGTGTTTTAGGGTCACATGCTCAAAAGCTATCATCATTCTTCCAACTCGTGTGTGTGTGTGTGTGTGTGTGTGTGTGTGTGTGTGTGTGTGTGTGTGTGTGTGTGTGTGTGTGGTGTGTGTGTTACTATGGCTTGACCTGGGGGGCCTGGATAGTGTCGCTGAGCTTTTTTACTCACAGCTGGAGTTCTACTACTTGAGCAACATCTCCACTTCTACCTTTTTGGAGATAGCCTCACAGACTTTCCTGTCCAGGCTGGCTTCAAACCCTGGTCCTCACATCACAAGTAGCTAGTATTAAAGGCATGCTCAAGCCACTGGCACCCAACCTCTGCGAATATTTTTATATACATGGACCATGTGTCCTGGGAATTAAATTATAAGGTCAAGGGGTATGCATATATTTTTTTTGGGGGGGGGTCCAGTCGTGGGGCCTGAACTCTGGGCCTGGGTGCTGTCCCTCAGTTCTTCAGCTCAAGGCTAGCGCTCTATCACTTGAGCCACAGCGCCACTTCTGGCTTTTTTTCTTTTTGCTTATGTGGTGCTGAGGAATCGAACCCAGGGCCTCTTGCATGCAAGGCAAGCGCTCTACCACTGAACCACCTTCCCAGCCCCGGTACATGTATTTTTTGGAATATTTTTGTTATCTTTAAGTAGTTGTACAGAAGAGTTGCCCAATTCACTGAAGCTGTTTATGAACATTGTATATCTTGATTAATGTCTCACCCGCCCCTCCCAACCCACCCCTTCCCTTATTTATCTTAATTTGAGGTTATGTATTGGAAATTTTTTTGCCACTTGGCACATGTATTTTAAATTGTAATTAATGTAGTTCAATTGCTCTCCAAGGAGGTTGGACTAGGGCTCAGCCCCACCAACAATTTGTGAGAGGGCCAGGCTCCTCTCCTCCATCCTCCCCAACACAGCCAGTTGTCAGAACACTAACTTTTTGCCAGATGATGGATGAAAAAAAAAAATCTTGCATCATCTCATTACATGCGGCCGGGATCTTGTGTGTATTTGAAAGCTATTAATGTTTCCTTTTCTATGCACTGGCTGCATGCACTTTGCTTGTTTTGCTACTGATCTTCTTGCTGATTGGCTACATCTCTTTGCAGTTGAAAAGAATCGACCTTCTTTCAGGCTTCTGAAAACTCTGTGTTCTATAATAGGCCATTTTCCCAACCAACTCTGTGGCCCACCCATTCTCTTCCAAAGCCTTCCTGACCTGCCTAGCCAATCAGGTGACAATCCGGATCCACAATGCCAGGGGCCAACCTAACTCTTTCGCACTGGGAGCCCAGCTCTCCCCAGCCCCCAGCACGAGTCCTCCCCCAGGGAACAGTGACCACCAGGGAGAGCCCAGCTCAGCTCCTGTAATTCCCACCTCTGACTCCCCCAACTCTCTGCTATCCTACGTGTCCCTCCCTCTAGCACTGGGCCCATGTGCTGCTTCCTTCAGGTCCCAGATGCCCCACGCCCCTCAGTTCAGTCTCTTTCTCTGCAAGCCAATCCTGATCTTCTAGGCCGGCTCCACCCACCCTGGGGCGCCCACCGCTCTGTGAGTCCCTGTACAACCCACTTCAGTACTGGTGATTTTCCCTACAACATGCGGTCCCTCCTCGGTGCTCCGCACCCTCGTGTCTAGTCCCTAGCCAAGAGGAGATGCTAGGAACTGTGTGTAGAATGAGTTAATGGATGAACGAATGACTGTACCTTCTGACTACAAAACCCAAAAAAGCTCTTCTTTCATATAAACATCCATTAAACACTAAGCAATTTTTTTTTTAGTGCAGCAGATTCGTGTTGGCGAGGTAATGGCATTGTGCCCTGCTGGGCCACAGTGTTCAGATGCAGTAAGGCTCATGCACTTGGCAGACTGCACACCAAGCCCTTGTCTCAGAGAAGCTTCCCTGCCCTCCCTGCCCCCGGGCATCATCGAAGGACACAGGTCCCTGGAGGGGACCCTGGAGATCTTTTCCTGTGTGCAGACCAGCTCCTTCTCCCCAAATACAGGCCTGCCACCCCCAATCCACCTCTCCAAACAGAGGATGTGTCTGTGCTCTTTCTTTCTGGCCCCAGCAGCCTCTGGGCACCTTCAGAGCCTCCTGCTGCTCCTCCCGGCTCTGCAGCAGGGTCCCACCGTCAATCCCCTCCCTGCAGTCTGGTCGTAAGTCATGCTGGGTGCTGGTGGTTCATGCCAGTAATCTTAGCTACTCAGGAGGCTAAGATAAGAGGATCGCGGTTCAAAGCTAGCCCTAACAGCAAAGTTCATGAGACTCTTTATTTCCATTTGACCACCAGAAAAGCAGAAGTGTAGCTGTGGTGCCTTAAAGTGGTAGAGTACTAGTCCTGAGAAAAAAAGAGCTCAGGGACAGAGTCCAGGCCCTGAGTTCAAGCCCCATGATCAACAACAACAAACAAGTATAGCTCAGATGAGTATCTTCTAGGCTTCCTGTGGGAAGACCTTTCAAAAGGAGGACTGTAGCTTCCCCTTGGGAGCAAGACCAGGTCCCCTCCTGGCCCCTGCTGGCCCCTCCAGCCTCACTCTGTGGTAGAGTCTGTGCCCCTGCCTAAGTCTAGGCCAGCACCTCCCCCAGGCGCTACAGCGCCCCCTCCTGGCTCTCCCCTGCTCTGCCACTGGGGGTCTTTTGCTCGCCAGCCCACTTTCCATTCAGTAACTGCTGAGAGCAGCACCTCTGCAGCACCTCCGTGTGCCGCGTGCCCACAGCCAGGCCCTGGTGAGACCTTTGTGCATTCAGGAAAATTGGTGCATGCGTGGACTGGGGCAGGCTGCAGGGGAAAGAAAGGCCAGGCCTCCCAATCCTGAGGGCAGATTTCCTCCTTGGCACAGGGAAGGTTCGGGGGGGAACAGAACTTAACATTTTGGGTGGCGTAAGAGTGGGCACAGGTGTGGCATACAGGGTCCAGGCTGGCTTCGATGCAGCTCTAACCTGGCTGTAGCCCCAGAGCTGAAGGGCAGAGACAGACTCTACAGGTATTTTCTTCTGGGGCTTGAACTCAGGGCCTGAGTATGCTGCCCTTTCACTTTTTTTCTTATGGCTGGTGCTCTACCACTTGAGCCACAGCTTTACTTTGTGGCTTTTGGGTGGTTTAATAAAAGTCTCACTGACTTTCCCACCCTGACTGAATTCAAACCACGATCCTCAGAATCTCAGTCTCCTGAGTAGCTAGGATTACAGGCAAGACTCCATAGGTTTTAAAAGGAAAACGGAGGCACTTTTGGCAGTTGCCTACCCTCTGGCCTGAAGCTCTGTGACTCAAAGGCTAGTCTGTTCCAGAACTTTTGACATCAACAGCAGGCCACAGCCCATCATAAGTGGAGGGTTCCGGGAGTGAATGAAAGCCGGTGAGACAGGGAACAATGAACACATGAATGGATTCTACAGATGAAGTTCATGGTGGGACAGGATGGTGGGGGGAGGGGAGGGAGGCCAGAGGCTTCAAACAGCCGCCCCCCTGCCCGGGGCAGCGTGAAATCCTGGTCTCTTCCCACCTGACTCACAAATACCTGTTTTCATAACTTGTCACCCCCACCCCGCCCCCACCCCCACAGGCAGGAACACACGCTGTCCCAATAAATAAATCAGGGCCACTTTTCAGCCTCGTTTCACGTCCCCAGGAAGGCTGGGTCACGTGGTATCCAGCAGCAGCCCATTAGGCTGAAGCATATCATATTGAATTCCACGGCCCGCGGAGCCCGCGAGACCCCGTGCTGCTCTGGAATCTGCGCTGATTTATTGGAATGCAATTGTGCTGTTTATTTCCTGTCATGGGCACATGGCCCCTCCTCTTGCCAGGACCATTTTGGCAGACATCCACCAGGGGAAACAGGAGTTCTATGGACTGTCCTCACGCCCTGCTTCAGGCTCTAAACAGAGAGATGAGGGCCCACGGTGAGATGGGAAGGGACTGGGACCAGGGGCTGAGCCGCAGTGTGATTGGCACAGATGGTCTCCAGGCCATTGCATTATCCTTCTGTCTCTGCTCCTGTCCCTTGCCCCCCACCTACTGCTGTCCATTCTGTCTTCTTGTCCCTACCTTGGGTTCCACACTGGTGTATATACCACACCTGGTCAGAAACACACGCAAAACACCCAGGGATGCTCACTTGCAGACCCAAATTTCAGCACATGATGTGTGTCTGTCAAAACTACAACTGTCATGTCCTGCAGATTCCCAAATCCAAGAACATGCAAGCGCCTTATAGAACAATTTGTATCTGCTTGTCACTCAGGTGATTCTCCTGTAAGCCTGAAATCTCTAGATGCTTAAAGTCACCGATACAACATAAATTCTCTGGAAATCCTTGTTACTCTGTTGGGGAATGATAACAAGAGAGGAAAAGTGTATATGTTTCATGTGGATGCAAGTTTTTCAGATATTTTTGATGGTTGATGATTGAATCTATGAACAAAGGATCTGAAAACACAGAGGATTAACTCAATATTCGATCCTTACACAAGCACACATACTCTTCCTCTTCCAACACACACACACACACACACACACACACACACACACACACACACACACACACACACACATACCACCTACTTCTACGTAAATGATGGGTGAGCTTTAGTTATCAATTCCTAATTGCACAGCTCTGTGGTTATTAAATATGCCTTTTCTATTGAACCTACCTTGAGCCTGAAGCATCATATGAGGTGCTATGTGCACCATGCTGAATAAACTTGGGTCCCTCTGCCTCATAATAGAGAAGAGAAATAAATCAACACTCGTGATCTGCTGTGACTTTGTTAGCAAGGGAAACCAGCACCTATATATTTCCCTTAATGGATCACATATGTTTTGCTCTAGGTAGGTTAATTTCTTTTTTGTTCCTATTGAGCAAACACTGCTGGCCAAAAAGAGAAAAGAAAGAAAGAAAGAAACTAAAAGAAAGAAAGAAACTAAAAGAAAGAAAGAAAGAAAGAAAGAAAGAAAGAAAGAAAGAAAGAAAGAAAGAAAGAAAGAGAAAGAAAGAAAGAGAGAGAGAGAAAGGAAGGAAGGAAGGAAGGAAGGAATTTGTTACATTTGCTTTTCTTGAATCATTAGCATAATCTTATTTATTGTTTTTGTCTTTCTTCTTCTTCACCATTTTTACATCTTTTTCTGCTGAGATAATTGCCTAGGTTTTTTTTTAATGCTCTGTAGTTTGCTTTATTCTTGGGTAATTCTTGAAGCTGCTGTTCTAGAATGGGCCCACAACTTTGCTTTTGCCCGTGTGGCTCTTCACCACCAGTGATGTGAGATGTTTGCACATGGCCGCTGTCCCTGTCAGGGCTTTCTGCATGGAAGGCTAGTCAAACCATGCCAACATTCATTCAAGACCCATGAGGAGGGCTGGGAAGCTGACTCAGTGGTAGAGTGCTTTTGCCTTGCATGCATGAGGCCCTGGGTTCGATTCCTCAGCACCACATAAGCAGAAAAACCTGGAAATGGAACTATGGCTCAAGTGGTAGAGCGCTAGCCTTGAGCTGAAGAGCTGAGGGACAGCGCCCAGGCCCAGAGTTCAGCCTTACGACCGACCAAAGGAAAAAAAAACCCATGCGGGGACCCACAGCCCCACCCGCTGTGACTGCACGCACAATGGAAGCAAAGGAAGACTCATCCCTGCGTTTTGTGAGGTGGAGGCGCTGGGATTTCTCTGGAAATTTTCATTTGCAGGCTGATGGATTCATGTCTTCCCATGGGGGACATTGAGGCAGGGAGCAGACTACTCTTTGTCTTCTACATTGCTGTCCTCCTGAGCCTGAGGGAGTCTGGGGGTGTCTGTTAGATCTCCAGCATATGGGGACAGAGGCAACGCCATAGGTGCTCACCACCCTAGCATGTGTGCATCCGTGCTGACCTGTCTTTTCTTTTTGATCTTTTCAGCACACAGGGCTAAGGGAATAAATGCCATCTATATCCCATATGTATGTACATACACACATACTATAGAGTGTGTATGCACATGTGCACGTATATACGTGCTGAAAAGATCAAAAAGAAAAGACATTCTAGATGCTCTCCGAGCTTTAAACCCAGGTAATGATCCTCAGGATGCTTCAGGAAAATAACCTAATTCTGCAGCTGGGGCAGGAAGGCTCAAGGTGAGTCTGGGATAAGGCACTGCCCCCAAATAATGTTAGGAGCTGTCAGTGGGACTCAGGTAGCCAAAAGGGCTCCCAGAGCCCAACAGAACAGGGACTGTTGGGTACCAAAATTGATCAAGTAATGAGCTAAGCCTTTGCCAATGGTGATTTTAGTTTATTTTATTATCAATTGTGGGGCGTGAGCTCAGGACCTGGACCACTTTGAGCCACAGCTTCACTTCCGCTTCTCTGGTGGTTAATTGGAGGTAAGAGTCTCACTGACTTTCCTGCCTGGGCTGGCATTAAACCACGGTCCTCAGATCTCAGCCTCCCGAGTACCTAGGATCACAGGCAGGAGCCACCAACACACCTGGCTGCCAAATAGGAAAATCAGCCCACGGGAGGAGGTCTGCGCTGACAGTAGTTACGTCAGAGGGGAAGTGGAGGGAGGTGAAGGCTGGGCAGTGGTACTTGGGTGCCGTTGTAGTAAAGATGAGACCAATTAAGAATCCGCGCTGGTGTCAGATGGGGGAGGGGGCGGATTTTGCTGAGGAACCCATGGAATTCACGGTCTCAAAGGGTCTCCCACAGACAGCAAGGAAAACAAAATAATTACGCAACGGATGAGCAAAATGACCGTCAGCAAGAAATGACAGGCGGGCGCCATACGCCTTTAAACGCGTTCCTGGGTGGAGACTTGATGTGCAGTGCTTTTGGCCAAGAACAGATAGCCAGAAACAAGTCCCTAGGAAATACCAGATAAATGGAAGGTTCTATTTTGGAAAAGGAGCTGGGGTAGGGAGGGGTGTCGTTGGTTGTCTCCTTCCCAAATGTCAATGCCAAAAAGGGACCAGAAAGGCTGTGGAAATTTCCCGAGCCAAGAAGCCCTACATGCAAACCTGACCCTCGATGGAATTTTCTACTCGTAAGAGAAGAAAATACTGTGGAAGGACAGCACTGGGTCAACTGAGAAAAGTGAGATATGAATGTTGGGTAGATAAAAGTGGCAACATTAAGTCGATGAATCATCCCGAGTCTCAAACATGACTGAAGTATGTAGGGGGAGAGAGCAATAATGTACATAACTGGTCTCCAAGAATTGTGTGCATGTGTATGTGTGTGTACGTGTGTAAGGAGGGAGGGAGGTGGGAAAGGAAATGGGATAAAAAACAATTTAAAAATGGGGTAAGAGGTCTCAGTAAAAGACATATTTATGGTGTTTCTTCTATTGTTACTTTTAGTGAATTAGCCGTAAGTTTGAAATCATTTCTAAAAGTTGGTTTTCTTTTCATCTCATTCAGATCCCAGGACTTAGAATTTTATATGTGCAAGTATAATCATTAAAAGGAAAAGTAACAAATGAACAGTGAAAAGAATGACCCCTGCAGTGACTCATGCCCACAATTACTGCCAAGGAGAAAAGCAAACTGTTTGCTGGCCCTGGTGGAGCAAACTTGTAAACATCAACTACTTGGGAGACTGAGGAAGGAGGTTCTTCAGTTCAACACTGGCCTGGGCAATGCAGTGAGACCTCATTTCATAAAACATAAAACAAGCTGGGCACTAGTAGCTTACATCTATAATCTTATTCAGGAGACTGAATCCAGAGGATCAGGGTTCAAAGCCATCCTGGACAAAAAAAGTCTGTGAGACAGCCATCTCCAAAAAACAAGCAGCAAAAAGCTAGGTTGAAGGTGTGGCTCAAGAGTACTGGCCAGGGGCTGGGAAGGTCGCTCAGTGGTAGAGCACTTGCCTTGCATGCATGAGGCCCTGGGTTCGATTCTCCAGCACCACATACACAAAAAGAAAAGCCAGAAGTGGCGCTGTGGCTTAAGTGGTAGAGAGCTAGCCTTGAGCTGAAGAGCTGAGGGACAGCACTCAGGGCCAGAGTTCAGGCCCCATGACCGGATCCAAAAAAAATAAAATAAAATAAATAAAAGTAACATTATCATTAGAAAAAAAAAAAAAGAGTACTAGCCAAAGGTGCCATTACAGGCTTATGCCTGTAATCCTAGCTACTCAGGAGGCTGAGATCAGAGGATCACAGTTCAAAGCAGCCCTTGCAGGAAAATCTGTGAAACTCTTATGTCCAATTAACCACCAGAAAACCGGAAGTGGCATTGTGGCTTAAGTGGTAGAACATGTGCCTTGAGCTGAAGAGCTTGAACACACACACACACACACACACACACACACACACACACACACACACACACACACACAGAGTACTGGTCAAGCAAGCCAAGCAAGCCAAACGTGAATAAGGCTCTGAGTTCAAATCCTAGTATTAACAAACAAGAACAAGAAAACATAACTTATTGATGTAGCACGGTTATATTTCTGTCTTAAAAATATAGGCTATTATGTTGAAATTTTAGTTTGTATGTGCAAGAATAAAGTCTGTCAGAGCCTTGATAAACTATGACCACAGGCATCTATAGAGAAGGGATTTGTTGGTAATAAAACCTATTAATAACCTTCCGCATTTCTGGTTTTTCTAATGAAAGATTTCAAAATAAGCAAGAAGGATTTCTGGGTCTGCTAAATTCATCATTTTCCTTTCCTTGGCCTTGAACTAGTTTAGAACTGAAGGAAAGCTGATCTTAGTGTTGGATGAAATGCACTTGATTATTGTTCTATAGAGAGTCTAATTTTACATCCATTTGTAATATTTTCCCCCAGTGTTTCTGATTTCTTCTTTGTGTGGCTCTTTGAGGTCTCTTTTGAATTGGTTGTGACAACTGACTGGTTTCCTCATTAATTTGTGAGTTAAAAAAATGCTAAACATATGTTCATTTTATACTTCTGTGTGAGTCTTGGTAGTACCATTTGTCAAAAAAAAAAATCTATCTTTCACAGGATCATCTGTTACTTTTTGTCATTAAAGATAAAACCTATAAACGTGTCTTTAGAGAAAAAAACATTTCTGAGACTGTATGGCGGCTTTCTGGATGAGCTTTCCACGGTGGCCCCCCTTCTTCCAGGATGTATCGTTTACATCCTTCCTCTGCCACGTCCCCATGAGCAACCCTGCCCCCGCCTGCTACGGGAACCTCGCCCCTTAGGTGAGAGGGGACACAGGCTCCTTGTAGCTACTGTACTGACGTTGAACGCATGCATGTCTTCATACAAAGTCAGTGAGAGGGTGGCAGAGGTGTGCTGGATCCTGGTGTATCGAAGACAGGCCATCTGTCCTGGCCGGTCTGGGTGACCATCCAGACAGTGTACCTTACCAGGTTGTCCAAGATCTCAGGTCCCTTTTACCAGCCTCTCCCAGTAGCAGCACACCCCTCCAATAATTACCTCACTAACTGATGTCCAGACCATTGATTGCTGTGTGGAAAGCAACCTCAATTGTGTGCCTGTGTGTGCACATGCACATGCATGCACACACGTGCCAGTACTGGGACTTGAACTCAGGACCTCACATTGTTGCTTAGCTTTTTTGCTCCAGGCCAGTGTGCTTGAGCCACACCTCTGCTTCTGAATTTTTGCTGGTTAGGAGATAAGGCTTCTTCCACCTAGACTGGCTTTGAGCCACTATCCTTAGCTCTCAGCCTCCCAAGGGGAATTACAGGAGCGAGTTTCTGGCACTTGGCCTAGCAACCTACAGTTTTTATATTTATTGTGTATTCAGCCACTTTACCAAACCAGGATCATGTTTTCAATGGGAAATTCCAAGCAAATAATCCTTTTTTTTTTTTTTTTTGGTTGGTCATGAGGCTTGAACTCTGTCCCTCAGCTCTTCAGCTCAAGGTAAGTGCTCTACCACTTGAGCCACAGCACCCCTCCGGGTTTTCTGTTGGTTTATTGGGGATTAGAGTCTTACAGACTTTCCTGCCCGGGCTGGCTTTGAACAGCGATCCTCAGATCTCAACCTCATGAGTAGCTAGGATTATAGGCACGAGCCACTGGCACCCAGCAAATAATCCTATCTTTTGTCTTTCTTTTCCTAGTAAGTGTAATTAATCTCCTGCCCAATTGCATTGAAACAGGACAGATTCTTGCAACTAAATCTTGCTTCTCGCCCATTGGGAAGGTTTCTTACATTTCACTCTTAAAAATATTTTTATTGTTATTATAAAGGTGTTGCATAAAGGGGTGACAGCTACATAGTCAGTAAGGAGTACATGTCTTTTTGGACAATGTCACCCCTTCCCTTGCTCTCTCCCAATTTTTCACTCTTAAGGGCAATGCTGGCTATTGGCCGGAGATCTGTTGTTGCTAGCTCTGCCACTTTCCCAGCTCTACATATTCTGTTGGATTTTCAAAGACTTTTTGATTATAAAGTACATTTTAAAAAATAGAAAATACAATCAAAGAGAGCAATCAACCCTTACCTCATTACTTCTAAAGGCAATGTTTTATTAACCCCCATATATGTTCTATATAACGCAAGTGATTACTGAAGATTTTCTTGGGAAATTATTAGTAGGTAACATTTATTTGCTTGCTAGTAGCTGTGGTAAGAAGAGTAGTGATAAGTACTATGTCAGGAAACCTATGCATAGAGATTTCTCTATAGTACAAATACTGTTTTCCTCAATTTCTAGTTGAGGAAATTGATACATGAGGGCTTTCCCATAATTCTCAGATCATACTGCTAATCAACAGAGACAGAATCAACCCTGAGTCTTTCTTGGACCTGAACTCCAAGCTCCTACCTAATCCTTTACCATCATAATCCACCTGTTTCTACAGAGTTTTAAAACTGAACTGGAACTCTCCTTGGACATATAATTCAGTTATCAACTTTTACATTTATTATTTACATCTTTTTTGAATGCCATTTATTATTATTATTCTACAATTTTAATGGTTGTACCGCATTTCATTATGTGGCTATGTTTTATTTATTCTTAAATGGCTCTGTCTCAGCACAAGAAATAAAAACTTGGTTGTAAAATATTCAGGCAACTCCTAAGAATGTAAAGAGAAAGTGAAAGCTGGCCTCCCCCATCCTGTGAGCCCTCCCCCCCAAGGGGAAATTGCCATTCACAGTAGGATGTGTTTGATTCAATGTCTGTTCTGTGTAATTTATTGTGTGCCATGGAATTTATTCATTCTTCTTCAAAGGAATGGGGGCACCCTGACTGACTGCTGGCTTTTGCTCATAATGTATCAAGAACATCATTCTAAATCTGTACATCCCTTTTAAAGCACAAGGATCCAGAAGTCACATTTAGCACTTGGCTTGAGCAACTGGGGGCGGGGAATGGTAGAACTGTTTGAGGGGGGGGGAGTTTTTGGAATTGCAAATGAGGAGAGAGACAAGTTTGGGGGATCGGAAATGTTAAGTCTGTTTCAGACACTCAGTTTGATGCCTGGGAAATACACAGGTGACAAAGGCCAGTGGCCACTTGGCTCTGAATGTGGAACGTGGGAGCAATGGCGCTGGGTATAGAACTACGGCATCAACCAGTGCCAGTGGTGCCTGTAATCCTAGCTACTCTAGAGGTTGACACCTGAAGATCACGGTTCAAAGCCAGTCCAGGCTAGAAAGTCGAGATCCTTATCTCCAATTATCCAGCTGAAAGTGGAGCTGTGATTCAAGAGGTAGAGTGTCAGCATTGAGCAAAAAAGCTAAGCAATAGTATGCAGAACCTAAGTTCAAGGCCCAAGACTGGAACAAAGAAAGAAGGAAGGAAGGAAGGAAGGAAGGAAGGAAGGAAGGAAGGAAGGAAGGAAGGGAGGGAGGGAGGGAGGGAGGGAGGGAGGGAGGGAGGGAGGGAGGGAAGGAAAGGAAAGAAGGAAGGAAGGGAGAAAGAGGAAGCAGGCAGACAGGCACAGGCCTGGACTGCATGGTCTGACAGGATGGTGCTGCTGTCATGAGGAGGGCATCTGTTCACCTGCTCACCTGTCTCTGCTCCTCCCTGTGTCCAGCACTGGGGTGCAGGCATCAGCAGTGTGTCTGAGGAAGTCACCCCTTTCCTGCCCTCTCCAAGGCTTTGGGCTTTATGATGGTGGAGAACTGTCACAATATAGGCAGAAAAATTACCCATGACCAAGGCAAAAGGTCAGCACCTTTCTCAAATAGTGTTTAGAGGACTGTCCAGGTGCATTGTCATGTGACCTGCCATTGGTAGTTACACGCCACACCCTGGAAAAGATGCCCAGCCATGACTGACGGCTTCTCCTGCCCTGCAGGGCTTTAACTGCTGTTGACTGGCCAGAGATGAGCACCTGAGTGTGCTCAGTGGACCTTTGAAATTTCTTACCAGGATGGCTTTGTGTGTGTGTGTGTGTGTGTGTGTGTGTGTGTGTGTGTGTGTGTGTGTGTGTGTGTGTGTGTGTGTGTGTGTGTGTGTGTGTGTGTAAGCATACACACACGCATACATACTGGAACCTGAACTCCAGGGCTCACCATCTTGCTTGGCTTTTTCTCTCTTGGCTGGCACTCTACCAGTTGAATCGTGTCTCCAACTTCTGATTTCTTTTTGCTGGCTAATTGAAGATAAGGGTCTCTCTTGAGGATGGCTTCCAACAGCCATCTTCAGGTCTCAGCCTCTTGAGTAGCTAGGATTACAGGCGTGAGCCACCTGTCCACCCCTTGGGTCACTGTTCTACAACCTCCCCAGTATTACCCCACCTGCCCGTCTGTTGTTCTTTCCACTCCCCTCCCTGTTTCTCCCTCTGTCCTTCCCCTTCCTCTCCCCTCTTCTCCCCTTACAGTCTCACTTCAGGTTTGCTAGGCAGGCACTCTATTACTTACTCAAGCCACACCTGTAGCCAGATTTGGGTTTTTTTTTTAAAGAAATTTGTACACGCACACGCCTGTACAAGGCCCCAAGTTCCACTTTTCTTTCTTGAAGCTGATTGACTGGGATAAATCATTTCACACAGCAGTATTTCTTGTCAGTCCTGGAGCTTGAACTCAGGGCCTGGGTGCTGTCCCTGACCTCTTTCCCTCAAGGTTAGTGCTCTTCCACTTCAAGCCACAAGGCCACTTTAGTTTTCTGGTGGTTAATTGGAGATGAGTCTCCTGGATTTTCCTGCCTGGGTTGGCTTTGAATGGGGATCCTCAGATCTCAGCCTCATGAGTTGCTACAATTACCATGAGCCACCAGCACCCAGCCATACAGTATTATTACTTTAGCCATCGAAGGTCTTTTCTTGAGAGGAAAGGGAGCACCACCGAGGGCAGGGACTTGCTTACCCCTCTCCAGCCTGCTTCCTGCCCAGTGCCACCCAGAGCCCCCTGCCCCATCTAGTGTGCCCTCATCTTAGTCTCCAGGTTGTGCAGAGCGGAGGAGGGGGTGTGCCCCGGAACTGCCTTACTAAGTACATGAGGGAGGGGAGGGGTCTCTCCCACCCTCATCCAGTCACCCCAGTTGCTGTCTCTTAATTTCTTCTACATCCCCTCATCGATTCCCAGCCGACAATGTTCCCAATGCTCTTACCTCCTCCCACATTAATTCTGTCCTTATTCACGATGACCCTTTTATTCCTTTCCTGTCAGTACAGTGTCTCTGAGAGAGGAAAGGAGATAATGCATGTGATCAATATTCCCTGCTCAATTCAAAGACTAATTTCTTTTAAAAATCTAATTTTAGCACCAGCAGTGATGGTACAGGCCTGTCAAACCAGCACTTGGGAGATTGAGGGAAGAAGGTCCTGAGTTCCAGGAATTACATAGTGAGATACTGTCTTACACGAACAAACAAAACCCAGGCCAGGAATTGGTGTCTCACTCCTGTAATCCTAGCTACATGTAGGAGGCTGAGATTTAGTGGATAAAGTTATTCAGCCAACCCAGATAGCAAAGCCTATGAGATTGTATTTCTAATCAGCAAGAAGCTAGACTAGAAGCATAGCTCAAGTGGTAGAGTGCCAGCCATGAGCAAGAGAGGCATGAGATCATGAATTTAAGCCGACACACACACACACACACACACACACACACACACACACACACACACACACACACACACACACACACGCTTGGAGAAGCAGCTACACTTGCATAATGCTTTTCAAGGCTGGAGGTGACAGCAGCCCACAGTGGATTCCGGGCTGGCTGTCATGGAGAGAGGGTCCTCACTGGAGCGCCCAGGGTGGCACAAGTAGCTGTAGTCACCCTAGCACAGAAGCAATCTGCCAGACACAGTCCAGCCTGTGGTTGTGCTCCCTTGCGTCCTTGGTTGGAGGGTGAAACGCTGAGAGATGCGGGCAGGGCCGGGCTGCCATCCCTTCCCGTACACACCCATGGACAGCACCAGTGGTCTCGGGGCTGGCTTCTTCCAGCTAGGCCTCTGGGTTCCATCTCCAGGGAGTTTCAACTCTTCCAGGTGTTGAAAGCTTGAGAACACTGTGGAGCTGAGACATGACCGGTGATGCTAGGCCAGCCCCATGTCCTGCCTGCACCGCCCCCCCCCCGGGACCAGGCCCCTTCACCCAGAGCCTGGCACAAGCTGGCATCTGCATGTGTGCAGGGGCCATTTTATCTCACTTGGTGGGCCAGGACCTCATGTGTAAGCTCCTGGGAGCCAGGGGTGGCAGCTCAGAGCCCACACTGCCCGTGAATCTACCAGGGGGAGCCAAGTGTGGGGCTCCACAGGAACGAGGACTGAGAGTCACCCCTAAAATGACCTTGGCACAGCTGAACGGAGAGGCGAACCAGACTTAAAATAGCTAAATAAATCTTTAATATTTCTAATTGCAAATGTACAGAAATTGCACAGCCACACAGTCTTAGAACACCAACACTTCTCTGTACATTATTACATGGTTAAAAGTCATGGCTGGAGTGAGGAGCTCCAGCCAAACTCCAACATTTGTATTTTTTTCCTTTTCACATACTTACAAAAAGAGGGGGCTGGGACGCGGTGGGATTGGGGGCAGCCTGTGGCCGAGTGTGTAGAAAAGAGGGGCTGGTTCCCTGGACAGTCGGGCTCCCGGACGGATGGGTGTGAGGGAGTAGCGCCTCCCCCCGCCCAGAGGTGCTGGGGGGCCCTGACCCTGGCCCCACTCCCTCCTGGGCAGTCAGGGAGTCTTCATTCGTGGGAAGTTTGGCAGTTTCTTCACCCTGAACACAGGATCTGAGCTTAAAGGTCAAGGTTCTGTGCTGGGGGTGGAGATTGGGGTCTTTTGGCCAGCAGACCTGAGGCTCAGTGGCCCGGAGGCCCATCCTGGATCAGAGACTGCCCTTCCCTGGGGGACCTCTGGCACCCACAGGCCTGGGTGAAACCCAGGACATGGGTTTTTCTGTGGCCTTGGGCAGGAGACCCCTTTACCAGCCCCACCAGGCCGTGGTCCCCAGCAGCCTCCACCCAGGTGGCACGGGGCAAAGCCAGCCAATGGATGCGGTGGGTGGGGCGGACAGCCAGACCCCAGGGCTCTTCGTCTTGCCCAGCGCTGTCCACCAGGTGCCAAGGTACAAGAGGAGCGGTGGTCCCGGCCAGCCACCACAGCACCAGGACTAGAGGACTATGTACAACCCGTGGGTGAAATAGTTACATTACAGTCAAACACCAAGCACATTTACAAAAATTGTCAGACTTGCAATAAGATAAAAATCTGTGAGGAGTCTGTACACTTTTACAGTTTTTGCACTAGGTAAATAAGGCTCTCGGCCTGAGAGCCCTCGACCCCTGCAAGGGCAGCCACAGCGCCCATGGCGGCTGGCCCTGGCGCCCTCCTGTCCAGCCCTGGGGACCCCCGTATTGCTAGGAGGTGCTGAGTCCGAGGCCACGTTAGGAGGCACGGGTGAGGGCCTGGTGGGGAGGGGAGCAGGGCCCGTGGACGGAGGAAGAGGACCGTACTGGGACCTGGCTCTGCCCGAGGCCACTCTGGCTGACACACGAGCGCAGGGGTCTGGGCAGGAGGGGCAGGACAGAGGGTGCAGCACGACCTCAGCCCCCATCTCCTTCCTTCCTGAGGTCTCTGACTTGAGGCCCGGCACGTCTCTAGCTAATGGCGCTGGAGTGCCATCTAAAAGCCCTGCCTGGAGCAGACAGATACCTGTCCACAGGCCTGAAGGCCGTGCTGTGTGGCTCTGGCTAGACTTCCACCCTTCCTGGTGGGGACTCTGGCACACTGCTGCCCCGCAGACAGCTTGCCCGGCCCTGGCTCTGCTGCCTGGGCAGAGGTCCACACTCCTGCCTAAGGGCCAGAGCTTGGACTCCACAGGGCGTGGGAACAAATGGGCAGAGGCAGAGTGGAGCGCCTGCCCGTGTCTGTCCCGCACAGTGGGGAGAGGCAGATATGCCACAGAACAGCCTAGAGCTGAGGAAAACCAGCCCCAGCAGTGGGTGTGCCCTCCCCTGGCTGCAGTGCCAGGGTCCGTGGCTGGGGCGGGAAGGGTGAGGAAGAGGCGGCCGCACACACGGGGCCTGGTGCAGGCGGCTGCTGTCTTGGTGAGGGAGCAAGGCTAACATCCTCCGGGGCCGCTATTTCCCATGCAGTGCGCACGCTCAATTTAAAAGGCCCCTGTGTTCCAGCAAGCGAGCAAGCGGGCTTTTGTTTCTAATGCATACTGTGAAAGGAAAAAGAATCACAGTTATCCACCTTCTCAGGGCCTGCGGGCCTCAGACTTTTTCTTTTCAGCCATCAGAGGAAAGATCACCTTTTCTGGGAGAGCACCAACTGGCTACATTCCAGGGGGCCACTGTACCCCAGGTGCCCCAGGCCTCTGGAGAAGGCGGCTACAGTGCGCTGTGCCCTGCGGCCAGCTCTGCCCAGCTCTCTGGCTTCCGGGAGCCCCAGAGCATCAGCCCAGCCCCACACAGTAGGTATGGCGGGCTCTGTAGACGCCCCACTAGTATGAGGGCCCAGAAGAAAAAGCCAGGATTCTCACTGATCTATTTGGCGATGCGTCTAAGGAAGGGAGGAGGTAGGGGAAGTGACTATGGGATGGGTGGGGGCAGGGCAAACCCTGGGTTCCTCACGGCAACCCGTGGGCTGCATGCAGTGCCACTTGCTCGGGGGGGGGGGGGGGGCCGCAGGATCCCTCCTCTGTCCAACCACCATCTCCCCGTCTGCACCCACCCGTGAGGTCCCAGCCCCCAAGGGCAGAGGTCTGGCGGCCAGGCCTGCAGCGGGAAGCTGCAGGGGGGTGGTCCCTAGCCCTTAACTTGGCCCTTCTCCAGGCAGTTCCCTACCTGAGGAGGGTGTGGGGTACATGCACTTGGCTAGTCATGGAGGAAAAGGTGACACACACCGAATTCGACAAGCAACCGACATGTGTTTGGCAGGCCCCTGCCCCTGCCCCCTCCGGGCTGTCCCCTCCCCAGCGTGCAGTCTCTCGTGCCCGCGCCCAGACCCACTTCCTCGTCACGCTGCGTCAGTCTCTGGCTCCCTCCGCGCCGCCTCCTGGACAGTGGGCGAGGGGAGGGGGCGCCTCAGCCTCCGCCAACCACGAGGGACTGTGACTGTGGGTGCTCCTGGCCGAGACCCTGCCCTGGGCCACCACAGTCCCCTCTCCTTGGGGAGGGTCCTCCCTCCTCGGGCTGGTTAACAATTGCTGCTGTTTCTGAACTCGCCGTTCTCGGTAATCTGCAATTTGGTGGGATTGGTGGGGGAGACGCCGTTACGGGCTTGCATGCTGTACCTCTCTTTCAGCTGCGTCAGGGCGCTCATGAGACGGGCGTTGGCAGCGTCCAGGGAGGCGATGCGCTTCTCCTGTGGGCAAGCAGGACGTTAGTGGGGCGCAGAACGGTCTCTGGGCTGCAGGACAGATCACGCTGGGCGAGGGGCCTCCTGGGTGTCTATGAAAGCGCTGCAGAGCAGGAAGACCCAGGGGCATGCGCGAAAACCGTGTGGGAAAGGCCCAAGACTTGGACAGCTGGCACCGTGGGAGAGGCTCTGTGCCGTCTCATCCCAGACAGAGCAGCTCTCATAGCTGCTGCTGGCGGCTGCCTTAGAGCGCGAGGGCGCGCATCCCCGGACCCATGTACACACGGGACACTGCTAATTCCTGAGCCTGCAAGAAGGGACGGGGCTGAGTCCCCTGCTCCTGCACCTCTCCAAGTCTGGAAGCCACAGCTCTGAACACCAGCCCCAATGCTCCCTCTGCCCAACGGGTTGTCCATCTCCAGCTCCGCCCATTTCCCTCCCCTCACGGTAGCTTCTACGCCCCGCCCGGCATCCATGTGACAAACACCCACCAAGCGCCCCACAGCAGGGCGGCCACCCTTCCCCCTCACAGCCCGCCCTGGTCAGATGTGGCCTGTGGAGACCACGAGACTGACATCCCCGAGCAGAGCTCCTCGTCTCCTGTCCCTCAGCTTCTGCCCCATGAGGTATGACTGAGAAGCCAGCGTCATCCCCGCCTCAGCTCCGGTCCTTCACACAGCCGGCCAAAGCCCCAGAGCCCCCACCTGGGCATCAATGATCTTCTGTTTGGAATCGACAGCTGCTTGCATCTCAGCATGGTCCTTCTTCAGCTCCTCCTCCACGGACATTAACCTGCAAGCGGAGACATGGACAGTCAGCACATCGCTGGACAGTGAGCTGAGGAGGGGGAGAGGCCTTTAGGAAAGCCCATCATGTGGGCAGAGGGGCACACGCGGACAGCCCCTCCTTGGGCCTTCCTCCCACACCTGTCGGGGAGGCTGTCCCCCAGCAGCTGACCAGTCTGGGCCTGGCCCATGATCCCCTCCCTTCTCTGCCCAGCACTTCCCAGAAGCCCCTGGGGCTGTGCCTTTCCTCCATTCCTCCAGGAATGAAGGTGGGATCTTCACAGACCCCAGCACAGGGCAGAAGCTGAACACGCTCCATGTTCACCAAGGCAGTAGCCCTGTGCCAGCTCTAGGGGAGGAAAATCCAGGCCTTTTCCTCCTGGAACTCAAGGCAGCAGGGCCGCCGTGAGCAGGTGAGCTGAGCGACTGCACTGCAGGGCTGCAGGGCTGCAGGGCTAGGGGAGTACAGGTCCAGAGAGGAGCATGAGGAGGCCATGTCTTCAGGTCAGCCCCCGAGAGACAGACACACAGACAGGGACACTGATGTGGCACTACTTGCTCTTTCCTCTTTCCATGGAGCTCTCTGGTCTCATCTTCCTCTCTGAGGTGCCTTCAGTACCAGGCCCTGCTGCCCTGGCCCCCAGGCATACAGTCACAGGGCTCCCTGTCTCCCAGGCCACTGCTCTGGAGATGTCTAGTTCCACCTGCCCCAGGCACCAGGGCTCCGTGGGCTCTGGGGTCAGCCTCCATCTGCCTGCTGGACACACGCCTTTCTCCATGCGCAGTGCTGAGCAGGCCCTGGAGCAGAGCGCTGACTAGAAGGAGTAGGGGAGTACTCCAAGGTGAGCTCCTTGCTTCCAGAAAAATGACACACTGAGGAAAGCCTGTCAAGGGTGGGCAAGGCTTACACAGTACCAAGTAAGGGAAACTACATTAAAAAGGAGGCTGGATATACACTCTAGCCTTAAAAACAAAGCTGAAGCTGGATCGTGTGTAAAACAAAGGTCATGAGACACAGAACAGGCCCTGTGGGAACAGAAACCCAACACACCAGCCCAGAGCCCAACTCGTGGCCTTCAAGTAGAGGGAGTGGAGAAAGTGGAGGGTGCGGGCGCCTTCCCTGAGCTGAGGAGACACGGGGGATTCTGGAAGGTCAAAGTGTAGGCTGTACAGGGCACAGTGGCAGGCAGAGATAAACTCCACTCATTTCCCTGGAGTCTGTGCACGAATCCTGAATACTGATCTGCATGCATGGAGCAAATCAGCAGGCAGCCAGGAGGCACTGAAAGGGACCCAGAATAATCCTAGGAGCCGTTTGCATTTCCAGCAGCTAGAATGGAAAGATGTACTCACACGGAGCCCCAAGGACCCCAGAAAACTACCTGGTCAGCGTGGCTAGATGAGGCCTTATGGCCCTGCAGCCCCATCCTAGAGAACCCAAAGTGAACCTCGAAGGACTGAGCTGACTCCAAGCAGCCTCAGCGAGTCCTAAGCACATCCCCGAGGCATTTCAACAACATGAGGACTCTGGACACCTAACTCTAAGAGTCAGTGTTGGCTAGCCAGCCAGAAGTACCAAGTGTGCTGAGAAGAAGGATAATAAAACCTACACCTGCGAGAATAATGAACAAGAACTCTGTTATGGTTTGCTTAGAATGTCCCCAGCTGCCTTAGGTGTTGAACTTGGTCCCCAGCTGGAGCCACTATTCCAGGAGACAAAACCAAGAAGGAGGGGGCTGGTCACTGGGACAAGTCCTTGGGAGTAAACTGTCCCTGGCTCCTTTCCGTGGTTCTCTCTCCTTCCTGTCAAAACAAGAGTTCTAATCTCCCCTGACACGTGCTCCCACAGCCATGGCTGCCCAAGCCCATGGCCAAGAAACATGGACCGAAAAGTCTGGGATTGTGGGACAAATAAATCCTCTCTTTCTTTCCTTGTTTCACTCAGGTAACTTGCTCAGACCAGAAGAGTAAGTAATGCAGACCAAAAAGTTGCAGATAGAATAGTAGGTACATTCGAGCAACTATTACTAAAATGAAATTCTAGAGGAAAGAAGGAAGGGAAGGGAAGTTAGTATAATTAGTTGGGGTGGCTACAGTTACAATAGACAGGGCATATTTCAAAGCAAAAAATATTATCAGGTAATAATGACTTTATAAAGAGATCAATTCTACTGACACAATATATAATAACCCTCAACACAGACACACTTAAGAAGAGATGTCAAGCTACTCAGGAGGCTGAGCATCTGAGAATCATAGTTCAAAGCCAACCCATGCAAGATAAATCCATGAGACTCTTCTATACAGAAGACCTGACTGTTCACCAGACTGACCAGCTCCTATTAGGGGAGAAAAGTGCCAGGATTGGTTAGCAGACACGTGAGGCCTGTCTCTGAATGCACAAGAGCAGGTGCCTCAGAGGACACGTGGGGAAGATGAGGTGGTCAGGCTGAAAATGTTTCCATCCCTAGACTCACAAATGCTTGCTAGTCACCTCTGCTCTGCTTCTAGTCATCATTTATAATGAATAAAATGGAAGGTAAATGACAAACCAGTGGAGGACAAGGCATGAGCAGGGGAGGATTCCCTGGGCTCTGCACATCTGCTCCGTCTGTCCAGAGCCAGATGACACAAAACAAACAAGCCCACCCCTTTCTCCAGCTATGCCTGCTGTTCCTGCTGTAAGGGGCTGGTGGAGACACTGCACCTAGACGGTACCTCCTATGGCAAACACTAAGGGACGTATGCCCACCCAACCCCTGGGTCGACATGGGACCCGACGGTCTTTAGCCACATAAAACAATCAAAACCACCTAACTCCAAAACCCTCTCCAGATAACCAAGGCACCTTGAAACTCGAGCACTGTCACCCTCGCTCCCTGCTCAAACAGCTCCTCATGGGCAGCAGGGGCCCTGACAGCCAGACACTCTTCCAAGAAATCTGAGGTTATCCTGTCTCCCCTCCCTCTCACTTCCCACCTGAGCAGAACTGACTGCCCCCCCATCCCAATGAATGGGGCCCTCAGTGGCACCTCAAATTCAGCTTCCAAACTCCCCTGAGAGCTCTGCCTTCTGCTTGGCCCTCTGGAGGCTGGTCTTGGCTGGTCCAGCCTCCCTCTGATTCTGTGCTTCAACTTCTCTTGTCTCTGCAGACCAGCAACTCCCCTGGGTGAGGCCAAGGCTTGTCACAGGCCCACGGCCTCGCCTCCTGAGGGCAATGGACCAGCTGCCCTCACCTGCTGATGATGCCCTTCATCTGGATGTCCTTGTCCTCCTGCTGCCGCCGAAGCCGCTCCTCGCCCTCCTCCAACCGTGCCTGGTACTCTAGCACCAGCTTCTGAGTCGTCTCTTCCTGGCATTTGAACAGGGTCTCATACTCCTCCAGCTTCTTGGTGGAGATCCGCAGCTTGTCCTGAAGTACTGCCAGGTCCTGCCAGTAGGGCAGCGTGCCACGAGCACAGCACCCGGGACAAGAGAATATAACTTGGTCAGCCTGGGCAGGGGTGAGGCAGGGAGGGACCCCGGCAGGGAATGGCCCATGGCTGTGATGAGACTCAAGCTTGCACAGCACTTAGGGATCTCTCCCAGCCTGACCTGGACAGTTGTAAAGAGTTAATTTGAACTCAAGGCTGCACCCTTGCAAGGCAGGCACTCTACCACCTGAGTCACATCCCCAGCCCACCTCAAGCTTTCCTTAAACAAAGGTTTAAAAACCCTAGGATATATAAAGGACACTGGGCGGTGCTTCGAGAGGCAGGGGCTCTGAGGGAGGAAAACGAAGGCCCAGACAGGTAACCAAGTCCCATGGACAGTGGCTGACAAGCAGGCGAGGTGCGAGTCTCCCAGCCTGACCCTAATGTTATGGAAGCAGGTGTGTGGGACAGAGGAGAGGACAGGAAGGAGACAAAGGCAGGGTGCTTCAAGCTCTCAGGTTCTACTAAGCCCTTGGGAGGAGAAGGGAGGTTGAGGGGACAAGAGGAGGCAGTGGCCTCCTCACAGGAGGGGCGGGGGCAGCCCTGGAAGTCAGAGGGGCCAGACTCAAGGATGCAGGACTAATGGAAGCAGAGTCGTCCCCTGCCTTCCCCCCAACCCCTGGGCTCTTGGAGCGTTGTGTCGAGTTCTGTGAAAGCAAGCAGAAGCAGTGGACTGAGGGCATGGCAGAGGGCAGCAAATGCAGCATGGTGATGGACCTCTCCTAAGGTGATGGAGTGGGGAACACAGCCACCCTAACCCCAGATTCTCTCAGGAGGAGAGATCAGGATTTGGGGGCACGAGACTGAGAGGAGGCTGCTTTCCTGGGGGCCTGGTCCCAATTCACCCACCTACTTGGGCTCTGACCATCCCGGGAAGGAGTAGCCACAGATCCAGGGCAACTGTCCCAACAACGGGGCAACCTGCGAGTGGGTAGGGATGAAGCCCCCCATGGCCCCACCAATGCTAGAGGTGAGGAAGGGGCAGACCTGGACTTTTCACAATCATCGCATCCCCCTAGTCCTCGTAACTGGGAAGGGCCAGGCCTCGGTGAGGCACAGAGCTCAAGGTGGCTGGCACTCACGGGCTTTCCCACCATCTCAGGGAGCCCCGTCTGCTTCCTTGTGCATGAGACTCCCTACAAGGGTATGAAGGTGCCGCTCTGGCACTGTCCTGGTCCCAGGTGTCCACTGTGCAGGCTGTCTAGAGACCTTAGGTCTACGCTAGGCCCCGCTGGCTGCTTTCCTTCAAGTTTCTCGAGGGGACTGCATGGCAGGAGCAGGCAGAGCCGCCTCACCGAGGGCTCTCAGGAGAGACTCCTGCAGCCCGCCCTGCCCGCCCAGCCCGGGTCCGGCGTTACCTTTTCTGCTTGGCTGAGCTCCTCCTTACTCCTGAGCCTATCCCTGTGGGGGGGATCTGGGCCCAGGCCCTCGTCTTCTAACAACTGCGCGTTCATGGTCAAGAGCCAAGCAGCCGTGCGGTCCAGGGCATTGGGGCTCACGGGTGAAGGGCCCTACAATGAAACACAGCTGTGAAGGGCTGCGGGGAGGTGCAGGGAGGGGGTGGGGCAGGGACCGACACTGAGTGAGCTACTGGACAAGTGCTTCAGAGGCCGGAAGTGGTCTCCAGGGCATGAGTGGCTCAGCAAGGGCTGTCTGTCTTCTAGCTGGCAGCCTGAGCCAGACCCCAGCACCACACGGCTGCCATAGGGGTGCCTACACCAGGGTTGGTCAGCACCGGGCTGGGTGTGCCACCTGCAGCCCGTCTATCCGTGTCCTGCCAAAGCCCTTGGGTGATGGAGACTGTCCAAGCTCCTGGCAGCTGTGGCCAGGGGCCAGCTCAGCCTATGGGAATGCTTTGGGGAGGAAGGAAGTGTGAGAGCCCGCGCAGGGCAGGGAGACCTGGGCTTAGGGCCAGGGCTGTCACAGGCATGGGCCTGGAGATGAACAGGTCCCTCTTTCTTGTTCCCAGACCCCAGCCTGACCTGGTGAGAACTGGTACAGAAACCTGGAGCTCCTAAGGCTGTGGCAGCCCCGGTTCCCAGGCTGGTGGATGGGCAAGCCATGGCACCGCTCCGCATGGGATGGTAGCTGGGTGCGGTGAGGTGGAATGACTGAGGAAGGTGCCATGTGGGACGGCTGAGAGCCCCCCGCCCCCCAGTGCTGACCTGCTTGTGCATGGCGCGTGGCTTCAGCTCCGGGCTGTCTCCTTTGGAGGAGGAGGACTGCTGCCGCAGCCGAGCACCAGGGCCAGCCCAGTCAGGCGAGGCGGACGCCAGGGTTCCACTCGAGGGCCGTGGGTACTGCAGGGTGCTTAAGAGGTTGGGGGGTGTCCGGCCTCGGGGGGCAGGAGGTGGTGGTGGTGGAGGGGGTGGCGGCTGGTCGATCCTTCGCTGGGGACCGGCGCTATTCTGTCTTGGCACCGCAGGCTGCCCACCCTTCTCAGTTAGTGACATCTGCCGCCGGGCCAGCTCGCCAGGCCGCCGGGCCAGCTCCTCTGTGGCAGCGCTGAAACTTCCCAACTTGGCTGCGGCCGCTAGCTCTTCACTGTTGCTGTGGGAGCTCAGCGAGCTGTGGCCCTCAGAGCCCGAGTCACCAAGGCCGCGAGGGGACAGTGGCAGGCCGGCTGCCATCTGGTACACAGGGTTCTGGAAGGAGAGTGGTGCCAACAGCTGGGGCCGGCCTGGCGCACCCTCAGAGGTGCCTGGTGTTGTGGGTGTCTGGCCCGCCCTCCGCACTGTGGCTAGCCCTGCCAGGCTCACGGGGGCTGCCCGGGCTGGCCACCCGGCGACCAACTGAGTTGCACAAGCCTGCCCGTCAGCAGGAAGGACGTCAGGGCCCGCTGGGGAGCCCGCCTCCCCATCCAGCGTGCGGGCATCTTGGAGATCCACCATAGACAGGCTCTTGCCACCATTGGCCATCTGGAGGTCGGGCTCGTTGGCTTCTGAGTAGCTTGAGCTACGGGCAGGTGAGGGCTGGACCCCGGAGGACCTTGTGACAAAAAACAAGTCCTTGTTTTCGGGGGTTGGAGACGGTAACCGGGTGAAATCTATCAGACTGCAGGGAGACAAGCACACACAGGGAAAGAAGGGGAAGAGAAGAACTGTAAGTGCAGCCACATGGGTCCAAAACAACAGCACTGCCAACCTGCCAGGGTCCGGAAGCCAAGCCAGGGCCGTGGAAGGGGATAGTTGGGTGGCAGAGGGGTGAGTCCCAGGACTGGTGGCAAGAGCTCCCCACACAGAACCTCTGCTCTAGGGACCGGCCCTACTGGCTGCCCTAAAGGCCGTTTCCCTGCTGCGCTGCATCCTGGGACATCAGGCACTGGTACCTGGTGTGCTCTGGGAAACCCCAAGACAACCCAGGTCCTCGGCTCCATGGCTCTCTCTCGGCCACTCCTGGGCCCTGCATTTCATAGTGGTTTCCAAGTCCCCGAGTCTCCTTCTGCCTTTCCTCTCTTGTTCCTCATCAGCTTGGTGAAACCTCCCTCTACCCAGCCTCCTACTGCCACTCTGTGAGTGGCAAGCGGAGGCTGGCATTTCTGATAAAAACAGAATCAGGGTGCAGGAGCGAGGCGGGGAGGGGGTCTGAACCTGTGCTGCAGGCTCTGCCCCACCTTGGCTGGCCACACCCTTGGCCTCCTTCTTATTCAACACCTGGCTGAAACCTCTCTCTGGACCTCCCTGGAGGCCAGTACTGCTGTGGTGGACCCAGGTTGGCCATGGGGAAGAATGTGGGGTGGCAAGGCTTTGAGTGGATAAGCAGCAGCAAAGACCTCAGCATCTTGACACAGGCTTATGATGGGGGGCTGATCAACAGGACCTCCAAGGGAACAGACAACTAAGCCCCAAGACAGGCAGCTAGCCACTTGGGGTCACCACGCTTAATGAACAAGGGCAAGAGACAGAGTGGGAATTAAACCACGACCAGCTGGAGGCCTGGGGTGCCATGCTGTAACACACAGATCAGGTCTCAGCACACATAGGCCTGGCTGCCTCACAGCCCCTCAGGTGACCCCACCTGAACTCTTGCTGGGATTGCTCTGCGCCCCCTTAGCAAGTTAAGTGAACAGACCCCCAAGCCAATGCTCAGAGGAACTGGGGACTGGCATGGCGGCCTCCTCCGGGTATTCTCCCTCCCAGACCTGGCTCAACACCCCCACCTGCTTCAAGGCCTGTGCTCCTGCCACTTTGTGGAGTGAGCACACACTGCCCACTCTGCTACTCTGGTCTCACCCTCACAAGTGGGCCCAAGAAGGCCCCTGGAGATGAGGGACTGGGAAAAGGAATAGAGTACACCAGAGAAGCCTGAACACTAGGCTTCTCAGGAAGGGCCCCATTTTGATGCAAATACCCAAAGCACCTGTCCCAACTCCTCCAGGGTTGACAGGCTGTGACCTGTGCTGCAGGCTCAGTGACGCTGGGCTCAGGACCTCTGTGTTCTCTGAGCTCCCAGCCTCAACTTGACAGGTCACCCCTGACTACTGAAGGCCTGGAAAATACTGAGGGGCGTGTTGAAGTGCAGGAAATCTCAAAGTCTAGAGATATTTGGGACCAATAATGGTTCCTGAGCACAGGTTGTCTTTCTCTAGGTCTTTGATCTAAAATGCCATGTCCACCAGTGGAAATATTACTTTTCCCAAAAGGCTCGGCCTCCTCCAGGAAAACTTCCCTGATTTTTCTCTAAACCGGCTTGTAACTTAGGTCTGCCAAATATACTGAGTCTCTTCAGGCTTGTTTCAAAGGTACTTGTGTGGGGGTCCTCTCCCCACATCTGAGACCACTGAGGGTCTATAACTAGTCTGCGCGCATGCTCCACTTCACTCAGCACACCTGGCAGCTCTTACCCAGAGAGGTCATTTTCAATCACCATCTTCTGCAGCCCCGCTGAGATGCTGCTGCTGCCCGAGCCTGGCGTGGAGGCCAGGTCATTGGTCCCAGGGAGCTGCCCGCTGCCTGGGGTGCTCAGTGCTGTGTGGACATCCCTCAGAATCCGAGGCAAGGGGCCCAGTTTGGACACAATGCTCTACAGAGATATAGCAAAAGACAGATGTCATCTACTGGGGACACTGGGGAGCTATGAATCCTGTACAGCTGCAGGAATTACTCAGTTGTTCAAAGCCCCCGGGGAATCCATCAAAAATGCTGATCCCCACCCCCACTGGTCAGTGGGTCTGGGAAGGAACAAGTCCAACAATTTCTAAGTCTTCCTTTGTGGACAGATATTCCTGGGACAGGAAACCCACTAATATGATAGTTCTCCCTGCCCTGATGCCCCGGCCAGAGAGGAAAGTCCATAGGGAAGCCACAATTCCCCACGTCTACATTTCCTCATCCAAGGACTTCTGTGGCAGCCCCTTCCTGCTCCCTAAACCACAAGGCGGGCAAGGTCATACTATTCTGACCCCTGAGCTCAAGGAAATGGTTCATGCACAGAGGAGGCATCATAGGATGCTGGCCAGACAAAGGGCAGAACTTGAGTCCATCTGACCCTCACTGCCACAGCTTAGACACAGTAGAGAGGGTTCTGGACAGAGGACTGAACTTACAGATGGCAACACTGCTTTGGTACAGTGGAAGTCCATGAGTTAGTGGGTGAAAGTGAAATGTAAAAACCTGTACCATTAACACAGATGTGTGGAAGCAAACAGCTTCAGTCTGAATCCTTGTTACACCCTATCTGTCATGCCAATCACGTGAAATCTGTGGGACAGTGCCTAGCAGTGCAGGCTCAGGACTAGAGTGAGGGGCCTGGCCTTCCTTTCCACACCTGACTCCTGGGTCTCTCACAGCCAAAGGTTAAGTAGATAACCACGAGCAAAATGACTTCGCTGCAAGGGCAACAGCAGCAGTTTCAGCAAAAAGCTGCGACTAACCCAAGTGCCCATCACTAGAGGATGGGTGAAATAAACCACATTCTCGTGACGCGATGGTGAGCGGCCGCTAAGAAACCTCAGCAGCAGCACAGGGCGCAGTGATATAGGAAGACGCCTGGAAAGACGGCAAAAACACACATGGCAGTGCACATGGAAAGTTCTCACTTGAAAACAAACTACGAAAGGGAACTTTTTGTGCTTGTGCCTGTGTGCAGACCGTATAAAAGTCTGAATTTTGGAATGCTTGGAGGGGTCACCTCTAGGGACAGGACCAATGGCAGCGGGATTTGTCTTTATGCAGGGGACCTCCAGAACCCTGGAAAGCGAGGTATTCAAGACATGGTTCTTGGCAGGTCTGGACATCAACAGCCTGTGGCGGCTTAGGTGGGTGAGGGAGTCTGTGGAACCCCAGGCTGGGGACAGCTCCGTGGAAGTCACTGAGGCAGTCAATGTTTAAGGAATCACCTTGTCAACTGATGGCTGAAGGCAATGATAGAAAGAGGCTTTTTTTTGTTTTGTTTTGAATGTTGCTTTGTGGTTCTGAGGACCAAATGTGGAACCATGTGCACACTAGGTAAGAGTGACACACCTCTAGCATCATCAATCTTTCCATGCTAAGTGGCCCCAAAACCCAGAGCCAGGACACCTACTTTGGTGAAGTTCTTAAGGCAAATCTCATTTTTCACATCACTTAGGAAGGAGGTGAGCCTTCCTATATGGAACTCGGCCACCACGTGTGCAGGGCCTGAGGCACAGCCCCCGGCCCCAGGACTCCAAGCTGCTGTGACTGGTGCTGGATGGTGAACACTGTACTCATCATCCACAAAGAAAATGGAGCCCAGAGACCCCTGGTGTGTTCTACAGGAGCTGAGCTACGAGCCAGAGCTGCAGGCACCTGGGGGCTGACCCAGGCTACACAGGCAGACCCTCTGACCTCAAGGCTACCCTGGAAGGAAGAACACAAGAAGCTTTGTAGTGGCCGCTGGCCCCACCCTCTGAGCCACAGCCACAGGCACCTGCTCCAACTGGCTGACGGCCTCCCAGAGCAGTGAGTGCAGACTGGAGAGCTCACGGCCTAGGTCGATGTAACCCTCGAAGCCTGCTGTGTTGGAGATGGTCTCAGGATTGGAGATCTCCAGCAGAAAGCGCTGCATGTTGGTCCACTCATGCTCCAGGAACTGGTTCATGAATGACATGTACTCTTCCTTGCTACCAAACCTGGAAAGAGGCAGCAGCGGGAGTGAGCAAACCTTCCCTGAGCCATCACTGTCCCTAAGTCCTCATCCCCTTACCAGCTTCCACCACAGCATCCCAAGCCAATGGAATTTACTGTGACCCACAACACCATGGCCTCCCTTCCTCAAACCCAAGCCTAACAGCCCATTTAGGGACCTTTAATCCCACAACTCCCACAGGACTTTGTTATGGTCTCTTCCTCCAAGTGTCAGTGCCCAGCGCAGATGACTCTCAGGTCCATACTGGGCCCAGGTCTCCCTGCTTAGTTTTCTCACCTCCCCTGGGAGCAACTCCTACTCAGCCTGAAGTCATCACACGCAAATCATGCCTCCTCTCAAGCTCCCTCTCCTAAGTGAAGAGAACAACATCCATCTAGATGCCCGAGCCAGAAGCTTGGCAGTAGCCTAGTCTTCCCTCTTCTACATCTCCAAATGGCAAGGCCTGCTGATTTCATCACCTGACCACATCCTATACCGCTCTTCCTCTCCAGGCTTTTTGACCTTTTGGCTAGACACATAGAGCTATGCTCTCCTCTTGGGTCTCTTGGCTGCCATTCACACTGCACTGCTAACTGGGTGATCTTTTCAGGATCCGAAGAGAGAAGGGCCAGCCTCCCACTTCTTTAAACCTCTCGGTGACTCCCCACGCCTCATGTGGCCTTCTGGTCCCTGCTGTGCCTTTGGCCTTATCTCTGGCTTCTCCTGGCCTAGCACTTGATGCTCCAGACTTTTTTTTTTAGCAGTACTACTGCCCTCCTCCGTGGCACACCAGCCTCTAAGCCTGATATCCTTCCAGGCATCAGATGAATGGGCTCTTAGTTTTCTCTTCCTGCAACCTCAGGTCCTCCAGAGACTCTGATGTGTGCCTTGGTCACTGCTCTGCTACACTGTTTACTGTGTATCACCCTGTCAGTGAGCTAAGCTTTTGAGGGCCCAGAGCTGACCCGATGTCAGGGCCCAGCACAGAGATAGTCCTGGTACAGGCCACAATTCACACTTTGTGAATGAACAAGAGGACCCAGCCTTGCAACTTATACCTACATGCTTTAAGAATTCAGTGAAAACACTTAGAAGTGTTTTTTATAAGCAAAGTTATCTTGACAACATTAACCCAGGGCAGTCTGAACCCACACAGGGAATGGTTAAGGAAACACAGCATATTAGTCATTTTGGTTTCAAAATAGAGCTTAGGAATGTTAAGGGACAGGGGTGTCCTTCTGATAATGTTAATTCAAAAAGGCAAAAGGGAAAAAAAAATCTTGTCTTCTTGACTTTGGAAATAAAGGAAACATACCAATGGCAAGTACTTTACTAGGAGAATGGGGTGTGGAGGAGGTTCTATTTGGAAATAGAGGCAGGGAGAAACTAAGAATGACAGGGATGAAAGCAGGGGCTCTGGCCTCGCCCAACTCAGGGTCAAAGCACCCCAGGGGCCTATCCCTGTGCACTCCAGCTTGTAGTTCTCTGTCTGTCAGGGAATGTGACACTTACTTGGCAAAGTTGGCCAGGTTCTGAGTAACCTTGGCTATGAGGGTGAGGGTGCGGGCGGTGCGGTCATCGGGGTACTCCTGCAGCAGGTTGAAGAGCGAGGGGGACATGATGGCTGGGCAGAGGAAGCGCAGGAAGAGGGAGGCACTGATGAGCCGCTCGCTGATGTCTGGCCGGCCACGGCTGCTGCACTCCTGCCGCCACGAGGCAAACACCTCTTTCAGCTCCCTTGGGAAGACGCTGTGTAGAGACAGACGAGGATAGCCCTGGTGGTCAGCAGGGGCCCAAGACAGGGGGGTTCAGGGCAGAATCTGGTGTGAAGACTGAGCTCCTTGTATCCATGACTCAGCCTGTTAGCCATCCATTGGTGAGGGCTGCCCACTGGGTGGGTAGTGCTGCTGGAGAGCTCAGACAATACAGTGGGAGAGTGCCCAGCACAGGCCTGGCAGACAGAGTGCTCAGCCAGCAGGAGACTGAAGCTCAAATCAGAGCATGGAAATGAGTAGGCCAGGAGACAAGGCCTGGAGAGCTGGCTCAGCATCCTAATGGAACAACAACCAAAGTAGTCCTGAACCTCCTTTCTACCTGCCCAGGGACAACACATCTTTCTACCCAACAGCAGGCACCTGGGTCTGGGGAAGAAAGAGAAGAAAATGCAGGCACAGATCACCTGTCCCTGGGCTGCCATCACTGCCTGTACACTCACTTATTTTGCCTGAAATATCTCATGGGGGTTTGAGGTTTTCAGACTAACTGAGTGATCAAGAAGAGGGAAGTAACCTTATTCACTGACTAAAAACACAGCTCCTTGTGCTCTACACGAGGAAGAAGACACTAGGAGCCAGGGTTCAAGGCTCCACTGGCCATCCTGACCTGCTCCTTAGGCCTTACCCGGCCCACTTTGAAGTGGCTCTGTTGTCTTACACCTTAGTATGCATACCCATCCTGGGCAAACCAGGTCCCGGTGCTCCCAGTTCATGCCTGGCTAATCCTTTAATCTGAGAGCAAGGTCTGCCCTGCCAGGCTCACAGAGCCAACTTCAGGCTGAGGTGACAAGGCCCTAAGAGGTCTTGATCTGTATAAACTCCACAGCCAGCCCAACAGGCTCTACCGAAGTGACTGTGGCTGGACCAATGGTGCTGCCAAAAGAGGAAGGAAGGGAGGGAAGTAGCCCTCAGCCCTGGACCTCATGGCGCCCAGCACAAAACTGGGCAGGGATAGGCACTGAGTGGTGATTATCTACCAATGGTATAAGCTAAAAACTTCTGATATATGCCAGAAAAAGGAAATGGAAAATTCTTGTCCAGTGTTTTCCCTGTGTCCCACACCCATCCGTCTTGGAACGGGGGCAGAGTTGGTGAAAGCCCAGCCTAGTGGGGGTGGGAAGGGAGAGCACTTACACAGAGTTCAAGGTTTTCTGACTGCTCCCCTAGGGCCTAAGAAAGTGGGAAGTTGTGCATATCTGGCTCAGCTCAAGGTGAGCTGCCCTAGGAGAGCACCTGTGTAACAACCTAAGGGACCTGGGCAGGTGGGCACACTCTCCCACACCTGGACCTTCTGTCTATCAAGACTGCCTCTGCTTGTCCCTTGAGAGCAACAAACACTTCCTGGGCTCTCCTGCATGCCCAGCCAAGAGCTGGCGGAGTTGAGAGCTGCCAGCCCCTAGGGCGCTGCAGTATATGTAGAGGAAAGAAACTTTCAGATGTAGATGCCATCCCACTCACACCCAATCCCACTCTAATGGAACACAACTCTAGATGGCTGCACAAAGCACATTTGGAAAGATGAAGGGCCAGAGGAGCAGATGGCAGACTGAGGATAGGAACACATGGGGGTCAAGGAGGGTGAATGAAAGAAATAATCAAAGTCAGGACATATGGCTATGAAGATGCTTGAGCACCCGAGTGGAGCAGACACACGGGCTGAAGTCTGGCTAGTTCCCCCAGTGTGAAAATAAACCCACTTGGGGCACCAACAAGGCCCTCTTAATCACAAAGCCCTTCCTCAAAGAGGGCAGATCAACTAGGCACCAAGTTGGCTGGCCATCACACACATACTTCGGGAGTTAATAAGCAGGTGCCTGGAGGCAAGCCTTACTGGAACTTCTCCAGGGAATGAGTCCTGCCCTGCTCATGGTCCATATGAGCATCCCACTCCTACAGGTCTTGCTCTGTTTAAAGGCACTCTTTTCTTCCTTGTTCTCATGGCTTATCAGGAGTCCCGTTTAAGCATTCACACATGCTGGGCCTGTGCTGGGAGTACCATGAGTCCCAGGAACTGACAGTGAAGAATCTTGGGAGTAAGAGCCCTTGAGGGCCCCATCCGTCCCACTCAGTGCTGCACCAGCCTCCTTCCACATGCACACAGCACTCACCAGTCACATGCAGACACACTGCCATGTCTGCTTCTTTCTAAGTAACACCATTAAAACTGCCCTGAAAACATTCTAGGGCAGTCTCCAATATTCAAGAGCCCCCAAAGGACCAGAACAGAAGCCTGGCAATCCATTCACTCAGCAGGGCCTGGCAGTGGGTAGATTCTGAGCCCAGTGCGTGGCATGCTGTTACACACTGATAGAGAACAGATGGACAGGTAAGTCAACAGTGCAGGACCGCCTGACTCCCAAGCCCGGGGCTTGCACTGACCAGTAGGAGTTGATGATCTTGCAGAAGGCCAGTTCACAGCACATCTTGAGGTTGCCCTGGTGCTCAGGGAGGTCAGCAGCAGAGCACTTGCTTGGGTCCACCTCACAGTTCTCGTCCGACTCATATAGCGCCTTGATGAACTCCCCTGTGGTCAGGTGAGCAGGGCAGGGAGTGAGCAGCAGGCGGGCACCACTCAGCCCTCTGCCCACCGCCAGCCTACACTTCCCCTACCTAGGGCATCCTGCAGGTACTTCTGGCCCACCAGCTTGAGGTACTCCTCGATGGCCTTGGTGGCCAGCGTGTTCTCCCGGAAGATGAGGTGCTCGTTGTCCCCGCAGCGGTCCACCTCTGACATCATCAGGTCTGTGAGAAAGTCCTGTGGAAGCAGGAGGTGAGCAGAGTGGGATCCGAGCTGGCCTGCTGGCAGGACCAGAGGACTCCAGAGGAGATGCCCCAGCTTCTCAAGGAGGCTCCCTCACCATACTGCTGAGGACCCTCTCTGGCCACTAGTGGGGAGCACAGCAAGACTGATGATGGAGGAGCCTCGAGGTGGTGACATCAGTGGTGGGTGTGAGGATGGGGAGGTAGGACTAGACATGAGTGTGTTACAGGGGGCCACCGCCTCATACCATCATGCTCAGACTGGCTGAACTCAACCCTTGTTCAGTCCTACTGGGTCTGATAGGCGGCCACAGAGAAGCGTGATCCTCTGAAGAGGACAGACAGGTCCACTCTGTGTCAGGGTACGGCCACCAGGACCACCTTAAGTCTGCTGGGGGCTTTCCACCTAACAGACTTATTCTCTGCAGCCCCACAGAGAAGGAGGGGAGGTCAGAGGTGACAGAGCTGCCAGCAAGCCTCAAGCTCATGCAAACAAGACTGATGTCTACCTTGCAGGGCTCTGGCTGGGGCCCCGCAGGGTTGTGGGCCCTAGACTGTCTCAAAAGTAAATTGGTGAATCGCTTACACAAAGGTCCTACCCAGTATTGTGGGAAGAGGCAAGTAGAGGAGCTCAGCTATGCTGTCCTTAACTATGGCACTGCCCAGAGAGCAGCTGCCTCACCCGGTGACCTGATGCTTCAAGTCCCCCAGACTACCTGTGTCCTGGAGCAGGGAGAAGAGGCAGGCAGGTAGGCAGTCTCGGGGCGGGGGGAGGGGAGTGGAAGAGGGCTAACCAACACAGAGCCTGCAACATGTCCAGCCTGAGCCAGCGTTTCTCATTCTAACGTGCCAACTTAGGGGCTCTTGGAAATACAGAATCAAGACCCAAACTCAGGAGAGCAGACTGCACAACACAACGATGGACCTAGGGAAAACTGTGGTTGGCTTCACTGGGTTTGTGCAACCCCAGGATCTCTTCCTGACTTTTACAAGACCTCGAAGGTCATCCTTGAAATCTTCTAAGCAAAGGTAAGAGCTCCACTGAGGCTTCTATCCAGTATCGGAGCAGGCTCAAGCCTCTGCTACTTCCCCACACCCTTTCTAGGTCACAGCTTTTCCCATTTGCTGTTTGTCAGGACCCTGGCCCATCACTGACAGTACCTCAGCAATGTGGCCAGAGGGGTCCCAGGTGGCCACCTGCAGCCAGCACATCTGAAGGCAGGGACCAGTAACCCAAGTACAGAGGAAGGCATATCCCTCCCCCTCCCCGCCCCCCCGCAATGATCATGTGAGGGAGTCCCTCTCCCAAGGGCTGTCCTGTGGCACAGTGCCACACAGCAGAGGTGCTGGGGGCTGCAGAGGCCAAGTGGTTTGCAACCCAGCCTCCCTGATAGGACCTCTGGGAAGAACGCAAGGGGCATCCATGGAGTCCTGCACCACTGCACTCTGCCTGCCTCATTCCCTCACCTGGGCTTCCTTGAATCTAGCTGAGGACTCAGGACCTTGACACCAACCATCCCCCAGCTCTTATCACATAAGCCACTGGTTCTCAAACCATTGGGCCAAGGCCAAGCTCCTCAGATAGACCATACCTTGGGGCCTATCCATGTTGCAAAAGGCCAGCCTAGCCCAGGCCAGGCCTTCTTCCTTCCGCCTGCTTTGGGCAGCTCCTCCAAGAGGGGAGGTATGGTAAAGAGGAGGTTCCAAAGCCATGTTCCCCTGAGCTGGACAGGTAGGATATGGTCTACTTCCTAGGGCTACCCCAGACCAAAAGTCTAGTCACCTCCAAAGCCAGGGAATGAAGCTGAGTCTTGGAGTAACTTGCTAGGCCCCCAGGATGTAAAAGGTAGGATAGCTGGATCTATCCAACATGGGACCTACCTACATGGCTTTCTAATCTCCATTTCTCTCGGGTTTTGATGCTGGGGCCAGCTGGCTGTGCATGCATGCATGTGTCTTTGTGTGTGCAGGTGAAATCTCTGTGTCTGGTGTGAGGATATAGGTGAGGCTAGGGCTGTGATGGTGGTTCACCTGTTGGAAATATTGGTTGAACCCAACATGCCAGCAGCAATGTGAGTTTAGGTGGCTGTGGTGGGTAGGTTGGGGGCCCATGTACATTAGGAGGGCTCAGCTATGTGTCTGCTGCTCAGACAAGTCTGAGGACAGTAGGGGAGGCACTTGAAGGCAACCCAACCCCACCCCCACTACTAGGGCTTCACATGTGTCTTGAGAATCAGCCCTAGTAGGAAGCCCTTCTCCTCGGGACAGCCCCTGCTTAGTGAGAGCATCTGTCTCTGATCCATGCCACCTCCACCAGCACTATGTGAGAGGCACCCAGCCAGGGCTGGGAGCCCAGTCCCTGTTACCAGGCCTTCCACTAGTGGCGGGCTACACGTACCTTAACTTTGCCTGTGCTCTGCAGGATGTGCACCAGGGCAGATGCCATCTCCTCCTTGGTCTTGGCACTGAGGATGGGCTCGAGGGCTGCACACAGCCCCAGGTAGTGGTTGGTAATATGCTCGGCAAACTCCTTGTACATCTCCATGGGCAGGATGGTGATAGTCTGGTAGCGTGCCTTGATGCGGATCATAGGCCCAGGGCCTTTGCCACCCTTGGGGTTGGGCGTCACCACTGGGTACCATTTCTCCACAAACTGCCGGCCAGCCACTGAAGCGGCAGGCAGGCTCACCAGGCCCAGGTAGCTGTTGCGCTCCTTCTTCTTCTTTTTGTCAGTCTCCCGGTATAGGTGGACAGTGACTGTGCGCAGAGGAGGCAGGTTGTGGAACTCAAAGTGCTCACCCCAGAAGACATTGTCCGTCTTGAGCTTGCCTGTGGTGCGGGCATAGAGCACATCATCCAGGCACAGCTCACACAGGTACTTCTTCTTGGCTGGTAGGTCCTTGGCCTCGATCACCCAAAGCTTCAGGATATGTTCCACACGCCGGCTGTTGTCCTGTATAAGCACAGGGGCCCAGGATGGTCAGCTATGACTGGTACCCACTCCCTAGCCATTACAGGAATCCACAGCATCTGAAAGGGACGCCTTGAGCCCCAGGGAAGGCTCAGGTCCTGACATGGGACGAGTCTGGTGAACATAGCTGGATATAGGGTACTTTGCTGAGTATGAGCTAGCTCACTGAACTTGGCAAGTGTCCTAACCTGGATCTCACTTTGCTTTTCTATACACTGCTTCAGAGAGGGAAACTGAGGAAGAAGGTCAGCACAATGCCTGCCCCATCACAAGGTATTGATGTCTTGTGCCTCAGTTTGCTGGTCTATATGGCAACTTAAAAGATCACTACTGCTAAGGTCCTTTCCTTAGTGATGTCATGGTAACCAAGACTCTCCCTAGCCCATACCCACAAGTCACCTAGGGAGACAGACACAGGAGCAGGGATTACAGTCAGGGTCCTAACCAGATAGGAGAGCCAGGGACAGTAGAAACTCAACTGGGCACCAAGCTGGGCAAGAGGTTGCCTACCTGGAGGAAGGGGCAGACGCCTAAGTTAGAACACGATAGATGAGCCAGTAAACTATGATTAATGTGGGTTACAGGAGTTCCAGACAAAAGGACACAGGGGCCCAAAGGCCCAATTAATACCCATCTCTGTGGCCCAGCCTAAATACATAGCTTTGGGAACAGGTTCGAGGTAGCTCAGGCATCTCAGCATGACCAATTCAAACTTTTACAGAGTTTGTTTGGGCCCTGCCTACACCCAGGGGTCATTCTTCCCATTTCCTCATGTCCCACCTCCATCTCTCATGCTCCAGTGGGAGAGGGTGCAGGCCTACCTTATTGGGGTGCACAGCTCGCCGCAGGTTCTCCATCCACTTATCACGCTCAGCTGCGGACCGGCAGGAAAAGCACTTACTTCCGGAAGATGTTGTCACCTGTCGGGGCATGCAGGACAGTGCTACAGTAGCAGGGACCACAGGGTGGACAGCAATGGAAGACCTCTGAGGACTAGGTCTGCCCACTGCAAGGAGGCGGACAAGGCTCACAATCACCCTGACATCTCCTGTGTCAGGTGGCATTCGCTGTCCCAGAGCAGGTCAGCAGCAGGAACAAGTCCTCCCTTCCCCCCACCTGCCCCATGGCACTCTTGTCCTAGTAGGAGAAAATCTTTCTGACTCTGACCTGAAACTGGAGGAGAAACAGAATAGGATGCCAAAGGAGAATAAGAACCTCGGTCCTTAGCTGATTACTTCCTGAGGATTCTTTTGCCCAACAACAGTGATGATGATAGTTATAGAAGCCTAACGGTGTGCCAGGCCTTAGGGTCCTCTGGCTATAATCTTTACCCTCCTGTTTTGCCTGATTCCTGCTCACCCTCTGGTTGCCACTTGGACATCTCCTCCAGAAAGAAACCTGGCCCAAGCTGCTCCCACTCTGTCCATGCTGCCCCTGACACCCAAGGCTTTATAGGGAAGCCGGACCCCATACCGCAGCCCGCACACTGAACACTGCCCCTGCTGTGAAAAAGCCATCAGGCACTGACTGTCTCAGCCCATCCCAGGACATCCCAAACATGTCCCCGTTCAAATCCAGCCCACTCAGCCAGGAGTCTTTTTTTTTTGGGGGGGGGGGGGAGCATCCGATCGTGGGGCCTGAACTCTGGGCCTGGGCGCTGTCCCTCAGCTCTTCAGATCAAGGCTAGCGCTCTACCACTTGAGCCACAGCGCCACTTCTGGCTTTTTTCTTATGTGGTGCTGAGGAATCGAACCCAGGGCCTCAGGCATGCAAGGCAAGGGCTCTACCACTGAGCCACCTTCCCAGCCCAGCCAGGAGTCTTGACCAGAGACAGCACAGACCGGGCACAGGGTATGGAAGATGTCAGAAGACCCCAAATGGTGGCTCATTCTTCTGATTATGATTACTGTTTGGGTAAGGTAGGAAGTTCCCCAGAAGCAAAGGTACAAAGACATATGAACAACAGAAAAGCAAGCAGCACCTCTCAGGACCATCTGCAGCACTTGTGACCCCGGGGCTGGCTTGTCTCAGCCTAGTTGTCATGACCTCTGACACCTTGCCTTCTCTGGGCCACAGATTCTCCATCATCTTCCATGAGGGACTGCACAGGTAATACCAGGTAATAACCCCCTAGGCTGGGCCGTTGGCCCTGTGCTCTCAAACCTGGGCTCACAGAATGCAGGGCAGGAAGGTTTAGACTCTCTGCAGACAGAGAAATAGGCCCAAAAAAGGGGAACTTTCTCCAGTTCCCTAGCTTACACTAGAGGTGAGCCGGCCCAGAGCACAGGCTCTGGAGTTTAAACCATTTTGTCCACTGGAGGCCCAGCAACTTCACATACTAGCACAGAGAACAGGTATGAAGGCTATCCCTACTCCCACCTCCACCTTGCCTCCCATCAAAGCCAGAAGCTATGAGCAGATTCTGGCCACTGTTCCTTGATCCCGGCTGAGGTCACCAAGCACTCCCAGGGGTCTGGAGTAGATCCGCCTGGCCAGAGACTGTGGTAGAACCTACCTCGAAGCAGTAGTCCTGGCCCAGGATGCTGCTGTGCACAGGCTTGATGACCACCTCCTCCTCCATGCTGAGGTCCAGCGCCTCCACTGCGCTGCTGGGGCTGAGCAGGGACTCGTGGGAGCGAGACTCCTTCAGTCTTGGCATCAGATGGGACCTGGGGAGGCAGGCAGAGTGTCAGGAGGGCCTTCCAGCGTCTGGACCAAGCTGGTACCAGTTGGCCAACTCCCCGCCTCCCTACCCCACACTCCTTTGTGTTTGTCTTTGGAAAAGTTTGGGGAAGGGTATCAGATCCATTAAAGTTTGTGAGCCAGGGTCTGCCTTGATTCTCCGACAGCCCCAAAGACCCCTGTCCCAAGGAGTCTTCTGGATCTTTCTAACCTTCCCTGGCCTCTGCCTTGGTCCCTATCTAAGACTAGTGTTAGTCACCCTCTCCTAACAATTGTCCAGACTGCTACAGCTAGCAGAGCCCTTAATTATGACTGTTCCACTCCACAGTCCCACACAAGGCAGAAGAGTCCCTCTACTTGACAAACAAGAACAAGGAGACTCAGAGTAGAAGGAGTGTGGCAATTTTTGCACAGTACTCCAAACACCAACACTGTGAGGGTCCACCACCTGGAACTCCTCCTGGGTCAGTGGATCAGACCCAGGCCTGGGCTGAAGCATTAAGCTGCCACTTGTTAACCAAATAAGAGCCCAGACATGCACTGGCTCTTAATAACTCAACCTTGGACCTGGGCCTGCTGCTCACCTGCTGTACAGTGTTAGGCACATTATACCCATCTGCACCTCAGTTCCTCTGTGCATCACACGGACATCTCACACTGCTCACCCCCAACACCCAGGAGACCAGTCAGCCTTTTCTTTGGCCTTGGCATGCCCAGTCTGAAGCTGGTCTCTGAGAACTCTGAGGAAACAGGTTCAACCAGAAGAGGCCTGTGGCGTAGGCCCAGCTTGGAGCCACATGACTCCACTATGGCTCCCCCAACGTTTGCCGGTATAGTCTGAACTCACTGGCACACATACACAGCTGTGTCTCTACTCCTCCAGGATCATTCTAGATGCCTAGATCCCACAGGTGCACTGTGGCCTACCTCATACAGCATACCATCCCTAGGGTGTTCAGACAGGTTTTTTTTCCCCACTCGACATTAATCCCTGCTCCAGTAGCCTGGCCCCCTCCCTGCCTTGGTACTAACACTATGGATTGGGGGTGGGGTGGGAGGGGGAATCTTCCTTTCCCTTGGCTAGGATCCAACCTGAGGCTGGGGCAAGGCAGCCTACCTTCCTGCCAGCTGGAGTAGCATACAGCAATGGAAAAGAAGTGACCTCCTCTAGGCAAAGCAGAGACCTCAGCCCCCTACACCTGGCAGTCAGATTTAAAAACAGTCTGTTGCCAGCCAGAATCAGCTACTTTCTGGCTCAGCCTGGAAAACTACCATTTGGATCCTAGGAGTTAGGGCAGGTACAGGCCCAGAAGTGAAAGGGGTAGGGCTGGCGAACAGGGGCCAACTCCGGCTTCAAGATCCAGGAGAGGATTGGCAGCAGCTTCAGTGCCCTGGCCATGTCTAAAAAGACCCAAAGACACAAATGGGTCCTAGCCCTGAAGTCCCAGGAGCCCAGTAGGTGCAAGCCTAACCCCAAACCCACAGGCCCAAAGCCTGTGGTGGTAGAAAGCTCCCCTTCCGTCTTTACCATGCTGTCCCACAAAGAAGTGGGGGAGGTCCCAGGCAATAGGGAGGGCCAAGGGAAGCTCAGGGCCCTTAAGATATCCTGGACTCACCCAGCCCAACTGGCTACAAGAGCTGGGCAGCCTTAACTCTCCTTCCTCCCCAGGGTTACTGGAGGAAGGGACTGGAGCAGAGAGAAGGTGGGGCGAAGGTGCATCAGTCTAACAGCCTGAGCTCATTGGAAGGAAGATGGGAATTCCAGGCACAGAGCACTAGCTGGTAGCAGGGCTTGTGTATCTGTAGCTCCTTCCTGCTCAACCTGGATTCTCTGCCAGCCACCCCCTCTTCTGGCCCTGACACACACACACACACACACACACACACACACACACACACACACACACACACACACACACACACACACACACACACACACACACACACACACACACACACCCAAGCTCCCATGTTGGCCTTGAGCAGGAAGTGCCCTGATAACACACACACACACACACACACACCCCAAGCTTCCATGTTGGCCTTGGGCAGGAAGTGCCCTGATAACACACACACACACACACACACACACACACACACACACACACCCCAAGCTCCCATGTTGGCCTACACACACACACACACACACACACACACACACACACCCCAAGCTCCCATGTTGGCAGGAAGTGCCCTGATAACACACACACACACACACACACACACCCCAAGCTCCCATGTTGGCCCACACACACACACACACACACACACACACACACACACACACACACACACACACACACACACACACACACACACACACACACACACACACACACACACACACACACACACACACACACACACACACACACCCCAAGCTCCCATGTTGGCCTTGAGCAGGAAGTGCCCTGATAACCCACCCTCGCATCTGCTCTGTCCTTTCTCCCAGGAAACAACTACACCAACAGAGTCTGGGCTCAGGGAGGCAGTCTGCACCCAGCACCAGTGCCCTGTCTTTCATGAAGCCTTCCTGGACCCCTGGGGCAGCCAACAATGCTCATTTACCAGCCTGTGCCAGGGAAGTCTTGTTAGTTGCCCCCCTTCCCAAGCAGGGGACTCCTCCCTGTAAGGCTGGGCCTGACTTAGCTTTGAGTTTTAGAGCCTCAAAGTTTGGGAATCAAATCCCCACTACTCTTACAGCCCAAGTTAGCTGGCTGGCTCCCTGGAGAGGAGGTAGGCTGGGACAGGACAGAACTCCCTGAGCCCAGGCTCTGTAAATGTAGCTGTTTCCTGGGACAAAGGAGAAAGAAGGCATGGGGGTGGTTATCAGGGCATTTCCTGCTCCGGTTGCTCCAAAAGCAACCCCTCAATGTTCATCCCAGAATCTCTGTGAAAAAGTCTTGAGGGTCTTCGCTTCTGTGGTAATACCATGTTCCCCCAAGCTCCAGCCCTCTCCAAGATCTTCCCCCATGTGGTAGGTCTTCTAGGCCCAACGACAGTCCACCCTCCAGAGATCTGAGGCCCTGTCTCTATCTCTTCCTCTGCATGGAAGCTTGTGCCTCCTGGGGAGGGGTAGCATGAGGATTCCCAGGTCACTCTCAGGCTAGTCAATAGAGGAGTGTTCTGCTGGCTTCCCAGTCTAGACTACACAACCACAGCAGCATCTTCCCCAACAGATGTGTCCCTCTATGCCCTGTACCTCACTCCTCTCCTCCTCTGTCCCCTCCCAACTTGTAAGAAAACTGAGTCCTAGAGTCTTCAAGCCCAGTACCCTGCTAGGATCTAGACACAAACTGCCCTCTGGGGGATTTGGCCCATGCTTTTTCTTCAGCCTCCTCCCTTTCTCTCCATCTCTGTAACTAATCAAACCTTTCCCATCTCAAGGTCCAACCTGGGGCCACCATGATGCTGTCCCTGTTCTTTCCCAACAACTTATGCCCATGCCACCTGCACTACCTCATACCACACAGCCTGCCTGTCCCCTCACTTTAATTCCCATCATGTCCAGACTGGCATACTGCAACCCAGAAAGGCGAAGTGAACTTGCTCAGGATCTCATGGGAGCAATTGACCATGTGGGATTTGACTCGGTGGGGGCCAAGGCTGGCTATAACAGCACCAGCCACGGCCTGAATCTTTCCATCACCACGCAGTGGCCCCAGGCAGTGTGGGGGGAAGGGGAGTCAGGCTGCCTGCTGGCTAGGCCAGGAAATGTGGGCACAAGCAAGGGGGAGCTGCTGCTAGGAGTTGGAGCCAGCCAACAGCAGTTTATTGTGAGGGTGGGGCAGCAGGAACAACAGGACATTGTCCCCAGGAGCACAGACTTATCTGATAGCCTTCCAGCCAGCCCACAAGCTGGTTTTCAATGCTGAACCTTTTTTTTTCTCCTAAAAGGTTAGAGACAGCTCAGCAAACTCTCCATTCTTTCAAGGAAAAGGGGAATAAAAACTCCAAACTCCTTAAATTAAAAAGCTCTTCTTAAAGTAAGAGTGCCCAGGAATAGGAGCCAGGGCTCAGATGGGAGAGCACCAGCCAATGAGTGAAAGCATCAGGTACCCAGCTCAAGTCTCAGTGTCGATCAAAAGAGAGGGGAAAAAAAAAAAAGGGCAGAGAGAAAAGTAAGCATGCTTTAAGCTATAGGTGAGAAGAATTGAGGGTAAGATTGCCTCCTCTGGAAATAAGAGGCCCAAGAATCTCAAAGGGAGAAAGGAGCTGCCTGAAGGCAGAGCAGAGACCAGTATAGGCCAATTCCAGCTCAGAGTCCTTCCCCCTCTCTGAAGGGCCAGGCTCATTATGTTTTAGAGGGAGTGGGTGTCCTGTTCCTTGAAGTACACAAGCAGAAGCCGGGAGAGCCTGTTAAGATACTTGCCTTGCTGGGGGTAGCAATGACAACAGGGCAGGCAGAACAGGCAGCAGAGGTGAGACTCGGAGCACATGTACTGTGTACACACATACTCACAAGCACGCACGTGTGCATACACAAACACACACACATACACCTGCATGCAAGAAAGAGCACATTGCAAAAATGCAAGGGTCTAGGACCCAGGGCTAAGAAGTGGTAGAAGCAAACCCAATCTCTTCCTGATAAAACATACAACTCTGATTCTTGTAAGTGGGGTAATGACACAATCTTTACAGAGTTGTTATACAGAGGCCCAGAAGGCAGTGAGCTCTGGAGGACAAGGGTCAGAGCCAGAGACTGCCACTGGTCACTCGTAACTGTGGCCCCTCTTTTCCCTCTCCTCATGGCCATACACTGGTGGCTCAGGAGCTCAGACAGCTGTGAGAAACAATGAGCAATGAACACATGGTTCATCAAGTTCCTAGGAGAGGTTATGTCTGACACTAGAGAAACAGGAAAAGGACTTCCTAACCTATTCTTGTTCCTTCCCCATGCACTTAAATTCCTTATTTCTACCACCTGCAAAATAAGAACCAACCTCAAATACCTTCCTTAAAAAAAAAAAAAAAAAAAAAAAAAAGCACCCTGTAGTGAAATACAAGGGAAAGAGAGTATGACTGGGAGTGGCCCCTCAGCCTGCATGACGCTCCCATGCCATTACCTTGTTCTGAACAGAGACCTGGACAAGTGGTGAGTCCACAGTCAGTGTCCACCCCAAGGTTGGTGAACTTGCTGATTTTGGAGTCAGAAACCAGCAAACTCTCTAAGCCCCATCAGGCCCAGACACGCTCACCAGGCTCCTCCCTGTGCACAGGCAGGCCCACGCAGCAGTGCTGGAATTCTCTGCCCACGGTGGAAGGAGAGCTCATCTGGTTGCAGTCCTGGAACATGTCAGGATTAGGGCAATCCAGCCCAAAATGTAAAAAGGGCCAGGCCCCACTGGGATCATCCAGCACAGCCATCTCCCCAGTGCATACTTGTCACACAGGCCTGGGAACTGGCTAAGACGGCTGATGCTGACTCCTGACCCAGCTGGGGGGGGGGGGGGGGGTAGCGGGAAGGGGGAGCGGAATGCAGTCACTAGAGCCTTAGGAAGACAGAGCCTGTCCTAAAAAGGCAGGGAGGCTGGATGCTTAGCTTGGGAAGCTTCCTGGTATGTCAGGCCTGGAGGCTCGGTCCTGGCAGAATCACTGGGAACCCATGTGATGGTGTGCACATTCGGACCAATGGTGAGGGACAGCCACACCCTGGCAACCAAAACAGAATAGGGAGACTCAGGGCCTGACATAAAATGCAGCCTGAGGCCTGGTACCAGTTGTGTCAGAAATGAATGACACTGTGGCAGCCTAGACCTAACAGCTGTTTACTGAGCACCTACTACATGGCCAGCTGTGTGACAAGTGTTCTTACCTCAAGTACAAAAAGGTGGCATCACACTAGTAAACAAAAGAGCAAAACCTCAAACTAGGCTTAGTGAGTCTGACTCAGGGGCAACTGTCACCCCTAACCCCCTCCCAAGTGAATCCAAAGGGTTCCATAAAGAAGATTTAGGACATGCCTACTTTGCTGAAGAGGAAACTTGAGGCTCAGAGGGAGGGAGTGGCCTGATGGATCAGAGACGACCCGACCTCCAGGCTTAGTGTCCCAGCAAGACCCTGTCTAGCCTTCTCACCTACGGGGAAGTGGGGAGAAGCTGGCCAGGAGGTCCTGGGCTCCTGTTCCTTTGGCCTCCCTTTCCCTTGGCCTCATAAACTCTGAACAAGTTCCCCACTGTCTCTAGGCTGCTGTTTCCTCACCTGCTGAAGCCCTTCAGAGAACCACCAAGCCCGAGTCAATCCCTGTAACAAGCATACTGTGCTGTTGCCACCTGCAACAATGCAAAAGCAATGCCTCACTGCTACCTGGTGGTGACCGGGGCTGCAGGCGTGGGGCAGGCGTGTGAGGGATGCTTGTCATTTAGTGCCTGAACAGGAGAGGCAGCAGTCAGCACCCCGGCCAAACCCCATCCCACCAGTGCAGTATAATCAGGCAGGCCTAATGGAGTTTGCAAACGACATCTGGGACCACATTTACCTTTCCACATCTCATTTCCTTTTTAGGGGGGCAAAGAGAGAAGAAACAAAAAAAAACTTTCCATCTAATCCCCCAAGTCACCCTGCAGCCTGAATAATTTCGGTTTTTAATCAATAGCTGTCAGACTTGTCAAATTACTTTGGGGACCGCAAAGCAGTTTTTAAACATTCATAAACCTCAGTAGAACAGTGAAGTGTCCTGAATTTTAAGAGAAGAGAAACCAAGAACACTCGTAGAATGGGATGAGGTTTGGGCAAATGGAAAGTAAGCTATTGGCCAAAGGCCCCTCCTATTGACAGCTCTCACCCCAATTCCAGGGAATGAGACATCCCTAGGCACTGTCTCAGCGCCCGGGGGAAGGAGCTCACCTACCCGGAAAAGCACTCAGAGTTCTGACCCCAGTCCCACTTGCCACACTGCTCAGCCTTCCCCACGTGGGTTGTCTAGATATTCCGATGCTTCCTCCTTGCAGGCAAGTTCAGTCGGTCAGGGTCCAGAACACACCCAGGAACTTGCCTGGTCTGACAGATCATACCATTGAGCATGGGGCTGGTTTCAGTCTCCCCAACCCCACCTGGGACCATAATCACCTCCAAGAGCACTCTTGGGGCCTTGAAGAAGAACCCATGTGGGGAATGATGATAAAATAAGAAATGAGCTAAAATGCAAATGCCTCCAACCCACAGGAGGCAGTTTCCCCTCTGCCTCCTCTAATCCCTCCCAGCTCTCCACCTCCTGGAGCCTTCCTTGGCCTATGCTGGCCCTCTAGACATAGGCACAGCATCTTCTCCCATCTCATCTCCACAAGAGCCAGACACATGCAGGCTGTTCACATTAGAGTGATGGGTAGCCCAAGGACGAGCCTCTTCCCCCACCCCAGAGAGCCAGGTTTCTGCTCAACCAAGGATGAGCTACTTGCCAACCAGTTTTGACACTATACTCTTTGATCACTGGTTCTACATGGAGAGACTTCCTTTTAAAAATACACAAAAACTAGGCTGTGGGACTTTGGTTAAATTAATTCTCAGTTTTCTCATCTGTAGAATGGAAATGACAGCTCCATAACTGTTGTGGGGGAGTTGCGTGACATGGACTGATTTCTTGATAAACGAACCCCTTGCTGGCTCCCACGCCCTACGCAGGCTGGGCTGGGCATTCTCTTCCCCCCAGCATCACATCTCTGATGATCCTGGCTTCTTCCCCATCTGTAGCAGCTTCAGGATGCCTCTCTCGCTCTCCCCAGCCAGCAGATCCTCCTGCCTGTCCTATCCCCACACCTGGGCTCTCAAAAAGCTTCTTGGCCAATTCACACCAGACATCCTCACCTGCTCCACTCCCCAGCCAAGAGCAGGTGCCAAAGGCCAGGCCATTTGGGGAAGGACCCATTTAAGGAGGGGCACATCTGAAAATAAGCTCTGACACAAAGCATATCCTCAGGTGGGGTGAATATCTCTTCAACCTCAGCCACCACTGGGCATGGAGGCACTTGGTGGCCGCAGGGCCCCCTCCTCCTTAGCAGCCTACCTCAGAGGCATCAAAAACACAAGCAGTTACAATGGAGAGCTCAAACACCATAATTCTTTAGAAAGACTAAGTCAAAGCCCAACAAAATAAGTACCAGGAAGTGAGTACTTGCCAGAAGGGGGTGGGGGCCTAGGGGAGAGGCGTAGATAAATGGAAGGGGGAGGAGGAGAGTGCAGTTAATAATTCATTGTATAGACCACAAAATTTAAAAAATAAGGGAAAGGATGGGGGGAATGAAAAGGCAAAAGGTGACACAGATCAAGATGCACTGTGTACATAAACTGCTAAATGGCCAACAAAGATGAATACATATCCTACAAAATTTAAAAAGTGAGGGAAAGGGTAGGTCGGGAGGGATAAGTGAGATGTTGGAAGGGGTGACATTGATCAAGACGCACCAAGTTCACCAAGTGTTTTGTTGAATGACAACTACTGTATACAACTACTTAAAGATAATGAAAATATTTCCACACACACCCCAAAAAACAAAAAACACAAGGGGAAAGTGTGAGCCAAGGAAGCAGAGATAGCTAAAGATTCACTGTGTTAACACCTGCACCCCTCCTGGGCAGGGCTAACCCAGCCATCAGTCTATGAAGTAACTGAGGATTGTCAGGCAAGAGAATGTCTGTCTCTCATACTGTGACCCTGGAGGCAGCAGTGCAGAGAGAGGGCAGTTATTGGTAGGCCAGAGCCTTCTAGGCCACCAGTAAGGGCAAAAACTCAGAAAAAAAAAACAAAACAAAACAAAACAACAATGGCCAATAAGCAAAAACAAAACAAAAACCCTAAAAACCAAGGGAGGGGAAGGGTGTTCTTACATACTTCTGCCAGCCAACATGCCTAGTGGCTCCATGTTTTTGTGAGCCCCAAACCTCTAGCTCTGATGCAGCTATAACTACTGTTAAGGGACCTGAGGCTTGGAGACAGCCTTCAGTCCTCTCTGGTTTCTCACGGTCCCCTATGGCTGACTCCACACTAAGATAGTATTATCTGCCATTTGTCACAAGGCCCAAGAGATTGTAGGCAATCCTTTAATATTGTAAAGTATAGCTTCTAAGGTATGTCCCGAAGTCTGCTCTGCAGGCCCTGCAGGCTGCCTTTGCTCACCAACCAACCCCCCTCTCCATCTGTGCCTGATGTGCAGAGCACCACCCATCAGGCATAATGGGACCCCAGTAATCCCAGCACTTAGGGACTGGAGGATGGCAGATTTCAGGCCCAGCCTGGGTTTTTATAGTGCTGTCTTATCTCAAAACAAAACAAAAAACCACCACAAGGAAGTGAGGCTCAGAGTCCCCAGGCGCGTTCACCAGGGCAGGGCAAGAGACCCGGACCTAGGCTCCACTCTAAATTCCTCTCTATGAATGCTTCCACTACACTCCAACTACACTCAAATGATAAAATGTGCCAACTTTCAACTCACCAGGAACTCTGGGTTGGAGGTTCTGCTTTGTCACTTCTTGGTGGAAAATGGTGAGAAGAACATCTCTGTGGATAGTCTACTAGCCCCCAGCATGGTAATGAGTGAGGGTAGTTAGACACTTGGCTGAAATAAGCCAAACTTCTCTGACTTTCCACAAGTGAGGTACTTCCCAATGAAGGCTCCCTTACCACAGCCACCTGACTCTGTCAACTGTTCCAATCACCTAAGCTGGAGTCACAACACATGTCAGGCCTACATACAACCTTCTCAGCCTGCCACCTGTGCCAGCCCATCTAGCAGGCCTGGGCTGGATGGATCGGGGAGCAGACATAGAAGGGAGACAGTGGGACGGAGTCCACTGGGACTGTTGAGTAGAGATGACAGCACCCCCAAGGCCCAGTGCAGCCCCACCCAGCAGAGGCTAGAGGGCGCCGAGCAAAAGGCCAAGCTCCTCAGCTTAGAAGACTCCACGCAGTTGCTGGCATTTCTCAGCATTTTTCCTAGGGCCCCCCGCTGGCGGAACAGCGGTGATTCTAGAATGGGAATCAGCGGCAGCATGCTTTTTGGATTCCCATTTCCAGACAAACCCATGTTCTGTGCTGACCGTGGCTATCTGGGCAGACACCATCACTGGCAACTTCAGAGTGTCTCCTCAGATTGGACACCTGTGACAACTACTCAGGTACCCATGGCCCATTCAGCAGCTTGAGGCTGGCAGCCTCGCTCCTTCCCAGCCTTCCTGATTGCCACCTCCACTCAGACAACTTACCATCCCTCAGCGCGGCCATCAGGCTGGGGACAGTGAGGCCAGGCCAGCGGCCTAACAGCTGGCTCTTTCTCACCGGCCCCAGCCAGTCCAACCCCGCTCTGGTCCCAAACACAAGCATTCCAGCCCTGTCCAGCTTGGTCCACTGGGACCAATCATGATTAGTTAAACAAAGGCCATGGTCCAACTCTGTAATGTGCTTTTAAAGGGCCAGTGTCCCACTTGGGCCTGCAGAGAACTTAAAGGTACAGATCACCCTTTTCTTTACAGGAAACAGGAAAACGAAACAACACCTCCAGAGTCATGATTATGATCAGGTTACATGTCTTGGACTCCAAAGGGAGCTTTCAAGTACAAGGAACAAAAGTAAAAATCCAACTTTTACTCAAAGGTCCCAAAGAACCCCAGAACAAAAACAAACAAAAGTCAAGACTAACTCAAGAGTAACGGTGGGAATCCAGTGCCAGTAGCTCACGCTTGCAATCCTAGCCACTCAGACCGGATCACAGCTTGATGTCAGAGGGGCAGGAAAAGTCCAGGAGACTACATCTCCAATTAATCAACAAAACACAGGGTTGGAGGTATGGCTCAAGTGGTAAGCGTGCCAGCTGAACAAGCAGAAGGCCCTAAGTTCAAACCTCAGTGGCCCCCAAAATAGAGAGTAGAACTGGCCATTTCTAAACACACTGCAGACTGGGCGCAGTGTTCAGCAGCTCTAGCACTATCTCTTTTATTCCTCACAACTCCCCAGTCAAGCAGCAACGTCCCCCCAATCTTCCAGAGGGGCAAGTTGAAATCAGTGGAAGGCTTTGCCTAGATTCCACCCTGAAAGTCAGCCAAAAGTGCGCTCTTCCTCCCTGTTCTTCCCAAAAGATCATGCTTACCCCTCTCGAACAGATCTGGCCTACGTCCCACCTGCCCCCATCCTTCAGCATCTTTCTCCAAGGAGAAAAGAGATCATTTGTTACACTTCCCAACTGCTGGGCTTTCGGGCTGAGCCTCCAAACCCTGTGAGTCCATTCTGCCATTTTCTCCATCTTCCAGATGAGAAAACTGGGAAACACGATCTGTGACAGCAGGAAATGAGACATAAATGTCATAAGAAGGTGAAGGCAGGAGGAGAAGAGGAAAAAAAATACAGATTTTCCAGCTTGCAGGAGTAGGGGCACTTAACATCCAGGCCCCCATGGGCAGCAGGTAAAGGAAAATGTCCTTCCAAACCCATGGCTGACACCTAAGGAGCCTGTTCACAGGAATGGAGGGGCAGGCATTGGAGAATGGAGGCTCTCCTAGCAGAGGGTGGACAAGGGAGAGGGAACTGCAGAGATTTGACTGGCTGGGCCTTACTATGAGGACCAAGAAGCAGGACAGGAAGAGGACTCTCTGGCGCTGGAGTGGGTGGACTCAGTGGGTGTTAGTGAGTGTAGAAGAGTTCCAGGTCAGGGGCTGGGAAGGTGGCTCAGTGGTAGAGCGCTTGTCTTGCATGACTGAGGCCCTGGGTTCCATTCCTCAGCACCACATAAGCAAACAGAAAAAACCCGGAAGTGGCGCTGTGGCTCAAGTTGTAGAGCGCTAGCCTTGAGCTGAAGAGCTGAGGGACAGTGCCCAGGCCCAGAGTTCAGGCCCCATGACCGGACCCAAAAAAATAAAAAAAGAAGAGTTCCAGGTCAGATGGCAGTTCAGATCCAACCAGTCAAGGATTGGGCACCTTCACTGTGTTTTCACAGAGCCTGGAAGTCAAATGAGCTTGAGGAGATATAGTCCTGAAGCCAGACTATCTGAGCTTGAATCTGGGCTCTGCTGCATCCCACCAGTGTGGTCAGATGAGCTACCTCTTAGGGCTTCCCTGTTTTCAGCTCTGTACTTGTGTCATGGTATTGCTGGGAAGCTACAGAACAAAGCCTGGATCTCAGGGAGCACTCAGCAAAGGTTAGTTTCCAGGCTAGACTGAGGGAGGTGGCCCAGGATGTTCTGGGAGGGAGGGAGGGAGGGAGGGAGGGAGGGATGCCAAGGAAGGTCACATTTTCTCTGGGCAAGAACCCTCACAGATTTTCTGGCAGGACCACTCTCTGCCACTTCCCAGATGGCTACCCTTTCCCAGGAGACAGGAAGACTAAGGCTGACCTGTGGACAAATCCTTTGAAGCTGCAAAGAGCCTGCCTCTGTGTCCTGCCTTGACTAATGAAGGTCTATGGGGTAAGTGGGAAGAAGGAGATCCAAAGCCCTATGAGCTTGCTAGAAGGCAGTAGAAGGTTTTTTCCTCCCAGGGTAGAGGCCCCTACCCTGGGCATTCTTTGGGTCTGTCTCCTACTCTGAGGGTCTTCCGTGGCACATGTCCCAAGGCAACTAGCTCTGCCCAGAAGTGCTACCTCAGCCGTAAAAATACAAGCCCCCACAGCTGTAGCACAAACAGCAACCCCGAAGCTGGGGCCCCCTTTGCCATAAGCACCCCAAGGCTGGACAAGGTTCAAGGCCTACCCTGGCTCATCCTCTCTGAACCAGATGCATGTGGTGCCTATGTACAGAAGGGGTGTTAAACATCAGGGTGGTCAGGGACAGGGGGGACTGCCAGGTAAGCCCTGGCAGATATGACTGCAATCCCTAAAATGTGGTAGGAGTCTGGGTATCTTAAAGCCCATCTTGATTTATGTGGTTAAGCAGGAAGGAGAGGTCTGGTTTGGGGAATGTGCATGCTTTGATTGTGGTACCTAGCAACTGCAGCAAATTGGACAAGTCCTTTCACTTTCCTGAACCTCAGTTTCCTCATGTATAAAATGAAGTCACATAATGTCCTCTGCAGATAACACATGTAAAAATACTGGTTAACCAGATGCAGAAAAAGCACTTTATAAACAAACCAAGAACCCTGAAGACTCAAAATCTCCAGTCACTCAACAATCAGTGGGAACACACCAGAGATCCATCAGACTTTAGGTCATCCCCAGCTCCTCACAGCAAATTAAATGTACTCTCAACTCTCACAAGAACCATCCAAGCCTGGGGGGAGGTAATGGTCCTGGCCACCACTAAAATATTCTATGAAAGTCTCCAAACATCTCCTGAAGCACACAAAAAAACCTTCCAGTGTAAAAAAAGTCTACCTGTACTCTAAGAAAGATCCTTGGCATAGATAAAGGGCCTAGGACCCGAGAGAGAGAGAGAGAGAGAGAGAGAGAGAGAGAGAGAGAGAGAGAGAGAGAGAGAGAGAGAGAGAGAGAGAGAGAGAGAGAGAGAGAGAGAAAGACTGGGCAAGGAAAGGAGATAGAAGGGACAAGACAGTCAGCAGTCTCAGCATGAGTACAAGAGTGAGATAAACACAAAGCAATTAGTGGGCCCACTACTGGGGGGGAGGGGTAGAAACATGTGTCCTTGAATTAGCATCTATGGGAATTCTGATAAGAGAATTTTAATGTAGGTCCAAGGTTAATATCCACAGGGTAAACCATGGTCACCAAAGATCACTGACCAGGAACACTTGAGACCCTCGCTTGGCCTCCCCCTCCCAGCTTCCCACTGCCCTTCCCTCCCTCCCACTGCTGCCCCCAACTCCTCTTGTTTGTTACGACCCACTCCTGCCTTCGTACTGCACAGGCCAGCTTGCTCCTTTGAGGCTGGCCTCACCGGCTTTCCTTCCTCCAAGTATGGGGGATTCTCAGGGCTCCAGTTCTGAAGGCATCTTTTTCAGCCACACACTTCCCTCTGGTGATCTCATCCTACAGCTTTAAATACCTCCCCCCTCCCTGAGTTCCCACAACTCCTCAATTTATATCACTAGCCTCCCGGCCTCTCAGTTTCAGACTCCTAACTGCCGACCCACAGCTCGTGGATCCTCAGGCCTGAAAAGTCTTACATGGAGCCTGTCTCATAAGCGGGCCAGGAGTCTCAGGACAAGAACACGCCCTCTTTGCCCTCACCTTCAGAGTCCCATCCATTATTAGCACATCCTACTGCTAGTGCTCTAAAACTACCAGGCCCTGGCAGCTCCTGCCCCTGGACACTGTACTCTACCAGGAAGTCAGGGGGACCCTTGAGAAACACAAAGCACACTGTTCGGCTCCTAGGGTAAACCTTCAGTGACGCCCCCTGCTTGGCAGGAGTGGCCTGCTTTCCCTCTGACTTTATCCAGCAAAACCTACTGAGGTCCCCACCTGCCCCTCCTCAGGGAGGTCACACTTGCTTCCAGGGCTAGTTCTACTCTACTCCCTTCTCTGAATAGCCGGGCAGCTATCTCCTGGAACTCCTCCTTCCCCCACAGCCAGCTCCACAACAGGCCCTGCCCCACCCCCATTACTCCTGGGGAAACATGTGGCTTGTTACCTTCATAGCATGGAGCTCATTCAGCCAGCAAACATTAAGTGCAAACGATGTGCCAGGCACTATTTTAGGCAGGGGAACTTCACCCAATGGGAATCACTCTGTTTCCCCCACCACAAGGTAAGATCTGTGTGGCTGTTGTGTATGTCTTTAGAGAGAGTACAGCATGGCATAACCTTAATATTTACAAACTGTATAAGCAACAACAAGGACCACAGCCTTCACTTGGTTCCCAGCCAAGGTACCAACATCAGAAAGACACAAAAAAATCAAGAATCACGGCTCCCCGGCTCCCACGAGGGCCTCGGGTGAGAAGGAAGTGACATGCCCCGATGGCAGCCTCGTCCCTCTAGGAGACAGATACACGACACAGGTCTGAGCAGTAGAGACAGCGCTTTCTGAAAGAGGTGAGGTCTCAGCAAGGCCAACCCTTGTCCCCTCCCCACATCTACAGAGGAGGAGGAAAACAAACGTATTTTAGAGCTCGGATGTTCTTTGCTCAAGCAGGAAAGAAAGATCTGCTCCAAAAACCCTTTACTTTTTATTAGTGTCTGGATCAATAAAAGTTTTAAGAGTAAAGCTTCTCTTCTTCAATACTAACTACAAGAGACAGACTCAGATTATTAAATCTGTCTGGGAGAGGCAGTGGCGGGCAAAGACAGAGGGCGCCAGGGCAGCCGGCGGCTTTACCTCTGTCCTTTCCTGGGCAAGGTGCCCCAGGATAAGAGTGCAGGACTTGGGGTAACCTTAGCTCAGCAAGCGTGCCCACCTTCCCAGCCCAGAAGTAAGTAAAGTTAACAGCGAATCCTAGGAGACCCACTTTATAGGGATCCCCGCTTCCTCTGTGCTGTGTTCTAGGGCTGCTCCCTAGTCCCTCAGAGGACAGGAAGGGGAATGTTTAGCTCTGTGGGTCAGGACACAGGCCAGCAACCCCCCTCCGCCCCCCCCCACAACTTCACTCTTCCTCACAAACCTGGGGGGGAGGGGGTCTGAGGAGGGATCTGGGTGAGCAGATGGCCGATGGAGGCAGGCACTGGCCACCCCTGCCCTCTAGAGCTGGCCAGCTCCTCACTGTCCAGTCCACCCCACTCCAATCAGAGGCCTGGGCCACTACACCCCAGGTTGAAGACTCAGGAGGCAGGGAGGGGAGGAAGTCTCCCCTGCCCCTTGTCTCCATCCCACAGAGCCCTCCACAGACCTGGGCAGTGGCTGGAGCACAGGCCCCTCTGCTGACCTGCGTGCGGGCAGCTGAGGCCCGGCAGCCAGGTCAGGCTTCCGAGGCTGGCCAGGTTTCCACAGAGCAGCCCCTCCAGCCCGGCCGAGGATCTTGCCAAGGCTGTCACCGAGAAGTCCCAGTCCACAAAGGCCCATTCCCAAGGGTGGCACACGTCCAGCTGACTCTCCAGGCCAGATGAGGGGACCGCTCAGCCAGGGCCTTCATGGACGAGGTGTGCCCCGAAGGCCTCCCGGTACCACAAAGCACGCAGAGTCTGTCTCCAAGTTGAAATTCCCCAAAGAACTTGAAAAAAACACAGTGGTGACAACATCCAGAGATTTCCGGGTACTTCAGGGAACAAGTGGAAAATTACAGTCTTCTGTACAGGTAACCAACCACAAATCAGAACCTCCAGGTCTAAAAAGCACAGACCAGCTCTGGAAAGTAAAAAAACTGCTCCTAGCCATGGGCAAGTTTCACTCGCAGGGCCTCTCGGCTTGGCAGAGTGCAGGCACAGCAGGAGCAACTCCAGGAAGCTGCAGGAGCGCAGTCCCACATAAGGCTGGCTCCGCCCAGGGCCAGCTCCTGCCCCCTGAGGTTCTGCCTCTGGGCCTTTGCACTTGCTATTCCCCAACCAGGCCTCTAATTAACGCAAAGCAAAGCTGGCTTCTTCTCATTCTGGTGTTGGATCAAAAGACCTAGCTTAGAAAAGCCGCTCCTGTGCTAACACAGCTAAAGACCTACCCATGCTTATCAGCCTGCTGCATTTTCTTCATAGCACCGACCTGAGGTCATCTGACTTGTCTGTCCCTTGTTCCCCACCAACAGAATCATGCTGGTTCACCCTGTCACACCCAGCGTACCTTGAACCAGTTCCCACACAAAGTGGATACAAACAGATGTATAGAAAGAATAAATGTATTTTCCTAGCTGGTCTGAGCCAGGTCAGCCAGAGTCATGTTAAAAAGGAGCTGACAGGGGACACAGCTCAGCAGCAGAGTGCTAACATGAGCAAAGGCCTGGGTTCAATCCCAGAACCACAAGAAAGTAAAAAGAAACTAAAGGGAGCTGGGGTAACCAAAGACCACGCACCCCAGCACACTCACCAGACATTCCAGACTTCCTTTGGCTTGCCACACCCTGAACCTAAGCAGAACTGTCCTCCAGCTCCGCCCCTGTCCTACTAGGCCCTCCTGACCCATTCAAGTCCCGCCCATCCTGCAGCAATGGGCCCTTCCCTTCCCAGGCTTGGTGGCCAGTGACATTCCAGGGCCAGCTGTCTCCAGCTGCAACCACTTCCCACTCAAGACCTGTCCCAGCTCCAGGGCATTCTGGGTATGGGGTGGGGTGGGAGGGTGGGACACGGTAATAAGGAGAGAAAATGCCTGGTATGACACTGATAAAGGGACTTGGGTCTGACCTTGCAACCCCCCTTTCCTACCCCAAAAGCTGCTCCCATAGCTCTCTGGCTGGGCTCCTGGATCTCCAGGATCAAAGGAGCACATCCAGAAGACCTGCCAGAGCTAAAGCCCCCGCCCCCAGTTCCATTCAAACACTTAAAATGCAACAGGAGCAAGGGGGTAAAGGAGGGTGGTAGATGGAGAAGGGGGGTCTGACCAGAATCTGTTGTATACATGTGTGTAAATGTCAGTGAAATCCCGCTTTGTACTTCCTTAACTCTGTATTCTAATAGCAATTAAAAAAAAAAAAGCAACACAAATCAAAATCCAGATAAGGCCTGGGTTTGCCTATCAGTCACAGGCAGAAGGGTGGAGGGGATGCTAGGCTGGACTTGGGCCTAGACAGAAGCTCCATAGATGGACATTACATTCCAAAGTACATGTGCTTCACCCCAGATAAGTCTACCCAGTGTCTGGGCCTCTTGTCTCATTCCCCAGTTCAAATACTCCTTCCTTCTGGAAGCCTTCCTAGGTTTCCTCTAGGCAGGAAACCATCTTGCAAGTTGATTTTGTTTGAGAAAGAGGAGAGGGGGGAGGGAGAGAGAGGGGAGAGAGAGAGAGAGAGAGAGGGAGAGGGAGAGGGAGAGAGAGAGAGAGAGAGAGAGAGAGAGAGAGAGAGAGAGAGAGAGAGAGAGAGAGAGAGGGAAGGAGATTTTCCTGCCTCGGGTGCTGGGTCACAGGCATGCACTATCACAACTGGCTCCCACCAGTTCTAATACCTTATTATAACAAAATGACAGGACTTCTTGCCCTGCCATTTGCTGTTAACTTTCGTGTGGCTTTATCACTACTAACCAACAACAAACTCATCCTGGTGCCTGCTCTGTACCAGGCTCCATGTGAGGTACTTTACATGCACTGTCTCCTTAAGCCCCCAGCAACAGCAAGGGTAGTCACACTACATCAGGCTGAAAATCAAGTGGAGCAGAGGGTGGGAAAGCCGCCCACCGTCACACAGCTAGTTCCTGGTCCCAGGGCCCTCCACAACCTGGTCCAGCCTGCCTCTCTCATCCAAGAGCCCCTGCTATCGGATCCTGCCTTTGCACCCCCACCACCTGGTGGAACTTGGTGGGGATGTATGTCCTCCCCCCCCTTCCTCCCCCCTCCTTCTGATAGGCCAGCCAGGCTCCCAGCCCTCTGGCTTCCTCTGTCCCATGCCCCGCTACCAGCTTGGCTGTGGCACCCGATCCACCAGGCCTCCAGCCAGTGTCTGGTGATGACCTCAGCTGACAGAAGAGCCTGGAACCTTTTCCCTATAGTGATATTGACACATGTTGGCTTCCAAAATGTCATGTTTCCATCAAAGCATCTAGCGGGAGTCAATTCCCACCACATGATGTTGCTTCTGAAGAAAACACTCCTGACGGGGTCAGCATCTTCATTGGGTATTACTGGGCAGCAATGTACAAGGTGGCAGGGCCTGGTATTATCAAGAGGCAAGGGGGGGGGGTGAGAGTGGCCACCCACCTCTGTGACTGCTGGCCCGAGTGTACTCCACACTGGGGTCCACCTGTGCCCAGTGCCCCCTCCCTGAAGTCTGCCCTCCAGAGACAGCCTTGTTTCTCTGTCTTGAGCTAGACCACTGCCCAGTCTCCAAGTCCTGTCCCCACGCCACCACTGTGTGGCCTATGTGTACATCAGCCCCATGCCAGAGTTCACACACAGGCTTCCTCAAAGGCCCAGGAAGTTCAAACCTCTCCAAACTGTGCTCTTACCTCCAACCCTGGCAATATCATGGGGGTGGCATGGGAGGTCTCGCTCTACTCCCAGAGGCCCTACCACAAGAAGTGAGCTAATACCAGACACTATTACCTAGATGCCCGGAGGTCAGCAGGTGCTAGTGAGTGCCCACATCGGCCCGGCCTCAGTTCTGGACAGTCACATAGCCAAGGCCAAAGCAGTCCCTGCTCCAACCTCACAGGGCACATGGCCAGGGAGGAACTGCGGACAAGGATGTCATATCATGCACAGCCCCTCCCCGACTCGCCAGTGTCTCACCTCCCTTGGACATTCCTGCTTCAGGAGGTGGAGAGGCAGCCTCTGACTTGATCTCTCTTCATGTTTCCCCAATCCATTCCACGCAGGCATGTTACACTAGGCTGCCACAGAAGACGCGCCTGGCCTCCCTGCCTAGTAGGTCAGAGGGAAGGAATGGGTAACTGCCCCTCCCTCCCAGATGAGGACCAGCCAGTACAAGGCTACCCATCAGGAAGGCAGAGCCACCAGGCTCCAAATAGCAGAGCCTGACACTGGTCTTTGCCCTCCCTCAGGAAGCTGACAGTTTAGTGGAGAGGGAAGAGCACCCCAGCATCAGGACTAAATGAAAATATATGCAACTGTGGGCCCGTAAGAAGCTGCTCGAGTGTCTGGTGCCGGGGAGGCCTGGAGGCACAACATGGTTTCACAGAGGAGAGCATCCTTTTTTTCTGAGACCTGCATCCCCCACCAAACTCTGTGCTTGACAGTCAAGGTCCTGGTCACCATCACGGAGTTAGCCCGAGGCTAGCCACTGAGATCCCGTATCTCGTTTACACCAGGCAGCCTAGCATGGCTAGCTATGTGCCCTTTACAGATGTGCAGCCAGATGTGCAGAACAGTGAGACTCTCTACTGCAAGCCACATGGCTAGTAAAGACGCTGTGCCTGACTCCAAACCTCGAACTCCAGCAAGCACTCAATTTCTCTGAGCCTTCGTCCATCTGCAGAGATTGCCAGAAGCACCATGTCTGCAGACTGCTGCCTCAAACCTAAAGCCTGGCCTGGGAAGTGGTGACCAAGGGTGCCCAAACCCCAGAGGCCAGGTCCTACAGCTTGTTGGAAGTGACAGGTTTCACTCCTAGCTCCTCTCTCCCATAATAGGGATGAGAAAAGGCCACAGATAAGGAGTTGTAATTGGTGAGCTTGGTGGCACAGAGCCAGAAACAGACCCGGTGGGTGATGGTGTAGCAGAGAAAACAGCTGAGCACAGCAAATATAGCCGCTGACCCAATTCAGTTCCATTCTGTCTTCAAGAAAATAATTGAGTTTAAATGAATAGGCTTCCCATGTCCCCTCCGGCCTCGGGAGGGGTGGAAGGGAGAAGAGAGGCTGGGATGATTCTTCTGGTTTATTTTTGAGTCATTAGGCCTAGGAAAGGTTTCTTTGCATGGCAAGCCAGAGGAGGTGGGACATGGTTGGGAGGCAGTGGCGCCGGGCACCATGGATGATAAGGATGGAAGTTTAGGCCAGCTTGGCGGAGTGGCCCAGCCCATTCCCTCAGGGCCCCAGGCTCCTTATCTGTAGAATGGGAACACTACAAACTCCACACCTCCTAGGTTCCAGCAGCAGCAGCTAAGAAAAGGTTTCTACACCACCTTCCCCCAGAGGAATCTAGAGTGAACTGGAGGCAGCACAGGAATAGAGTCCCAAAGTTACTGAGAGAATACAGCCCTTTCCATACTTTAGGTATATGTTCAGGGATGGTTAAGTGGTGACCAGTGTAAAAACAAAAACAAAAAACAAAAACAAAAAAACACAAGATAAATTAAAAACAAAAATCTTTCCACCCTGTCAGATAAACGCAACCTGTCCGTGGGCTACATCTGGCCACCAGCCACTGTGGGCAACCCCCGATTTAATGGTACAATATGTAGATTAATTATTATGGTGTGCTAGTGTCCTCCCACTTGTTTATTGCCTTACAATTTTCTTTGGCTGAGAGGCCAGGCCTGGTGTGTTTGGAGAAGAGGCAACCACTCATGCCTCTCAAGGTGGATTCCTGTAAGACTTCAGGGGAGCTGCTGCCCCAGCCACTACTGCAGGAAAGATTGGGGTATGACAAGCCAGAAGGGCGGGAATCTGGGCTCACCTCCTATCCAGATCTTAACTCCTTCATGGGGTCTTAGCTTCTTCTTCAGCAAATGGGGAGGTCTTGTGAGACTTGTCAAATGAGAATATGAGAATATGCACCAAGTGTCCCCAAGAAATAGTGCACGAAGCAGAAGGTGCCAGCGAACCTGTGGACCCTTAGCTGTGTGAGCCCAGAGGAGCCACCTAACCTAACCTCTGAGCCTCCAGCCTCATCCGGGAGACCCTGGGACCCACAGCTGTTGTGAAGGGACATGGATAGTGACTGCTAGGTATCAGGGAGGATGCCTGGCACACAGTGTGGGTCACATAGGATAGGTATTATTACCATTGTTATCTTTGGTGGAAAGCATGCCAGAGAATTCTGAGTGGGTGACTACAATAACGCAGCACAACCAGGCAAACTTGTTAACAGATGAGGCCACCTATAATTAGCAAAGTTATTACATATGCAAATCATGCTGCTTAGATGCTGCAGAAGGATGTGCTTTGAAGTGTTTAAATAACCCCTTTCCCCTGGCTACCCACCCTTTTCAGATCCTGTTTACACTATTAATTTCAACTATTAGCAAACGTTTTCTTTATAAAGCAAGGCAGTACTCCACACCGGTGCATTTGAAATCACATAGGTTTGAAGTGCTGGGGTGTGGTTCTGTGGTAGAGTGCTTCCCTAGCAAGTTCAAGCAAGGCCCTGGGTTCTATGCCCTACACAGCAGAAAATAAGTCCCCTCCCACAAGACCTGGAGTTGTTAATGAAGCTGGTTTGGGGGTTCTTTGGCCAGCCCCAGTTTGGCTAGCGGTTACTGCCACCCAACCCCTCCCTCACAGCAGGTATGCAGGTGACCTCTGCCAACTGTGCTCCTCCTTTACAAGGAAACACAGTCTTAAGGGGCTTAAGAATGTAACAGAGCCAGGGGCCGGTGGCTCACGCCTGTAATCCTAGCTACTCAGGAGGCTGAGATCTGAGGATCGTGGTTCAAAGCCAGCCCAGGCAGGAAAGTCTGTAAGACTCTTATCTCCAATAAACCACTAGAAAACTAGAAGTGGCGCTGTGGCTCAAGCGGTAGAACGCTCGCCTTGAGCTGAAGAGCGCAGAGACAGCAAACCAAGTCCAGAGTTCAAGCCCCACAACCAACCAAAAAAAAAAAAAAGGTAACAGACCCAAAGTCATACAACTATTAAGCTGCAATGGGGCCAGTTTCAAACTTGGGCCACCATGTCCTGTTTCTGGAATCTGCTCTCCTGGCTTATCAAGTTGATGGCCAGACAAGAATTAGAATTGGTTGGAATCAGACTGACTTGTCTTTAGAGCTGAAGAAATTGAGGCTGGGAGAACCCTACAATTTGCCACAGTTCCACAGGCAGATGGAGAAAAACGGCAACCTACAACCCCAGAGCTCGCACCCTGAGACCCTGCCTTCACATTTAGATCTTTAAAACAATTCAGATCTTCCTCTCCCTAGACAGCTGGACAGGTCTTCCCCTGGCCCTGTGTCCCCTGGTGTCTAGCACAGACCCAGGCAAGAAGGAATATTTGCTGATCTCATCTGTTCTCTTACCACTGCAGACAATGCTGAACAGTGCAAGTATGAAGGCATGAATACCAGGACAGGTGGTGTGGCTTAGGGAGAGGGGACAAGGGTGACAGAAAGTGAGGGAGCCTGGTTTGGGGAGAGCCTGTCAAAGCACTTCTCTGCTAGAGAGCTGCCCAAGAGGAGGTAGGTCACTGATTCTCAGCCTCAAGTCCAAAACTGAGGCTCCAAAGGATAAGAAACTCATCCAGACTAGAAGAATAAAGACTAGAACCCAGACATCTGTGCTCCCCACCCTACTTGGCAGCCTGGATAATTCGCCAGCACTCTTGCCCACCCCTACCATGACAGTCACTCTGCCAGATACCCCTTTTAAAAAAAAAATATCCCCACAAATATCCTAGACAGCAGGTACAATCACTGTACTCATTCCAGAGAGGGATACAAACCCAGACGGACACCTGAACTACCCATGGCCAGGCACTGAAAGGTGGTGGTGCTGGGACTCAGGCAATGCAACTCAAGGTGAACTGTCCAACTGGCTACACTCCAGTGGGTCCAGGGAATCCCTGACAGGGCTGGGTGGGGAAATGAAGTGTCTGGCCAAGATCAAGACACACTAACGACCATCTCTGGGCCAAAGTCGTAGATAAATGGGGAGAAGAGGATGTGTATTCTGGGATGGAGGCTCCCTGGCCTTCAGAGCTGCCAAGCCTCACAAAGTATTTTTAGAAACCCTAAATCCCCACCACCTCCTATCACCAGTCCACCAGCTTCTCAGGTACAGAGACTGGAGCTCCAGCAATTGACTAAGCTGAGATGGACATATTATCTGCTCCTGAAGTTCAGTTACAAGAGAAGTTATAAGGTCAGTTACAAGAGTTACAAGAGCTGGGTGCCTGTGGCTCATGCCTGTAATTCTAGCTACTCAGGAGGCTAAAATCTGTGGATCCTGGTTTGAAGCCAGCCAGGGCTGGAAAGTTCGTAAGACTCCTATCTTCAATCAACTACAAAAAGCCAGAAGACAAGCTGGGCTCAAGGGGTAGACCACTAACCCTGAGTAAAAAAGCTAGGAGATAGCACCCAGGCCTGGAACTCAAGCCCCAGTATTGCATCAAATAAGAGGGAGAGAGAAGGTGGGGGAAAGGGAAGGTGAGAGAGAGGGAGAAGGGGAGAAAAAGGGACAAAAGGAGAGAGAAGGGAGAGGGAGGGGGAGAAGTTGTTACCTCTTCATCTTTACCCTGGGCCCATCTCCAATCTCTACAACCTTCCTAAGCTCTGAGCTCTGAGCTCTGAGAGAGCATGTGACAGACCATCTCATTTAGGGCCGGAGGACCACCTGCCTTCTCCAGACAGTAGAAGCTCTTGACAACAGAGTAGAGGCGGCCTGACTTCCTGCTTCCCCTGGCAGACTGCACACCACAGGCCCACCGGAAACCCTGGCTGAACCTGCTGGCTGCACTGGGCTCCTCGGGCCAAGGAGGCCAGATCTAAGGGTGCCTCTACCTTGTGAAGGGAGAGTTTATTGTAAGCCCAAGACGGGTCAGACTGAGGCAGCCAACTGGCTGTCTCAGCCTGGCTCATTAGGGGAATGTGGATGGAGCCAGGCTCCACCTATCCACAGATGTATGACAAGGGCTGTGTTGAGAATCACAGGAGATGAAGTCATCGCTCCCAGAAATAGGCTGAGTAAGAAGATGTTCAGACAAGGCAAACAGCAAGGCTACACACACACACACACACTCACACACACACACACACACACACACTCACTCACTCACTTACCATGTGCTTCCCAAGCCTGGGAAACAGAGATGATGCCAGGAACCAGAGATGGCAAAAGCAGCCTGGAGGCAAGAGATATAACTGAAGGTACCCAGGTACCTTCAGAGACCACTGTACAGAACCGCCTCACTCTAATCCTCGAGTCCCCAACCTACGCCCCGGCCCTCTGACCTACAGGCTTCTGTTCTTACTTCCGCCTTGGCCCTACACTTCATCTCTCGTTGGTGAAACCTCACCTATCCCATGAGCCACCCTCACGCTCCTATTCTTTCTGCGAGGCAGGCCTGACTAGCGTGGGAAAGGAGACGGGCAGAAACCAGGTTCAAATCCTTTTCTGTCCTGTTGAAACGGTGTGACCCTGCGCTAGTCAATCCACTTCTCTGAGACTGGTTTCTGATTAGTGTCTTCACCTGTAAAATGCAGGAAACAATGTGCCTACCTCATAAGGAAAAATTAGTGAACTATGGCCATGTACTCATTCTCCGATCTGTGCCAGGCCCTATTCTAGGTAATGGAGACCCACGAGGGGATCAGGACCTAAAAGTTCTACTCTCACAAAGCTCAAGATGCAGGGTACAGGTAGGAAATGCAGAACACAGGGCTCTGACACAGTGCCGGGTACAATGTGAATCCTCCATAAAGCTTCCTTCCCACTGTCCCTGTGGCCGTCCTGTTGCCATCCCCACCCTGTCACCCCCACACTGGCCCTGGCTCCTCTAGTCCCAAAGCTGAGTCTGTCAGGCCTATCCCGGCAGAGATCCACTTTACCGAAGACACAAGGCACCTTGCTCAAGCTGTGCCATTGACAAGAGTCACAGTGCCTGGCTAGCACTCTGCCCGACCCAGGCCACTGAGCCCAAGCAAACAGGTCTTCCTAAGGACACCACCCCCACCAGTCCAAGGCTTGCCTCTATCCCCTCCACTGAGAGTCCTACTGTCCTCAGAGTGCCAGCATCTCACAGGTTTCAGAGTTGCTAGCCAGGCACTTTCTTTTCTGTTGAGAAGAAGGTGAAATGGGGAAGGGGAGCTGTGGGAATCTCAATTTAGGACCTTCTTCCTCCAAGGGCCACCATGCCCAGCACTGGCCAGGGCTAGGTCTCCCCAGGGCAGCAGGCACCGCCTCTCACCCCAGACTGCAGGCTGCTGCCATGCAGGCAAGGGACCACAGCTGACCCCTGTCCCTGGGGCAGGCACAGGTGAGCAAGAACAGAAATAACTCGGCCCCAAGAGTCCCATGGGGGAGCTCTGTCTATGCCAGAAACTGAGACAGCCAGCTTAACCCCTCCTCTGGAGACAGGCTGGGGTACTTTGGTGCTTCTGTGGCGGTGTGAAGCTGCCAGGTAACACAGTTGCTCCCCTCTACCTCCCCCACCCCCCGCAGGCATGACCATCTCGCCAAGCACCCCAGCCCTAGGCTGCAGGCAGGAGCAGAAGCCAGAAGGTATGAAACCCCCACCCCAGGTGGAGGAGAAAGCCCCACCCAGAGCCACAGTCCCCCTAATTGGGATGGTGGCAGTAGTAGGGTTATGAAAGTTGATTCTCCTTTTGCTTCACACAGACTAGAATCTGGCATTCTGAACTTGTATTTACTCTGAAAGAAGACTTATGTGAAAGATAAACAGTGAGAAGGTAGTGACGAAGAATGTGGTTAAGCGTTGCCTGCTGTCACTCCCATGATCCTGGGCCAGTGCTGCCAGACTTGGGCCAGCGTCCACTAGCCACCCTGTCTATACACAAGGACACAACAAAGGTGGAGAGAGAGCAGAGCTGGAAGGCTGCCATCAGGAGCCCCCACAGCCCAGTCAGAGGCCACTCACACCCCCTCTGTCTCACTCTCTGATGCAGACACTGAGGCTGGATCCCCTGGTTGTCTACTCCATCAGTGTGTGGGTGCCTTGGGCTTCAGTCACCTCTCTTAAGTCTGGACTCAAGGCTCTGCCTACAGCAGGGACACAAGGAAAATTTCTTAGACAAACCTCCAGGACAGTATGAAAGACCAGGTGTCAAATGATCATATAGAGAGAAAGTCAAATACAGATTATGGAGGGAGTGGCAGCTGGGAAAGAGAACTGAGAGAAAAGGGAAATTTTATGGCTGCAGGCCTGAACATGAAGACATCAGACAGGCTAAGGCCCAGACTGAAGCCATCCAAACCCTCTGAGAACACCGGACCCTGAAGGACAAGACCAAGGAGAGGGAGGTGTAGAGCCCTGTAATGCTGTCCCCAGCAGCTCTAGCCTGGCTGGCAGGGGAGGGCATGGGCAAGTGTGGACATAAACAAGGACGGACAGTCCCACCCCATAGCTGCGCTGTCTCCCCTGACAAAAGACCAGGATCAAGGTGCCACCGGGGATGCTACTACGCATTTAAACACTTGCCACCTTTCCTTCCTGAGATCTGGGCTGGCTAAAGTCTCCTGTTTGTATGCCAATGTGAAAGTAAAGCACTGGGCATGGAGACAGCCTAAGACTCTCAGAGTAGCTCGCAGGGTAGCTGCAGCTCAGCTGCTTGCCCAAGACAGCACACCAATTTAGACCAGGCCACCAGCGCTCAGCCAGGTAAGCAGGATGTTCACAAATGGGCATAGTACCCATGGGTCCTGCCCCGCTCTTCCCTCTACTCCTAGCCTCTGTGGTCCTAACAGTGCTCCCACAGATGCCTACCATCACACCTCTGCCCTGGGTGCCCTTCCCACAAAGGCCCTGCTTCCTCCTCTCTGGACAGCTGGGCTTTCTCTAACATTACTTTGGGAATATGGTCTGTGTTTGGTCAACATTCATGTTTTGTTTAGCCAACACAGCATTTGACATTTTTAAATTTTGAATCAATTGCCAACATTTAAAGATGTGAAATTTTCAAATGTCACAAAAACAACTCTACAGTTCTGCTTCTCTTCGAAAGCCGAAGGCCTGCCACCAAGCCCACTGGCTGTCCTGCCCCTTGCAGGACAAACTCCTCCAGATAACCACAGTTGTCACCATAGCTGTGAAGTGCCACAGCCAGGGTTCCTGTGACAAAGAGTATTGGCGGGACTCACGACACATCAAACCTCCTCCCAGGTCATGCCCGGCTCCTGGCATGCATTAGAGATTGCTTCATGTTTGTGTATATACACAACACTTCATTGTGCCAATCACTTCCTGATTGCTATACCGTTTCCTTGCAAGACTAATCTCACTCAGGGTCAGACTAATCCTCTTCCCTCTTGGGGTGCTCCTCCCGTGGCTAGGCACCCTCACAGCAGGACACATAGAGAAGTAAGCCTTCAGGCTGTGTCCAGATCTCTCCAAATGCTGTTTCATCTTTGCTTCAAAGGTAGGTCTTTTAGTGCCCCAAGTAAGAATAGTGATCCTGGCATTTCCATGCCTCCTAAAAGAGGTGGCAGGATTCCTGGTCAGCCCAGACAGAGATTCCCTGGGACTTTTGTTCAACTGAAAAGGAGAAATTGAGCAGCAAGAACTCACAAAGCCAAGGCTTCCTTGATGCGTGCGGGAGACCTGCCCTTCTTTGAAGCTGGTAACCAACTCTTCCCTCCTTCTTTCCAGTAAATGAAACCCCACAGGGTTTTCAAGGTCAGAGTCACACAGGCAGGAAGGGTTCTCTTTGTTCTTCAGCCTCGGACTTAGCCCAAACACAGACAATTGTCCCAACAGACAACCTGGTTCGGCTAGGGTGGAGCAGAGTGCCAGCCAGGTGCTTCCTGTGCCCACCCCCCACCTACCCCAGGAGACCAGTTTCCCTGGATACAATTCTCTGTTGGCCTGGCTTCCCTGTGGCCTTGGAGCCTCCGTGTCAGTGAGAGGTTTGGGTTAGAAATGGCCATCAGCCCCCCACCACCACCGTGTGTGCACACAGCCAGGGTACAGGCACTGCTCTAAGGACCAGCTTGCTCCTCTGCTGGCTGAGGAGCCACTTGACCTCAGGCCAGTCATCTCCTCTGTGTTTCCATTTCCTCATTTGGAAAATGGGGAAATAAATACCTGATCCTAGAAAATCATTCTCCTAATGAGACTCAGAGGAGCTGTGAGAATCAGAAAGTGCCATGCCAACGTTAATTATTCCATGCCTGGCAAGGCACATGGCATGCGGTAGGTGCTCGGTGTATCACTCACATTGTGAACATTTATGGGGTACCTGCACCGTATGAGGTTGTATGCTTGGTACCAGAGGCCAGCAGAGGCCGGAGGGCACACAGACAACTCTTATACCAAAAGCATGGCAAGAAAGTTAGGACCAAAATGCTGTGAGACTCAGAGGAGGGGCCTTCTGGCTGTTTCCAACTGGCCTGGTTAGGGAGTAGCCAGGTGTGATGAGGGAATGAGCTCACCATGTGCACATGAATGTCTATGCTATGTGTACCTGGGCATGTGTGCAAGGACCCAACAATACCATGACACTTGTGCACACCAGATACTGTACCACGCCTTTTATGGACGATCTCTTAGGGACCTCATGCTGTCTGGAGAATGGATGACAGGGCCCTCCTCCAAGAGAAAGTGTCCACCTGTTCTCAACAGGCTACAGCCACAGGCAGGCTAGAGAGCTGTGCTTTCTATAGCTCATCTGACTCTTCCCCTTAGTTCCCTCAGAGGCCTTGTCACAGTCACCAAACCTCTTTACCCACTTTACCTACTTTCCCCAGCTCTGCCTCAAGCCCAGCCCTTAGGTAACTGTGAGACCTATAAGACAACACCCCTGGCAGAGGGTACTTCATCCCTGGACCCATCCTCTGCTGCTGCCAACCTCTGTCTCTCTTTACTCCTGCTGATTCTGTTGTTTGGAATGCCTTCCTGTTCTCCCAAGGCTCTACACCTTCTCACTTCCCACAACTGGCAGGAAGGTTCTCAAACTGAGTCCTCAGTACCCAGCCATGGGTCTCCCTCTGCCTACTAGCTTTCTCCTCCTTTGGGTCCTGGTAAGCTCAACCTCCTTCAAGTCTGGACTATGGACCTTTCTTCTGTATAGCCTCTGTCCTTGAGAGCTGGCCAGTTCCTGCCCCAGCTGAGAGGTGCAGAAAGCAGCAGGCCAGGCTTGCAACCCATCTGTGCCTTGGCTACAATCTCTCCTCACTCAGCCCCAGTTTGCCTCTCCGCAGGATCTCTATGAATGAACTTGGCCATGCGCTCTGCTTGGGGGAAGGGAGACTATAACCAGGTTTCGGTAGACAGCTGTTTGCAGAGCTGGGAAGGAGCTGGACTCTGGTTTAAGATACCCCGGATAGTGTTCTAGAAAGCCCTGCTATTGAGGAGAGCAGACCTCTAATGAAGCCCAAAAAACAGGCAGAGAAAGCAGCAAAATGAAGAGCTGTGCTCTGGGACTGGACAGGGGGGTATGGATAGCTTCAGAAGCAACTGGGAGGAAGGGCAGGGGAGGAGCAGGAAGCACCCCAGGCGGGGAAGCACAGAGCAGGGAACACACGACTGCACAGGCTTCATGTGTCTGTATGGACCAGGCACTCTGTCTGCTTTGTTGTAATCTCACTTATTCCTTTCCACGCATGATTTCGCAGGTAAGCACCCCAGTCACACCCCAGCCACAGGGCTGAAGTTTGACACCAGGCACAGGTCTGCAGTGACTGTGAGTAAACAAAGGAGAGAGACACAGCATGGGACTCAGGGGAGTGGGACACAGGGCTCCAGGGAGCAGGGACACAGCAGGAAGAGAGCTGGAGGCTCCTCGGAGACTTGTTAAGACCTAGTAAGTGGGCTCTGTGTCCCCACAGACAGATGTGGAAAAGCACCGACCCAGCTAGTGCATGCAGATGAAACCTAGATGAAACTCATCCCTGAGGGTCGCTCATCACAGCTGGGGGCGTGCAGGCAGACACAGAGTCTGAGGACCCCAGCCCTGCCCCTGCTTCCATCCTCTGCTGGAAGAATGCAGGAGCCGCTGCTAAGGAGCAAGTGGGAAGCACTCTCCACGCAGCCGGAATGCAGCCAGTCAGGAGCTGCGCTGTCAGCGGCCACACCACAGGCTGACGCGGAGCTGTTGCCAGGGCGGCTGGAGTCTGCCTTCACAGCGAAGTGCTTTCTCGGGGCCCCCAGGACGGCTGCCTTGCTTGCCCACTGAGTGCCTCTCCCTTAGAAACCCGGAACACACACTGCCAGGGGCTGCACAGGGGAGTCGGCGGCAACAAAGCCTTGAAGACAGAAGGTCCTGGCACTGACCCAACCCACTGGAAGCAGCCCCGTGTCACAACAGATCCCAAATAGAGACCCCAAGGGAGGGCTTGAGACTTCTGGGCTAGGAGTTCCAATAACCCAGGCTCATCTCACCAGATGCCCACCACTCTCTGCCAAGGGAGGGACTGGGGAAGCCAGCAGCAGTTCAGGGATGAGGGGAGATGGAACTGAGAGTCTCAAGAATGGGAGGAGGAAGGCAGGTCCCAACTCTCCACCCTGCCAGGTCAGACTGGCCCTGGCCACCCCTGCAAGAGGCAGGGGTGCTTCTGGTGTAAATGCACAGGGTGCTGCTAAGGAGTACAAAGTCCAAACTGACACAGGAAGGTGATTCAAAACTGTGTCAAAACGTGCATGAGCCCAAAAGGAACCTACCCAAGGGGCAGTAAATCCACAGACTCCTAGTCAGAACCCAGGGCCAGAGGCAGCTACAAGAGGCCCATGGTTTTCTCTAAAACTATACCAGACAGGATGCAGTGCTTCATTTCACGTTGAGAGGAGTGTTTCCAAGAATGAATGCTGTCCAAACCCTAAGGTTCAGGCTAGCTCAGCAGGCCAACTCTTTGGATGCTGCTCAGGGTCCAGAATGCTGTTTGACCCAGAATCCCATCACTTATCAGAAGCTCCTTGGGCCCCTGAGGCTGAGAGGAAGCTCAAAGGTCCTGTCATTAAAACACTGTGGCATGCCAGAAGTGACCTGGCACAAGGTGCTTCTCAAAGGGCAAGAGAACAAAGCGGAGAGCTTCCTGCCTCCCGCAGACCCCTAAGCCTGTTAAAGAGTGCGCACTACAACATATGTGCTGCGTGAGATGCCTTCACTGAAACAGTCATCATGGAAGTCACTGGAGGCAGAGCAGGGTGAGTTACTACCCACTGTTTGTCATTACAGATTTAGTAAAGAATAGCTAAGTGGCCATCTTGACTTAGGACTGAGATTGTAGGGATGATAAGTCATCACACCTGTTCTTGAGTGGTTCAGGAGTGAGTGGTGGAGGAACCTGTTACCCAAATGGGCACCATGAACATAAGCTTCCACAGGCCACTGACAAGTCAGGCACCTGTGGCTTATGTCTGTAATCCCAGCTACCCAGGAGGCTGAGGTGTGAGGATAACTATTGGCAGCCAGTCCAAGAAGCAAAGTCCTCCATGAAACTTTTATCCGACTAATCAGCCAAAGGCTGGAAGGAAGGTATGGTTCAAGTGGTAGAGTACCACCCTTGAGGAAATAAAGCTAGGATAACACCCAGGTCCTGTGTTCAAGCACCAGTACTGGCACACATACCAAAAAAAAAAAGGAAGGGGGAGGTGGGAAGGACAGCCTACTATCTGTTTGGAAAGAACTAGGCCCCTGTACAAATAAGCACAGTCTCTCCATAGGCTCTGGAGAAGAAAAGCATGTGGGCAGGCCTTGATGCAGCCTTCCACTTCACAACTGCCTGGGCTCAGGCTGTCCCAAGTTTGTTACCAGAGAGGGCCAGGAGCCTCAAGGAAATTCAGGACTGGGTACCCAGAGGCCTAACAGCTACCACGGTGACCCTGAAATACCACCATAAGGGGCCAGCCTGAAATTCTCTCTGATGAAGAGGTTTGGCTCAAACTCGGCAGTAGCATGAGCAGTCGCCACTGCGTCTTCCTCTGGTAGCACACTAGGGTGCTGGGCCAGGGCTGGGTCACATCTGTGTCCTCAGGGGCAGGCCCAGGCTTGCCTAGAAGCCCACAGGAAATGCCCTGCTGAGTATTTACAGAACTAAGTATTCTATTCTTTTGGAAACAGAATCTGAACAGGACAAAAAGAAGCTGGCAAGGTTCTTCAGCCAGACCCTGTAGTAAACACTTAACCTCTACTGAGGGAGGCTGTAGTTTACGTTTGGCAAAGGGCAGAAGAGAGCCAATCAGACCTAAGTTTGGGCTTAAACTCAGCTTTCAGCCAGCAGCAGCAGCAGCAAAGACACCAGGCAGAGGTCCTGCCTCATTTGGGGCCCTGTAGTCCAGCTGGTACTGCTCTACCAGTGTCCACAGGGGATCACAGTGGGGCTTGGCTCCCAAGCCACAAGTAGGTACTGGTACATCCAGCCCCAAGGTTACTCTGCAGCCTGTCACCCAGCAGCCCAGGGAGATTAGACTACAGCCCTCCACCATCACCACTTCCTGGGAGGGAAGAATGCAGAGTACCAGCTGGGGTATCAATGTTTGAGGATGTCAAGATCCTCCAGGGCTTGTCAGGACTATAGATTCAAGGGCCAACCTTAGACTTTCAAATCTGTCACTTCTGGTGAAGCTCCAATCTTTTCAACTGGTTCCCCAGGACCTAACATACTTAGCTATCTCCAGAAAGCAAGGTGGGGTGACATCTGATGCCCCCATGTTTCCCTTCTAGTGCCCACAGAAAACATGTGGACTGACTCCACCCCATGGCAGTCTCTGACAAGTGATGGATTCCCCTGGACACCAGGCCATCGAGCTCCTGTCACAACCCTGGCACCTCATGTGACAACCTAGTAACTCATGGTTCCAGCCCCTGTAAAGAGTCAAATCAGTACCCTGCCCTAATAGACGCTCAGACCTGCTGGCACTTCCAGACCCTCACCACCCAATAACTTCCTGGGACTCAGCCTTGCATGACTCTCCAGATTTCTCATAGTAACACCTTTTCAGAGTTTCGGAAGCAAACCAAAGTCATTTGCCAACTATTTTCTCCCATTAATCTCACAATGCTTTTGCTATTTTCCTTCCATAGTGACTCATTTAGCAGCAACACAGCAATTAGGCAGACCACAGAATATTGATTTTCTAAGTGGGAGAAGTGTCAGCACAAACATCACTTCATGTTTGTCGTGAGCCACCTCTTGCTACAGTATGGTGTGGACTTTGTGAAGACTGGACTGGATTTGCTGTCAGGATTCTGAAGTTTCAAACAGAAGCTCAGAGCATAATGTATGTGAATTTGTGATGTAACGATGATAGAATTATCACATCACACACACACACACACACACACACACACACACACACACACACACACACACACACAATCCCATACACACACACAATCCCATGTTGACCTTAAGTGATGATAGGCTCCAAGATCATGAAGCAGGTTCAGAGATCAGATGACTTGTCTCAAACCTCTTGGGGCATCAGGTACAGATGCAGGTCCATGTCTCAGCAGAGTGGAGTTCTGCTCAAAAGGGAGCCTGGTGTGGCTTGCTCTAGATGGGACCAGGATGGAAATGCAATCCCATTGGCCAATGAAGTCCCTTTCGTGGCATATAGCTAGCCCGAGTCCTACAGTCAAATTTTATCAGCCTCAATACAGCTCTCAAGCCAAGCTAAGAATATGCTCATGTCAGGCTGACCCACCAACCCCTCCTTACAGCTGAGTCTTAGAAGGGCCTGGAGAAAGACAAGCCAGCTAGATATCCTATCATCCATTACTCTCTGCCCCTCCCCACATGACCACCACCACCCACCAAGATCAGTGCCAGCTAACTCCTGGATTCTTCAAACATCTGCACCCTACAAAAAGAAATGACAAAGAAGGAAAAGGGTATGAGAGTTTGGAATGATTTGATAGCAGGACACCTGGTTGTTTTATGTCCAGAAGGATGTGCAGTACCAAAGGACTTACAGCACCAAAGCCAACCCTATAGGGAAAACTAGTCAACAGGCCTTCTGCTTATCTCCCCTGGCCCCCCAGACACAGGGGAAGGGAGCTGCAGTAACAGGTCCCCAGAACTCCATGCTAGCAACACACTGACATTTTCCAAGGACAAATAGTTTCTTGGTGGCCAAGAGGAACTGTGCCTTTCAGTGAGCTTTAGTGAGTTCATCTGTAAAATAGGATAATCCATGTCCTGTCATGGCTCTGGCTGATGTGCGAGCAGAGTGGAGTGCATGCTACAGAAGCTAAGCAAGCCGGGCACTGGTGGCTCACACCTGTAATCCTAGCTACTCAGGAGGCTGAGATCTGAGGATCGCGGTTCAAAGCCAGCCCGGCAGGAAAGACTGTGAGACTCCTACCTCCAATAAACCATCAGAAAACCAGAAGTGGCACTCAAGTGGTAGAACCCTCGCCTTGAGTTGAAGAGCTGAGGGACAGCACCCAGGCCCAGAGTTCAAGCCCCATGACCGACCGAAGAAGAAGAAGAAGAAGAAAGAAGAAGAAAGAAGAAGAAAGAAGAAGAAGAAGAAAGAAGAAGAAGAAGAAGAAGAAGAAGAAGAAGAAGAAGAAGAAGAAGAAGCAGAAGCAGAAGCAGAAGCAGAAGCAGAAGCAGAAGAAGAAGAAGAAGAAGAAGAAGAAGAAGAAGAAGAAGAAGAAGAAGAAGAAGAAGAAGAAGAAGAAGAAGAAGAAGCAGCAGCAGCTAAGCGAGAGCTGGCACATCCAGTGTCAGAATAGGCCGGGTCCATATGGACTGCTCCAGGAAAGCGAGTTCCCCTCCCCTGGAGATGTGCAGACTGTGTACACCGTTAGGGTGGGCAGGAAGCAGAGCATCCTGCATCCCCTCTTTCTCAGACTCAGACATTTGCATACCAAAAGCCTCCAAGGAAGAAACTTTCTTTGATTCATAAGATGCCCTGACCTGTCAGGAGGACAGAATTCCTTCATTCCAAGCACCCATTTAACATCTGCAAGAATGTAGTGAGAATGTAGTGAGTTCATAGAACCCAGATTGAAAGAAACTCCTATGGGAGTTTTGCACAGCATGGAGGGTGTAAGGAAGAGCAAGAACTTTCAAAGGCAGCCTCCCTTACTCCAGCTTGGAGAAACCAAAGGACTTTCTACAAAATCAACTGAATGTCAGGGGAAGACCCATTCCTCAACCTCCCTTTCTAGCAAGAGAGGGGCAACACCATGTACCAGAGAAAATATTCACTTCAACAAAACACCATAAAGAGGAATGTGGGAATCTCCAACAGGAGTCACTCCCAAGCTACCTGAGCTTCAAAGCCCAGAAACCTGGAGGGACTGGATACAAACAAGGGCTCAAAGCAATACACCTCCCCTCCTCTGCTTTGCCTGAAATTCACCTTCGCTGCTTCTATTCCCAAGTAAGCATGGTCCTTTGCTTTGGGCTACCAGAGAAGGAGGCTAATTCCCCACAGCATTTGACCACACATCAGAGAAGAGTTTGTCAGAGCACAAAAAGCAGGGAGGACACAGAATCCCAACCCATCTATGAACTAAAGACCCCATCTGTGGATCCTGGAAGAAAGGAACATGACCACCAGTCCTGACCATCATCACATACCAGAGCCACGGGGACATACTAGTCCCTCCCACTTCATGTCCCAGTGTCCTTGCCTCTCCTCTACCCTCTGGGAGCTACTGGCTCCCACAAAAGGCTCTGGTAAGCCCATCTACGTATGGCAGAGCCATCCATAATGGTGCAGACGTTGCTCCCAGCAAGGACAGAGCTTTATTAATTATTCAGAGGATGGTGCAATTATGTAAATCTGTGGGTAGCCTCTGCCTTCTGCAGAGGGAGCCTAGGGGGGATGGGAAGGCCCAGAGCCCAAGCTGTTGGGTGTAAGAGACATCCAGCCTGCAAAAGGGGCAGTAAAGCCCCTATTCAATGGTCGGTCCCCACAAGACTACCTCCCCACGGAGGGCTCTCACCAGAGCCTGAGTCCTTCCATACACAGGACAACTGAAAGCAGCTCTGAGGAATGATTCTTGAAGTCCTGGGATACCTCTTTCCAAAAAAGCATACCCTTGCTACCTAAGCCAGCAATGCCATTATTCAAGGCTTCATCCCAAAGTTCTCTCTTGAAAACCTGCTTCTGGGAAGAACAACTCACTCTAATGCTTATCAAGTGATGCTCTGCACAATATTCCTGCTCCTGGCTCAGGGACAGGAAACCCTGGGTTAGACAGCAAAGCTGGCTGCTTTACCACAGGGCCTCTCAGGCTGTCCCCCTCCCTCCTGGAGCCAGGCTGCACAATGTTAACTGAGCACACAACCCCTTTGGAGTGTCCCTCTAGTCTCACCTCTAGGAAGCTTTGGATTCTCATTTTGAGAATCTCTGGATAGAATGCTTCCCTGGCCTATCTGGGCCATGGAAATCCCTCGTTCACATCTGTAAGAACATAGTACTCCGTGGAACTCAAGTTTGGGAGTCTCTGTAAAAGTACTGGAGGTAGAGCAAGGCAGCCCTAGATTAGGCAGACTCTACGTGACACCAACTTCTCTGCTGGCAGTTAGCCCTCGACTCTGAAATTCCTTGGAGTAAGTTTTGGCTACCCTCCTAAACAAGCATCATTAAAACCACTTCAGGAGCCTAGGGCAAGTGGACAAGACCACCTCAGGCAGGCAGGCTGTATTGGGCTTTGTCAAGACACCTGGCTGTGGTACTGTCATTGTCCAGACCATATCTAGTCATCTCATAAGCATGACCCATGGCCCAGCTAACTACCTCCTCAGCCCTGGATGACTAGATGTCTCAATGCCAGACTTACATACCTTCTCCTAGACTCGGCGTAAAGCTGCCAAGTAGCAATAAGTGAACCGTGATATAACAAGGGATGACTTTATAACTATATAATGCTACTTGGTGGATTTCTACCTATCACGGGGATCTCTGGAGTATAACTCCCGCTATAGGTGAGGGATCACTGTAACGGGGCAAGCACTATACAGAGGCTGAAGCACAGGCATGGGAGCTGAACTTCTGGAGTTCAGCTGCTCCTCCAGCAGCACTCGCATGCACAGCATGGGCTGTCATGGGAGTGAAATGAGGTCATGTGAGCCAAGTGCTCCGGGAGGAGCCAGCCATAGGATGTGCCCAACTGTGTGAGCTATTACACTAGAGGGCCCTGGCTTTGAATCCAAAGAGAACTAAATTCTAAATCTCCTCACCTGTCACATCTGTCACACAGGGGAAGATAAAGCAAAGGCAGGGCAGGGGATCAGAATAATGTGTGTGTATCACATAATGCCTGGTACACAGGTGCTTCACAGTGGTAGGCAGTTTATGGACGTTATTATTGGCAAAACATGGGACCTGTGGAACAGCAATGAGCAAAGACCACAGAGAAGAGTGGCTGATGGCAGGGACCTCACAGACAAAGCTAGACAGCCAGTGTTTCCATCTTAGCTCTACCACTTAGGAGCTGCCAGACTCCATTTGCTCCTCTGTAAAGTGGGGATACTCACCGCACCTGCCCACAGTACTTCATAAACGAGGAAATGCACATCTGGCACAGAGCCTTACCCGTTCTCTGTGGCCACTAGAGGGCAGTGGGTGGTGTCACTGCAGCACCAAGAGAAGCTTGCCATGAAGACAGCAAGATGGAAGACATCTTTGTCCCACTCCGCTACAATGGTCCACTTTACAACAGCTGGGGTGTTGGGGAGAGCTTCATGGTCAGAATGCACTGAACCACACCCCAGGTAAGACTTCACATGCCACCCTGTGCCAGCCTGCTTTCCTGTCAGGAAAAGCAGAAAATCTGAGGCTCAGGGAGATGCAGTTGGTAACAGGTCCATACAGCTAGGTCCCCCCATCCCTCCTATCCTCTGCCCACCCCAGCAGGTGTCTGGCCTCCTCATTGAGAACACAGCCATCTCATCTAGCCTGCCCTCTCCACAGAGAGCCACCCTCCTCCACGATATGGGCCATCCAGGCTATGCTAAAAATCTCCACCAGGTAAGAGCCAACGACACCTGCTCCAATCCTGAAACACTGGCTTGTTCTATCCTAGAGGCTTTGACTCATGGACCTGTGCTTGAATCACATTTTTTCCACTTAGTTGATCCTGGGTAAGTGACCTTGCCTCTTTCAAAGTCTACCCACCTATAACCAAGAGTCAGCAAGAGGAGTAGGCCGTGGTCCTGGAGCTAAAAGACAAGATCCAAATTCATCTCTGCCTCTAAGTCACACCCATCTGGGCAGAAGAGTCTTAATGCTCTGCCAGCCTCAAACACCCTCAGAATACTTTACAATATGGTGTGCAAAGCCTTGTGCAAGCACCTGAGAGGCTCTAGACTCTCACCTGCAAAAGGGGCAGTGCAACCTTAAAGCCAAGGGCATAAGCGGTGAATGACAGGACCTCAGACTCCAGCTGGGGAACAGGAGGCCAGACAAGAGATCTCCAAAAGGGCAACTTGGGGCCATTTACATATTAGATTTTAATTATTACATATGTGAGATGGGAAACAAACAAAAAAAATTGCTCATGCTGCCGGACACCAATGGCTCACACCTATCATCCTAGCTACTCAGGAGGCTGAGATTTGAGGATCACAGTTCAAAGCCAGCCTAGCAGGAAAGTCTCTGAGACTCTTATCTCCAATGAACCACTAGGAAACCAGAAATGGCACTGTAGCTCAAGTGGTAGAGCACTCGCCTTGAGCTGAAGAACTGAGGGACAATGCCCAGGCCCAGAGTTCAAGCCACAATACCGGGGTGTGGGGGGGGGAGAAAGTTCCTGATGTTATGTCCACAGAATCACAAATGCAGCATGGGAGGTACTTAGTGAAGTTACTGGCACACATCTACAACACAAGTTCTGCCCCTGTGATGGTTCTCAAACTCTGGGGAAATGCAGTGTTAATTTGGAAGATCTGGGATGGGGCCCAAGAATTTATTTTGGGTTTTTTGTTGTTGCTGTATTTGGTGTTTATGTAAATAATGTTCTAAAATTGCCTAAATATACCATTCTGAGCCATTTCATTCCACCAGGAAAAGAGTTTTCTTCCATCTCTTAAAAAAAATTAAGATCCAAAATAACTACATTTAAATAAATAATGTTATGATGATGACATTAAGGAACAAGAAAGCTCTCTGCTCTTCCTGGCCCACCTAGACCATCATCGCCTGTCTCCGTCCCTCTGGACTTCATGTCTTGTAGGAGGGAAGTGAGCCTCTGTGGGAGGCTGGTTCCGAGGCCAGGGGTGCCTCCTTCTGAACCAGCATACAGCCTAGAGGGCTCGAACAGGTATTGTAGGACACAAGTTTCTGGGACTCTCTTTCCCTGACAGCTTCTCCCCCACAGCTTGGTCCCTTGACAGGGGAAGCAATAGCACAACTGAGCAGACAAGGTGGAGAGATCTACAACCACTTCACTTCTACTCTGGAAACGCGTGGGTGTGTTCAGCCATGTGCACATGCATACACACACCCATGCTGGTCCTGGAACTTGAATACAGGGCATGGATGCTATTCCTAAGCTTTCTGGCTCAAGGCTAGCACTCTACCACTTGAGCCACAGCTCCACTTTGAGCTTTTCTTTGGCTGATTAATTTGGAGATGTCTCACAAAGTTTACTGCCCAGGCTAGCTTTGAACTGCAATCCTCAGATCTCAGCCTCCTGAGTAGCTAGAATTACAGGCGTGAGCCACCAGTGCCCAGCAGAACTTACATTTTATTATGTATCTTGGGAAACACCTCCTATGAAGGTCATCCTGTACCCTGGGCTTCTAAGACAAGAATAGTTGTCTGCCACAGACAATTCTTGGGCTGTTTCCCCTATGCATTCTGAGAAGTTTGGAAAGAAGGCAAAAAGCAAATCAACAGCAGGAGGCAGGGCTGCAAATAATCTATTAATCAATCTCCTCCCCAACCAGAAACAATAATTGTTGAGGTTCATACATTCTTCATGTGCTAACCATCTAGAGCTGCAATATAGTGCTCAAAAAGACAAGGCATGAAATTAACTTCCCTTTAGTCAGTGGACACAAGGAGATGTTACACTAATTCATTGTCCTCTGTATGAAAACTCCCCATGACGATGTCATATCAAATTAAAGCCAATGCTACCCTGATGTCATCTATATCTGCCCAATATGTCCTCTTATAATCAGGCTCATCTTAGGAACAAGGGTTTTGCTTGTTCAAGAAAGGTCAGGGCAATAGACAGAAGTGCATCCGGGGCCAATGGGGCTGTAAGGGGGAGGCCAGAGCCATCGGGGACAGGGGTGGCTGCCCACTGGAAAGGAGAAGTAGGAGATTACTGTGCTCAACCTGCAGAGTCTGGGATGCAGGTATATGCCCATTCCTGCCATTTCTGGCCCTGAGAGATGGGAAAGATGAACACGGCTATGGTGACTTTTCTAATACTCAGCTGGCTGTGGAGCCAGGCCTGTAATTCCTGCACCCTCCCCTGTCCCAGGCTAGCCTTGGCATTCAAAGTGCTTAGGAGGGGCAACAGAAGGAGTGGCAAAGGCCTACTCTGGCTACCTTTGGAGGAATGTGGAAGAACAGGACCTTGAGGCTGCCCATTGGCCCATCCCTCTCAGGAAACATAGATGCATCCAGTTATTCAGTCGCAAACCCTGACAACCTCTCTTCTGTGCAATGAGCACACCAAGTATTGTATGTATATTGTATATATATATATATATATATATATATATATATATATATATTACATACATGATCCTTTATGTGTGTATCTATGTATTTATCTTGTAGATCTAGCTTCCACATGAGAGAAAACATGCAACCTCTGTCTTTCTGAACCTGGCTTAGTTTAAGATGATGAATTACAGATCTAGTCATTTCTCTGCAAATGAAATAATTTCTTCTTATTCTTTTTTATGGCTGAATTATATGCATGCGTGGTGTGTGTGTGTGCACACGCGCGTGTGGTATGACATTTTCTTGATTTATTTCTCAGTTCTAGGGCATCTTGGCTGTGTACATAGCTTGATCAAAAGGCCCAATTCTTGCCATGCCCCCAGGATCAGACCTAGCCTCCATTTAGGTCCTAGCATTCCCCTCTAACATGTCCAGAAGTCTCAGGCACAGGGCCAGGAACCCTCTCGGCATGTCTGGACCCTGTCTCCTCACTCACCTCTTCCTGGCACAGACGGAATATCTGGTGCACAAGTGGTAGCTTCCACAAAGACTTGTTTTCCAAATGCCAGGAAACCATGTCCTGTGAGCATGCACAGTGGCATGTGGTGTGGACTGTGCAAACAAGGTGGACATGAATGACAGACACCTCTGATTCAGGAGAGGATGGTAAGGCAGGCCCACTAGCAGGGAGAGGAATCAGCATCAGCATCCCAACAGTCTCCTCTGAGCCTTTAGCAAATGTCCGAGGTAGGTGGCAGGCAGAACAGTGATGGGAAGGAAGGGGTGCAGAGATAAAGTATGACTTGCCTGGTCACACAGAATGGGAGAGCATGATCAGAGTCTCTGAGCACTGACAGGATAGGAGAGCAGAGAGCTAGACCTTGGTGAAGGTTTGGCACTGGCAGCTTCCTAAACTCTGCTCATGGGGAAAAGAGAGTATTCCCAAAACTGGAAGGGTAGGAGAGGACTTAATTTCAAAGCCAAGTGGCCAGAGAGAGAGTTAAGGACCAGCCTCAGCTCAGTCCCGGACAGCTGTCCAAATCTACTCCACACATACACCCCACCCTAGCCTGAGTTGTCCTGGCCCTCCTCCTAGAGACAGACAGACTAGACTACCAGAGCTTCTCTGCACAGAGGCTACCCCTTTACCCACAGCTAAACCCACAAGGGAGTGGGCTGACAGCTCAGAGCAGGGACAAGCTAAGCACATGCCGCACTTTAAGAAGGAGGCACCAAGCCAGCTGGGGGAGCTGTGTATCTTTCCTTCTTGTCTTTTTGGTATCCCTATGATCTCTAGTTTTCTTCTGTGGCCTTCTAAAATAGCCGTTAATTAAAGTCTGGTAATTAACTTTCTGGTTCAAATAATATTTTGCAAAGGAATTCCATTACAGAGCTGATTTGCATATCCTCAGATATGGGACCAGGAAATAGGCAGGGCCACCAAGGGAGAGAAGGAAGGTCTGAAATGAGGGGTTGGGTCAGAGAGTTGCTACCTGGGAAAGTCTCTCCAAATGGGATGCTTATTCACAAGACCAGCCAGCTCAGTATTCCACATACCCAGACAGAAAGTGCACATGTACACTCAGATATGCATGTGAGCACCCAAGTATAGAACACACTATACACCCAGCACCACAGGCCACATGTAAACACACACATATGTACACAAAGAAAACAGAAGAATAGTAATGGTATTCAACTTCTGAGTATTTAAATTTACTCATTTGCTTATATTTGACCTTACAGAAATAACTACTTCATATGGTCCAATCAACCCAACATGAGGTCCTATTGGTTTATTCCAAATGTTTTTCATATACTAACATCTAAAATGGACAGACAAACCAAGTACTAGTGGTTCATGCCTATAATCCTAGCTAATCAGGAGACTGAGATCTGAGGATCAAGGTTTGAAGCCAGCCCAGGCAGGAAAAGTCCATGAGACTTTTATCTCCAATTAACCATCACAGAGCCAGAAGTGGAGCTGTGGTTTACATGACAGAGTGCCAGCCTTGAGAAAAAAAAGGCAAGGGGCAGTGTCCAGTCTCTGAGTTCAAGCCCCAGTACTGGCAATCAATCAATCAATTGACAAACATATATACAAGGACATTTACATGCCACATACACCCACAAAGGCAGGCCTACTTGTAAAACATACAAAAGCATGTATACAGATGCACATATGCTTGTTCAAAGAAAGGCTTCTCCAGCCTTTGAAACCCCAGCTTAGAGATGATCACATTCTCACTAGCTAATTTCCACCGTTCCTAAAAATATTGCCCAGCTCAGATCTCTGGAAGGTACACGAGGGAGCCGCAGATATAAAAGGAGGGCAATAAAAATGAGAAAGCAAAAATAAATTGGCTCTTCAGTGCGCCCAGGTCATGTTCTGTGGCTTCCCCCCCCCCTTCAGAGATGAGGCTCAGAATCATGGTCAGCCCTGCTACCCCCAACCAAGGATACTCATGAGGCTTCTAGGAAAAAAGGCTGTAATTGAGAGGTGAGAGGATACCTTCATGCCTACAACCCCATGCCTCAGTTTCCCTGGATCTCACAGCCATACAACTGCCTACCTATTTTATAAGGTGAAAGGAAGGTCTTTGAAAATGCTATGTGAATATAGGCTCTCCTTATAATAATTGTTGCATTAAGAATTAAATTTGATTTCCTTACAGAGGGGAGGAAAAGAGATGGAAGAGCCAGGTGAGCCTTCCCTGCCAATAATTAAATTCCCTGAGATATTTCATGAAGACAGAGGCCTAAGTTAACATATAGGATCCACCTACATGGCAGCCTCCTGATGCTGTAGAAGGCCAGACAGCGCAACCAAGGGTCCTGCAAAGCATTTGTCAGAAAATTTAGGAGGCAAAGGACAGGACAAGTCTAAAAAGAAACACCACCAGCAGCCACTAAATTAAAGAAAGCAGTATATAGTCACTAACAAGCAAATAACAAAGAAATACCAAGTAACAGAGAAAGAAAGAAAGAGAGAGAGAGAGAGAGAGAGAGAGAGAGAGAGAGAGAGAGAGACTCTGTGTGAGAGAGAGCCTTTCTGCTCAAGGCTGGTGCACTACCATTTGAGCCATACCTCCACTTCTGGCTTTTTGATGGCTAACTGGAGATAGGAGTCTCATGAACATTCCTGCCCAGGCTGTTTGAACCATGATCCTCAGATCTCAGCTTCCTGACTAGTTAGGATTATAGGTGTGAGCCACCAACACCTGGCCAGAGACAGTTTTAATAATGACATCCATGTTTTCAAGGATGCAAGGAAGCAAGCAGGCACTCCCAATACTCCCTTCAATGATTATTGAGGCTTTAGGTAATGGATATTTTTGTCAAGAATCTCAAACACTTCACATTCTCTGAATTAATAATTCCATTCCTAACACATTATCTATCCTATGGGAAAATCAGAGATGTAGATAGAGATGAATATTCAAGGATTTAAATCCCTATATTATTTCTAATAAAAAGTAGACATAACCTAAATGCTTAAATGAGCAAAACTAAGGCTGGCCCAAACATAAGCTGGAACAATGAATCATATATATATATATATTTTTTTTTTAATGTAGAAGTGAGGTTGGCTTTCCCAAGTGTAGACAGGAACAAGGATCATTTGGTGCAGCTATTTCTTGTGTTCAAGGTTAATAATGATCTTCTTTATGATTTGATTTTCCTTACCAGGAGTAGCAATATCTATAATCTCTCCTGAGCTATAGAATGATGTCACAGGATTCATTGTTGTGATGTCCATACTGCAGATGGGAAAACTGAGGCTTGCAAAGATGAAGAACTGACTTGTTCCTACCAATACCAACATTTACTGAAATCTCATCTATTCGTCTAGTCTAAAATTAATCTTGGAAACATTGAAGAAACGTGTACAACTCAGGGTTAAATATGAATGCATTAGCAGGAATATCTCCAACCACATCATTATCACCACGCCCATTGTGCAGATTACAAACTAAGGCTCAGGAAGCTAAAGTGACTTGCTCCAGGAACGACTTCAAAGTCAAAGATCACATACTCCCATTATTCCTGGTGATTGTCTAAACTGTACTGCCATCTTGCCATCACCACACTTCACAGGCCTTTCTCCAAGGAAGGCAAGGAAGAGGTCTTTCTATAGTAAGCAAGGAAAGAGAGCAGAAACCCTAGCCTGGATGCCTATGTCTCCTTCACCCACCAAAGCAACCCAAACAGGACAAGAGCTCTACCTTCTATTTCCCCTGTTCTTCACCAAGCTTCCTCTCTTTCCTTCCTCCAAAGACTGCCTCACCCCAAGGGAAAGAATTAACTCCCACCTAGTAGGAATACAGATACTGGAATCCTCCACAGCCAGCTTCTAAGTATTTCCCCATGTTAGCCCCCATTCCTTCCCTAGATTGCTTCCATTACTAACTTTCAACAATACACACATTCTCTCAAAGGGGTGATGCATCTCATACTCCACACATACCAGACTTGCCTACACGTTCCTGGTAGCCTGCATGTACAAGCTAAGCTTTATAACCAGGCCAGTGGGAAGGAGGTACTGCACTAGAGCAGCAGAGACCAGGAGACATACTCTTACCACGTTGTGACACCCACAATCAGGATCTGGTGGGGGAAAAAAAAGGCAAGGGGAGATGAGGAAAGCATAACATTGCCAGCTGACCTCCTAGCTCATCAGTAACATCAATAAATAAGTGACTTGGAAATTATCTTCTGGGAAGAAGGCAGAAACACCGCATCCTGTATTGCTCTTACCAACGTTAAAACAGCCCTGCACATAAAGCGGCAGCATTTCCAGCCTTTGCCAGCACACCTTTCACCTGGACTACGCTGTGGGCAGCATTCACTTCTGCTACCCAGGAGAAATGATTACCTGTCCTTGGTGCTTATTGACAAAGATGCTAAAGGAGAAACGAGGGGCCCAGAGATTGTGGAGACCAGCTGGGAACCTCCCCCAAAGCCATTTCCAGAATAAGTACAAAGGCTCAAACCTGTCCTGGAGCCCTGGAGCCCACCAGACCCAGGCTGGATTGACCCCAGCCCCACAACTAGTCAGCAGACAGCCTTCTTTCCCAGGGAGCTGAAGGATCCCAGCATATAATCAACCTGTTTCCAATTTCCCGATGAAAGAATTCCAACCCCCCAAAAAAAGAAAGGCAAAGATCCTCCTCAACACAGCAGTTTGCAGAGCACACAGACAGCATGCAACAAAGCCCCACCAGCAGCCATGTAAGCCAGACAAACTCACCCAAAGCCACACTCAAGTGGGCTAATCGTCTACACGGAAGAGCCAATGGAGCCAGGGCTCACACTTAATACCCTAGAAAGGTCCTAGCCCTTATCCTATCTATCAGTTTCAATCTGCTCATTGAGGCTTGTGTCTCTGCACTTAAGCTCCAGAAAGTCATGGCAATCAGTGGGGCAGGGGAGAGGGCAGGGGAGAAAAGCCAAGTCAACAACCAACCCCTCCTTGTTCCGAAGCAAAGCCGGAGGCAGCTCATTCCCTCCACCAGGACCATCAGCAGCACAACCACCCACAAGATTAGAAGGCACGTCTCCCACTCACCCAGGTCTGACCATGATCTTGACGTAGGGGTCAACATAATTGATGTCACTCACTTAGCTCCAAACATGATGCCCCCAAGGGCTGCCCCAGAGAAATACCTGCCCATCCATTCAACAGCAGCCGGTGAATCTATTCCTGAGCCTTGCAACGAATCAGGAGACCTCCGATCCTGGCAAAGCCTATTTCAACTTCAAGCCTGGGTAGAAGGATTTCAAACCCAGTCTCACTGCCTATCCATGGGAAATCTGGCCTCCCTTCTGGTGCCAGAGAAGCCATCAATCCAGATTTTGTTTACAGAAAATTAACAAGACAATTCCACACCGTTGCCAGTGACATTCGACTCTGACTGCTACACCGTTTACCACGTTTCCAAAAACAGTCTTGCAGTTTCACTCCCAACCCCCATGCTGCACCCCCCTCTGCCGCCCCCCCCCTCAGGATGTAGCAAGGCTGACCTGAGGCCAGGCTGGAGAGGACCTGTTAAGAGGTCCCCTTGGCCATGCCTGGACCTCCGGCAAGGATCGCCAGCCTAGCCCTTGCTGGCTTCCCGGTGCCCGGCTTCCCATGCCGGAGGGAGGTAAACATGACATGCATGCTGCCTGCTTCCCGGGAGGGCAGACACACTCAGAGGCCAGACCTCCTGCTGTCTCTCTTGACCCCGGACAACCACCACATGCACACAAAATGGGGTACGTACACAAGCCCCCGCATGCGGGTGCAGAGGGACCGGACCCCCACCAAGGAAAGCGCGGAGAAGGGCATGTTCCTGGGGGAGAGAGCCGGAGGTGGGGGCCGGGCGGAGGGAAGAAGGCAGCAAAGCGGGTGGCCTGCCGCCCAGACAATAACAAAGATGGGAAGAGAGATTTTTCAAAGACGCAGTTGGCTGCACCCAGCACTGAGCTCTGGCCTGGCTGCATCTTCCTGCCAGGGCACGCCTGGTCTCCTGGGGCACCGTGGCCATCAGAGAAAGGGTCCTGCCTAGGGCTGGGCTTAGCAGCTGGGGCAGGAAGCCAGCTGCAGCCAGTGGTGAGGATGGGCTGGGGAGAGCATGGCTGGGCTGAGGAGAATGAAGGTCTAGCAATTGCACGGGGATGTGGGAGGGGCACTCTGGGGGAAGATGCTAGGGGTCAGTTAAACAGTCACTCCACCTTGGGCAGGAGTTAGGCTTAGAACTTGTACGCCTTTCCTGAGGGAGGAGGGAGGGGCATTGTGGTTCTACCTTATGCCACCTCTCCAGGGAGTACCAAACCCACCAATCCAACTTGGGGACACAGCCCTGGGAAGAAAGGCAAGCAGATGCCAGTGGCCTGAGGTACTGGGATTGAATTCTGAAAAAAGGTTCTTTAGTGCCTGCCCGTTCTTTCACCTCCACGACACGTTCTGACTGGCACAGGCATACATCACTGTGCCTCTGCCTAAGTAGGAAGGTGCTTATGGCTGGCACCAGTCAGGGAGAGAGAACCTGGGCCCCCAGAGGCTGCGCCCGCCCCGTGCCCCCGCACGGACAGGATGGCTTGCCCTTGCGAGCTGAAGCCTGCTCGCTCTTTGCCGGTGACTCCCTGGCAGGCTGAACCACCTCCTCCCTCTCCTCTCCGGCTCCACAAGCCGCCTCCCCCTGGAATTTCCACACCTGCTCCCGGCTGGCCCAGGAGAGGGAACGGAGGGCACGGGACACCCCTGGGAAGCCAGAGATGAGGGAAGGGCAGCAGCTGCCCAGGCCCTTCCGCTGGGGGGTGGGGGGTGGGCACGGGGGGCACTCGGCGGGGCCCCGGCCCCTCCGCGGAGCACGTGCCCTACTTAGAGCAGATGTGCCCCCGAGGCGGCCCGGCCCCCTGCTCCTCCCCTCCAGATGTCCACCCCCGTCCTCCCCGCGGGGGCACTGCTGGCAATGCCCGACCGAGAACGCCTTTTGTATGGGACATCCCAGGGACTCCCGAGGCCCCGGATCCTGGGGGGGTGGGGGGGTGGAGGCGCCACTTCCCGTCCCCACCTCCGGGCACGGCACAGCCCGGGAAACAATGCCCACCTCGGCCAGGCCAGGCAGGACTCTTGGACGAGGGGAGGGACGGAGGGAGGGAGGGAGGGACGGAGGGAGGGAGGGAGGACTTCCTGCCCGGCCACGCGCGGCCCGGGCACCCTCCTCCCCGCACCCCAGGGGGCGTGGGGGGGCGGCGCGGTCCTCCCCTCGGGACCGTGGCCCCGGGCGGCCCCGCGTGCAGCCCCGAGGGCGCGGGGGCCCCTCCCGGGGAAGGGCGCGCCCGGGCCGGCTTTGTCCCGCGCCCTCGGGGCGGCGGCGGCGGCGGGCTCACCTCTCATTGTCCGCGGCGGAGGCGGCGGCGGTGGCGGCGGCTGCGTTCCGGAACCCCGGCAGGATGTGGCGGAAGCTGTGGTTGCGGTCCAGCTTGGGCTGGCTCTTGGTGCGCTTGATGGAGCCCTTGAGGCGGCGGCTGAGGAAGCCCTGCGCGCGGGGCGACAAGAGGGGGAAGGGGAGGCGGGGTTAGCGCGGCGGCGGCGGCGGCGGCCCGGGACCCGCGCCGGACCCGCACCCTCGCTGGGCGGCCGCGCGGCCGAGGGCGGGCCGGGCTCGGGCTCCGGCTCGGCCCCAGCAGCTCGCAGCCCGCCCGCCCGCCGACCGAGCGCCGACGGCCCGGCCCACCCCGCGCCGCCCGCCCGCCCGCCGGCCGGCCCGGCCCGGCCCACTCCCCCCCCTCCCACGTCGCCCCCGCCCCCTAAGCCGCTGTTGCCAGGGCAACACCGAGCCGGGCCGACCGCGGCCGAGGCCGCCCGAGCGCCTGGAGGGCGGGGCTGGGGGCGTGGCCTCGAGGCGAGGGCTTAAAGGGGCGGGGACCCGGGAGGCCGGTCCGCCCTCTGCCCTAACCTCCCGGCCAGTTCTTTCCACCCCCCTCCCCTCCCCTCCCCCGCCACACACACACACACACACACACACACACACACACACACACACACACACACACACACACACACACACACACACACACACACACACACACACACACACACACACACACACACACACACACACACACACACACACACACACACACGTATCGGAGGAATCAACGCCCCGGCCCCGTCCGGGGTGGATGGGGCACCTCCCTCCGCTCAGCCTGCCAATGCACAGATTGGGGGAACTAAAGCTTGGAGAGCGGAGAGCAGGCGCGTGTTCCTCACACCTGCCCAGGCGGCCGGCGCCGAGTGGTACACGCTGACCACCCGCGAGGTGGACTTTGAAACTGCTGCACGCCAGCATAGACCATGATGATTCTCATCACCTAAGGCACTAACGTGCCCACCACCCTGAGGGGGAGGGGTTGGAGCTGAAGGGTTTGCTGAGCGTCCTCATTGGAAATTTGAGGCACCCCCACTCTGGCCATTCATAGATTCACAAGCTGCACTGGACTGTGAGGCTCAGGCCTAAAAACCCCACCCCACCCCCACCATGAGAGCTGCAGGTGGAACTGGAGGAGATGGGGTCAATGCCTACAGCACCAGACATAGAGGCCCAAGGGATCACAACTGGGTCCTGCTGGGTTTAGAACCTTACAGGCAGGCTGAGGAGGAAAATGGACGAAGGAGGACGACTCTGGGAGGGATTCCCTAGCCTCAAGTCCAAGTGGCCCAAGAACAGAAGAAAAGGGGACATTAACTAATTTTGAAGTTAGTGTTGGACATAATGTAAAGATCACATTTCATCCATCACACAATAGAAGATGGGCTTGGTATTCCTCTTTGTGTTCATGGGAAGGGGTGGACACTTGCTGCATGTATCCCCTATGCTGGACATATCTATCCCCTATGCTGGACATGTCCACCCCTGTGGCCCCAGTGCCCTAGACATGACAAGGTCAAACAATGGCCATAGGAGGAATTACTTATCATCCACACAAACAGAAAATAACAGAAAAACTTTATTTGCAAATGAAGAAGCCTTGCTCAGAGGTAGTAAGACTTGTTAGAGGATACCCAGTTTCCAGGATGGCCTAATGCCAGAGATTTTCCCACTGGACAGTCTCTTTCTTCAAAACCACCTCCTCCCTCACCCCCCACTTTCTCTTTCGGCAGTACTGGAGTTTGAGTCTTGTCTTCAACCCTCCTCTCTTTTTCTCTGTACCTTTCCTCCTCCTCCACTTGACACCTCCATAGAGGGTCTACTCTGTGGTTACTTGTCAGCATTCTGCATGGTGTCCAAGGCCCACCTGAAATGCCATCTCATCCATACCCAAAGGCTTTCCGAATGTCCAAATGCGTTTCACCTCCACGGCCCATAGGACCGGTCAAGAGCAAATCCAAGTTTTCTGCAGTTCAACAATTATCTCAGGGCATTAGAAGGTGACAGGTGCGAGCCTCCTCAGAGGGCTGACCCAGTGACGTTGCTATGCAGACTGAGGGAATCCCAAGCTTTCAGGATACAGAGTGCAAGCAGGGCCTTCATCCTCCATGTAAACTCTGGGCTCCCCTCAGATATGTGGGAGATCCACACAGTGCTAAATAAGCAAGTACACAACCCCTGCCCCCCCCACCAAACATAATTTGTCTTGATTTTCCATTTCTTTACTGATGACAATTCACCATTTTTACACTCAGAGAACAAAGAACTACAAAGTTCACAAAGCTCACTGGGTAGCAACCATGACAGCCTGATCCCATTTATAAGGTTTAAACCAAAGTCAACAAGGCTCAGGTGGCTCATACCTGTAATCCTAGCTACTCAAGAGGCTGAGATCAGAGGGTCCTAGTTCAAAGCCAGTCTGGGCAGGAAAGTCCATGAGATTCTTATCTCAGATAAACTACCAAAAAATAAATAAATAAAAGCTAGAAGTGGTGCTCTGGTTCAAGTGGTAGAGTGCTAGGCTTGAGCAGAAGCCCAAGGACAGCACCCAGGCCTGAATTCAAGCCCTAGGACACACACACACACACACACACACACACACACACACACACACACACACACACACACACACACACACACACACACACACACACACACACACACACCTTATTGAGGTATTGAGGGTGACTCAGGCTCAGAGAAGGGAGGGGACACACACACACACACACACACACACACCTACCTTATTGAGGTATTGAGGGTGACTCAGAGAAGGGAGGGGACACACACACACACACACACACACACACACACACACACCCCTACCTTATTGAGGTATTGAGGGTGACTCAGGCTCAGAGAAGGGAGGGGTCTTCCCTAAGGTCACACAGCCAACTTCATCAAAGATCCTGAACTGCCCAACATCACCATTATTTTCCTTTAATGAGCAGGAAAGCCTGGGCCGGGGGGGAGGGGTCCTAACCCAGCACAGGATGAAGGAAGACAAGCTTTTTCTCTTGTCCCTTTGCAGTCAGCAGCTATGGCCCTGACCTTGGAAAAAAAGTAAGCAGTAAATCTTATTCTAGACCCAAGTCTTGGGCTAGGGGTGCGGGCTTAGTGATAGAGTGCTTTCTTAGCACACGTGAGGTCCTGGGTCGATCTCCGGCTAGGGATTGGGGGGAGGGGGCTGTAAATGAGTGGCATCCGTTCTTTCAGGACAGCCTCTTTCTGGAGGTGCTGAGCCTGGGGTGCAGAGTCAGGCTTGCAGGGCTCTCACCCAGCTGCCTGGACCAACTGCATGGTCTCCTCAATCCCCTATGAAATGGTTGAGGATTAGGCCGAACAGATAAAGCAGCTCTAGCTCTAAGCTTAGGGTATATCACATAGTAACTGCTCAACAAAAATTAGTTCTCACTCCCAGTTTCTACACCAATACCCAGGCTTGTTGAAAAATAAACATTCAGGTTGCTGAGTGTCAGTGCTTTTCACCTTCCATCCTAGCCTACCTAGGAGGCTGAGATCTGAGGATCACAGTTCAAATCAGCCCAGGCAGAAAACCCTTGAGACTTTTAACTCCAATTAACCACCAAAAGGCCAGAAGTGGAGCTGTGGCTCAAGTGGGAGGGAGACCACCAGCCTTGTGCAAAAAAGCTCAGAGACAGCACCCAGGCCCTGAGTTCAAGTTCCAGTACAGGCACAGAAAACCATTGAGTTTACAATTACATATCTTGGGGCTAGCTCACATGTGAGGGTTAAGACAACAGACTTTCTACAATTATTCCCCTGCCTACCCCAGGCTCTGATAGCCCTCCCTTGGCCACACCCCCTCCCACTGGCTTTCTCCCACCCCATCCACTAGTGCAGAAGCTAGCCTCAAAACCAACCCCTGGAGAAGCTCAAGCTCTCTCACAGCTCCTGGGTTCAATTCCTTCGTTTTTTGTTTTTTTCAACACTTATTATATAGCAGTCTGGCCCCAAAAGTCAAGATCTTCCTCCCTCAGCCTTATAAGTGCTGGAATTACAGGTGTACACCACTCAGCCCAACTTCCTGGGTTCACATTTTAATTCAATCTGTGGGCAAAATTGTAAGACCTAAGCCTCCATAACCCCATCTATAAAACAGGCTCCAGATTGGGCTGGGAAGGTGGCTCAGTGGTAGAGCTCTTGCCTTCCATGCATGAGACCCTGGGTTCGATTCCTCAGTAGCATATAAGCAAAAAGAAAAAAGCCGGAAGTGGCACTGTGGCTCAAGTGGTAGAGCGCTAGCCTTGAGCTGAAGAGCTGAGGGACAGCGCCCAGGCCCAGAGTTCAGGCCCCATGCCCGGACCCCCCCCCAAAAAAAAAGAGTGAGAAAACAGGCTACAGATGACACCTACTTTTTGAGAAGAACTAAACAAGGTCAGGGATCATGGGTAACCCATAAATATTTCAGCACTCACACACAGTACTTGCTAGTCACCCTGTCACGGTGACAAGCTGGCTCTCGGACAGTCACCTCTTTTTGGTCCCAAGGGATGCGTGAGCACCACAGGCAGGAGTCCATCTCTCTGGCGGGCTCTCCAAGGTGCCTGAAGGTGGCCTGGGAGTGAGGCCAAGACATGAATGAGCATGCGTGCCAAATGACCCCTTAGAGGCGCAGTGTGACATCCAGATGGGAAGTTCTGAACTCTTTCTAACAAGCACTTTCTTCTAAAGCAAGCTCACAGAGACTCCCTGTGTGCACCGAGCAGGGGCGGGCAGGGCTGGTCAGGTGAGGCCTCCGCTTTCATTTCATCCATGGAAGCAGGGACTGAAGTCTAAAGCACAGCTAGCTGCCTCGGAGTCCCCAGGACCCAGCCTGCTCCCCCCCCAGAGAGGCACTCAGCCTCCAGCTGGGCTCACCAAAGGCCTCAGGGCTTTCCTGACAGCTGGGTGTGGCAGCTGTGTAGCTGTATAGACCCTGCCCCTCCCAGATGGGCTACAGACCCTCTGAGCGTGTCTATCACTGACCAGAGCACAGGGCAGACCCCATGGGAGGACAGAGGCCTGTGGGGTCTGGATTAAGTCCTCAAGCAGCCCCTTGGTCATTCCCCACCTCCCCACTCTGAGTTCCAGCCACATCTGCCATCCTTCCCTCCAGCTCCTTCTCCAGAGGGGTTCTCTCAGATACAGATACACTCAGAGGCCTCTCAGAATTCCAGACATGCTATTCCTTCACTCACCCATTCCGATCAATTCCAAGCCGTGATGATGATGATAAATGACCAGCTATTGAGCTCCTGTTCTACCAAGTCACTAGATCTGTGCATGCTCACTGTATACCTCCCACCCCAGGAAGGAAGCTGGGCCAGGAGGTCTGGTGAGTCCTTGTTGGAAGGACAAGAGCTTCAGCTTCAGAATATTTCAGGCTTTCAGGGCAGGAAGTAGAGGCTCAGAGAAATTAAGGCACTGGGACTCAGTGCCTGGTACTCAGGAGGCTGCCTGGGCAGGCTAGGGACCCCCCCACCCAAGCCATATATCAAACTGACAGCTCTTTCCCACACAGAACCCAGGCTGAAGAGAAGACACACTCTCTCCTTCAGTGGAAGACCTGTCCCCATGAGCAGCTAGCTGTGGACCCAGGGAACTAAGGGGAATCACTACAGAGCCCCAAGCTTGCATTCGGGCATCACAGTGGGAGACCTTTGTCACCCAAGTCCTCAGAGCTCCTGTTTCTCCCTCAGGGTGAAGCATGGAAGCCACGCCTGGCACATAGCAGGGCCTCCGTCAAAGGCAAGTTCCTTCCTCAACAGCTCCCACCTGTACAGCTGTGTGCTTTCCTTCCAGCCCTATCCTTATGGTATTCTGTCCTCCTACCACTGTACCTGCGGCACTCGGGGTGGGGGGTAGGTGGGCGTGGCATCCTTCTATCTCTCCTTAGGTCCCCAGTTCCCCACCCTGGGATCCCCAAGAAGTGCTGAGGATGAAGGCAGAACCCCAAGAGCCCTCCTCCAGCCCAGGACGGGCTCCTCCCATGGCAGTTTCCAAAGTCTAAACCCAAACAGAGAACCTGCGAAAAAGGAGGCTGTTTTGACAGACGTCTTTCTTAATATCTTTCTGGGGCTTTGTCCAAATGCCAAGAGAGCAGCTAAATAAACAGGAAAGCCAAGGGGGATGATCCCAGTAGCTAGATATTGCCACCTCTCAGTCTCCTAGAGGAGATGCTGGGCACACAGGCCGCCAGGCTGGCAGGGATAGGGGAAGGGGGCAGGAAGCAGGAGTTGTTCTGTCTCCTGGGTCCCCGAGTGAGGGTTACAAGGGCTCACAGAGAAGCTAGGCCAGTGCCTACATGGTACAAATGAGGCCTGGAAAACAGGCTGGGCAGCTGGACTTTCCTAGAGCAACCAAACAGAGCAGAGATAGGAGTGAGCACCCCTGTGCCTTGCAGCTCCAGCACCCATGCTTCTGGAATCTCTCAGGTTCACCACACCAGTGGGCTCATGCCTGTAATTCTAATGACTTAGGAGGTTGAGGTCTAAGGAAGGCAGGAAAGTCTGTGACACTCTTATCTCCAATTAAAGCCCAGAGTGGAACTGTGGCTCAAGTGGTAGAGCACAAGCCCAGAGCAAAAAAGCTAAAGGATAACCCAGATTCTCCCAGGCTCTCCACATGTCTTATCAGTCTATGATGGGAGGAGCTGAGCTGGGGAGAGAGGCAAGCTTTTTGCACACTGCTCCTTGATGAATCCATAATGTTGGAGCAGTTGCCTGGCCCAGGCTGCCTGGCACTCCGGCTTTACACATCCTTCATATGTGCCATTCCTTTTGCCTTCCTTCTCAGTTCCCGGGGCTCCACCTTCAGCAAGCTGCCTGTCTTTCCTGCCTGTCCGTCTGCCCTGGGCGGTAGGAACCATCAAAGGCAGCAGCTGAAGTTTATGCACTCCTGGTGGGATGCAGGCACTATGCCAGGGGAGGGGCGGGGAAGCACTCAAAGCCAGGATACCATTGGTGCCTTTCTGGTAAGCACCCACTCACAAGCCACTCTAAGTCCACAGATTCCCTTGCCAGTTTCTGTTGAACTTAGAAGACCTCAACATCCCTCTGGGCCAGGAAGAGGTAGCTAGCATTTGAGTCACATAGAGACCCAGTTCCTAAGCCATGAGGATCCAGGAAGGGGCTGGGACACTCAAAGTTGGCCCTGCCCTAAAATACTACCCAGAATCCCACATCTATACAAGGAAAAACCCACAGGACCAGAAACAGGGGAGATCAAGGACTGGCATGCATACAAATTAAAGGGTATGCCCATGGGCTGGGAAGGTGGCTCAGTGGTAGAGTGCTTGCTTTGCATGCATGAGGCCCTGGGTTCGATTCCTCAGCACCACATAAGCAGAAAAAGCCAGAAATAGCGCAAGCTGGAAGTGGCGCTGTGGCTCAAGTGGTAGAGTGCTTATCTTGAGCTGAAGAGCTGAGGGACAGCATCCAGGCCCAGAGTTCAGGTCCACAGTGACAAAAAAAAGGGTATGCCCACAAATAAAGACCCACAAGCAAGGCATACACATCTCCCCAACACCACCACTCCCACAGCGGGTGTGCACCCCCACATACCTATCAGTACATGCATGTACCACACATGCAAACATGTCCATTGATACGTATGTACATACGTGCACATTGATACACAATACCCAGTATGTATATGTAACATGCATACACACACCAATATGCACGTGACGCATGTGTATACAAAAGCACACATGTGCATTGATACTTGCATAATGTATGCATACACTGCACACCAATAGATGTGTAACACATGCACATGTACACATTGATACACACACATACACACTAATTAACCAATTACATTGAAATAAGCACACAGCTGTCTCTCAGCAGGCACCCATGAATCACTCAGGCCAGCCACACCAGAGCAGGAAGGGAAAATGGCCCAGAAGCTGAAAGAGAAAGCCAGGGCCCTAGAGCTAGAGGTCCAAGTAGAGCAAATCTTTCAATGCTGCTGCCAACACATAAGGGGCTCACTTTGGGGTGCCTCTGAGGACACCCTGTTTGCTTTGCTCACACACTGAAAGCTTTAGGGGTCCGTGAATGCGTGGCTTTCAGGTGGGAGACCTCTGTTCCCAACACACTACTCCCACCTCGAAAGTCAGCAGCCTCAGCAGACACCCCAGGAGAGTATGAATCTCTCTTCTCTACAAGAGAAGAGCAGAGCGGCCGCCACCACCATGCCAGTGATCAAATGTCTATGATAGTTTCTTCTCCTATCAAATGAGATGGGTGTTTGCAATGGCAGTATAATCAGTGCCCTTCCTTGCACACAGTGAATAATCACCTGCTATCGTTACATTTGTCAATATTTTCTCCCTCCCCACCCTCCGCCTCTCCGTCTTACCAATACCAGTGCCTGAACTCAGGACCTTGACATTCTCCCTTAGCTTTTTCACTCAGGGTTGGTGCTCTACCAACTTGAGTCTCTACCACTTGAGCCACACCTCTACACCCAGCTTTTTGCTGTTAATTGGGGATAAGATTCTCTTTGGGTTTGTCTTCCCTGGATGGCTTTGAACCTTGAACTTCAGATCTCAACCTTCTAAGTAGCCGAGATTACAGTCATGAGCCACACTAGTGCCTGATTTGTCAATGTTTGCCTTGCTCCCTTTGATCACCCGAGACTGGCCTGGCCATTATTAGTCAGAAGGGAAGTCCCCTGTGGCCCAGGAACCCTGCTCATCCTCCAGGTCCTCCCCTCATAGGCAGAGCCTCCACGATGCTCTCAGATAAAGCTAGACATAACAAATTTGTTTACACCTCCTACCTACAGTAGACTGTAATGCTCCAGGAAAGGGGAAATGGCAGCCTGGAATGTTTTCTGTAAATATTTCCTCTAAGAATTCATAAATATTGGTGATATAAAAGAAAAAGAAAATGTTTGGGGTGGCTTATTTGGCTTGTTTTTTGTTTGGTACTGGTCCTAGGGCTCTAACTCAGGGCCCAGATATTGTGTCCCTGAGCTTCTTTTGCTCAAGGCTAGTGCTCTATCACTTGAGCCACAGGTCCATTTTCAGCTTTTTTTGGTAGTTTAGTGGAGATAAGAATGTTACATCCAGGCACCAGTGGTTCACACCTGTAATCCTAGCTACTCGGGAGGATCTGAGGATCACCGTTCAAAGCCAGCCTGGGCGGGAAGGTCTGGAGACTCTTATCTCCAATTAATCATCCAAAAACCAGAAGTGACCAGAGTTCAAGCCCCATGACCGACCAAGAAAAAAAAAAAGTTGCAAACTTCCCTACCTGGGCTGATTTTAAACCACGATCCTCAGATCTCAGCCTTCTGAGTAGCTAGCGTGAACCACCAGTGTCCAGCTTCGGTGTGGCTTTCTAAAGGGCTACACGTGGCACACAGTCTGGGTGGGCTTGCTGGGGGAAATGGTCATCGAGGGCATCTTTCAGAAACAATGACCAGTGAACCAGAAAGAAGATGAGCTTGCTGAGATGAGCAGGGCAGAGCAATCGCAAAGAACAATCCAAGATCACTCACAGCCCAGACAAAGGTTTGGCATAGGGTGATGGTGAACCCTCCAATCTGGGAGTTATGGGAGGACCTTTGGGTTCCCCATGACCCCTCTCTCCAGAATGAGGGCATATAGGCAAGGGGCCCTCCGGGAGCCCTGTGACTCTACAGAAGGAAGGCAAGAGGAGGAGTAAAGGGAAAAGGGTGAGAATATCAAGGGCCTCTCGTACTTGTCAATGTCCAGGACTGAGCAGGGATCCACAGAGAATCCACTGTGCATGCTTTTTTGCTTTTTTCTTTTCTGTTTTTGCCAGTCCTGGGGCTTGAACCCTTGGCTTGCACTGTCCCTGAGCTTCTTTTGCTCAAGGCTAACACTCTACCACTTGAGCCACAGCACTACGTCCAGCTTTTACTGAGGAATTGAACCCAGGGCTTTATGCATGCTAGGCAAGCACCCTACCACTGAGCCACATCCCCAGCCCAGGATGTGCACTCTTAAGGCCTTAGCCTGGATATGACAACCCAGAGCAGGCAGGGTGTGACTCAATGCAGGCTAGCAACACTGGCCCAGAGGCTTGGAGACCACAAACAGCACCCTGGCTCTTCTAGTTCCAGGCTGGCTGAGGGCTGGGGGTGGTGTAACTTTAGGGAAACTATTCCATCAGGCTTCCTGGTGGAAGGAATCTCCTCTTCCTCCCTCTGCAGCCCTCCAGGCCCTGAGATGAGGTCCAACTATCTGGCCAGTCTCCCTGGGTGACTCTGACCTGAAATTTCCCCATCTTGTGCTCCAAGCATCTTGCTGCAGCTGCACAGCCCACACCATATTAGAGATTTCCAGAGCTTATTCATTGTATAACCAGGGACAGAAGAGGTTCAGACAGGGAAAACAACTTCCATGGGGCCACACAGCCCAGAAGTAGCCTAGCAGACTTCAACCCAGGGAGGCTGAAGCTATAGCTCTTACCTAATTCTACCACTGGGTAAGGAAGCACTGAGCAAGCACTTCGGCCTCTCTTGACTCAGTTTCCTCATCTGCACAATGAGGAAATGATCTACCTGGCTCATCTCCAAATCCTTCCCAGCTTGGGCATGCCTTCCCAATGATTCATTAGCAGGTGACAAGAATGCAGAGGGACCTTCCAGGCAGCCCAGCAGACAGGACCAGCCCCGGAAGACCAAGGCAGGAAAGAGGTATTATCCTGTTTTCTCTGGATCAAGAACCACCAGGGAACACCAGAATGCCAGGGAGCCCCCACCTGAGGATGAGTAAATCTGTATAGGAAGAGGGGTGGTGGCACTCTATAAATCCCTGAGTGAGCAGCGTTGTTAAACACAGTCTTCACTACGCAAAAACACAGTTAGGGAAGAGTTTATACACTACACTACGCTCCTCCCAGGCCATTGAGTGTGTGCAGGCCAGATTCACCCAGGAGTCCTGGAGTCAGGTTCTGACAGCCCATGGAGCAGAGTCAAAGTTAACATCCCTGACTCTGGTGTCATTGCTGGGGGGCTTTAGGAGGGGGTGGGGATCAGAGGCTCTTTGAGGGTATGGGTAGAGTGGGGGAGAGATGGAGGAGAATGCTGAAGATGCATTCATAAACCAGCCTGTTACATTGGAAACCCCTTGCTATAACTAGATAGATAGATAGATAGATAGATAGATAGATAGATAGATAGATAGATAGATAGATAGATAGATAGAGTCTTCCACTGAAGGCAAAAACAAACAAATAGCTCTTGCCCCTGGATAGGTCACCATAGGCTGGTGAGAGCATTAAGGGCAGTGTCTTTGGGAAAGGACATGCACACAGGCATTCTGTGCCCTGGGGAGGGGACACCTGCCAGGGGGCTTCCTGAGAGAGGGAGGAATCCCAGGATGACAGCAAAAAAGTTGCAGAGGCATACACACGGGGAATTCTGTGCAGAAGGACCAACCTCTCCCAAAGCTTTGGGGCTGGGTTACCCAGTCCCCAGCCCAGTAGGGCCATCTAAGGCCCTGGGAGGTAGGAGAATAACAATCCTAGTTCACTGGAGACGCCGTTGAAGTCCTTCCACAGGGAAAGTTACTCTCAGGAAAAGTTACTCATGGGCAATGTAGAGACTTGTGTGAGAAGCAGGTGGCACTGCCTCTCCCTCCACAGAGGACCTCCCACCCTGGAAACAATTCTCATCCCAGAACTCCCATATCAAGTCTGCAAGCCAACCCCAAGGCCACCCAATCACATGGTTTCCACAGCATAAGAAAGTGGGGCCTGGGGTTGGTAGTGCATGCCTATAGCCTAGCTACTCAGGAGGCTGAGATCTGAGGATCACGGTTCAAAGCCAGCCCAGGCAGCACCCTGAGACTCTTATCTCCAATTAATCACCAGAAAACCACAAGTAGAGCTGTAGCTCAAAGTGGCACAGCACTATCCTTGAGCAGAAGAGCTCAAGGATAGCACCCAGGCCCTGAGATCAAGCCCCACAACTGACATTAAATTTTAGAATGAATGAAAGAAAGAAAAAAGAAAGAAAGAAAGGAAGGAAGGAAAGAAGGAAGGAAGGAAGGAAGGAAGGAAGAAAGAAAGAAAGAAAGAAAGAAAGAAAGAAAGAAAGAAAGAAAGAAAGAAAGGAAGGAAGGAAGGAAGGAAGGAAGGAAGGAAGGAAGGAAGAAAGAAAGAAAGAAAGAAAGAAAGAAAGAAGAAAAGCAAAAGAAAGAGGGAAAAGAAAGGCATGTGCACCTTGCTCACCACATCCAGGATCCTGGTCCCCCTAAAGAGGGGAGGGACTACACTGGCCACAGGCCAGGATGCAAAGTGGGAAGAGGGAGGAGTCGTCTCCTAGTCTGGATGTCCTGCAGACACTTGACACTTGGGACTAGAAAGAAGGGGCTACAGAAGATAAGGCAGGGAGAGGGAAGCCCAGGGGCACGTGGCAGCCGTGGCCTCTATTGGCTGTGTGACCCATCCAAGCTCTCTACCTCCTTTTTCTAGGGGCTCAACACTCTTCTTTTTAAGGAAAAAACAATGCTGTCTAGGTGAGACTGGCTGCGTGCAAAGGGCCAGACTCTGTGGGGACTTCCTCAGCCACTTGGGGGCTAGAACAAGGGACCTGTAGGCCATCAAAGATGACAGTGATCGAGTGTGTGTTGGCCCCAGTTTGATGACCCCAGTGCAGCAACTCTGCCTGGTAGCTCACTTGCCAACCCCCACCCTTTGCCCCTCCTCCTGATGGAGTCTGTCCTGGCCCCAGACCTCTAATTCCTCCTATAAGTGTCCCCTTTAAGAGGTATAGCTCTCTGGTCAAGCCCAGCCCAGCCAGCTCAGCCATCCATGCTGGGCCCAGCTGTCACCAGCTTCCAGATGCTCGCTGATCTGGGTTGTTGTCATTGCCCAGTGGCAGGCTCCGGGCTTGTTTAGTTCAGCAGGTTTCCTATGGCACACAAACCCCTGGACCTCCCTCCCCCCAGGAGTAGCCACCGGGAGTCCACTCGCTGCCCTCTGCTGCCCCCAACTGGTGGGAAGCCATGCTGCACAGACACCTCAATCTCTGTTCATCTGTACGGTGTAACCAAGTCCCTCTCTACCTCCTGGAGCCAGAGCTGAGCCTCGTCCAGGGGTGATACTGCTCTGGGTGTGGAGTGCAGAGAAGAGGGGTTTATTCCCATTACCTAGGGCTTGAGACAAAGTGTGGGTAGGGAGTGCCCCCAATACAAGAATGAAGGGAAGGGGGCAGGGGTGTGGCGGGTATTGAGCCCCCCACCGCTGTCCTGGGCCATTTACAGATGGAGAAAAGGAGGTTCACGGCAAAGAAACTTGAGTGAGAAGGAAGCAGTGGCCAAGACTCAAGTCTGGCTCCTTCCCAAGTAGATTTCTGGGAAGAGCCAGCATGGTCCCCCCCTCCCCAGGACCCAGAACAGATAGGATGTAGTAAGAAGGTCGGGCAAGCCATCTGTGCTCATGTACCTGTGTTTGGGTTGGTGTGGAAGAAAGACAGCTTAAACATGGGAGGAGGCAGGAGTCAAGAGAGGGCTGAGCAGCTGGAAATTCCCAGTCTATACCCCAAAAGGCCTCCTTACCTGTCACCCCTTGGGGCTTCTACATCCCACAGGGGAAAATTCAAGGCTTTAGAGTCCCATACCCTCCCCCCCACCCCCGCGACTACCCACCCCCTGCAAAAAAAAATGTTATCAATTTTTTTCTCCTGCATGCCCCCAATCCATCTAAACTCCATTCACACTGGATCATTAGTTGATTCCTATTCATTGGGGTTTTCCTATCATTAAAATATTTTTCTCCTTTTGTTCCTGGAAAAAAAAAACACCCCGATGCATTCCTCGAAACTTGGCCACCTCCTAGCTACTCAGTTCAAAGCCAGCCTGGGCAGGAAAATCCATGAGACTCTTATCTCCAATTAGCTACCAGAAAACCAGAAGGGGCACTGTGACTCAATGTGGTAGAGTGCTAGCCTTGAGCAAAAGAGCTCAGGGACAGCGCTCAGACCCTGAGTTCAAGCCCCATGACCAAAAAAAAAAAAAAAAAAAAAAAAAGCCTGAGCCTGGTCCCAAAGGTCTCATCTGTAGAAGAAGTTCTCCTCCATCCTCCTAAACTAGTGATCTCGGTTTAGGGTTGTCAGTGGACCCAGGGCCTGTGTACTGGCTCAGGAGAACCACATAGGATGTGCCCAACCAAGCACCCAGAACTGAGCTGTCAGAAAGAAGCCAAGACCCACTTCTAGAAGTATCTGCAATCAACCTGGTGCTGAGTTTATCCACAGCTTTTGCCAGCCCCCTGAGCCTTCCCCTTTGACACCTCTCCTTCTCCATCTTGCAAAAAATAGCCCTGAGACCTAATTTCAGCTAAACCTTCAAACACCACTTTCCCCTTTCAGCTTTCTGAGGAAGAATCAATCGGCTGCCAAGTTTCACAGCGCCTTTGCCCATCTCCTGAACCCCTGGCCCTGCCAGCATTCTGCCAGGGCTCTTCAAGGTCAATGAGGGCAAAGGAAGGGAAGCAGACAGACTGAGCCCATCCCAGAGAGGCTGGACAAGGAGGCCTGGTAGAGCGAACATCTTCCCACAGACTAACTGCCTGGAGAGGGGTGGGCGTGGTCTAGCAAATAGTCTGAAGCCCCACCTGCTGCCCCCTCCTCCTAGGAGACACCAGGTCTGAGAACACAGACCTGGATGTGAATCCTCAAGTCTAAAAGCTGAGAAAGTAAGCTCCCAGCCCCTCATCCCAGGAACCCCTACTGCCTTTAGGGGTACATGCCAGTCTCTGGCACTGTTGTTGGTCCTAGGGAAACCAAGGCCTCCCTCCCACCCTGGTATGAAACCCTGCAAGGCTTCAATGCTTTTGCTTGACCTGGAAACTCTTTCTCTTAGCTTCCAAAGCAGACATTTAATCACCTGCTGAATACCCAAACCATATGTTGCCTTACAAGGCCCATTCCCTTGATTTTCTTGTTTTCTTTTTTCTCTTTTTGGTCAGTCATGGGGCTTGAACTTAGGGATGAGTTCTTTTGCTCAAGGCTAGCACTCTACCACTTGGAATCACAGCTTCACTTCCAGGTTTTCCGGTGGTTAACTGGAGACAAGAGTCTCAGACTTTCCTGCCCAGGCTGGCTTTGAAGTGGGATCCTTAGATCTCAGACTCTTGAGTAGCTAGGACTTTTCCAAAAAGATAAACTGAGGCCTATCTCATGGGCTTCAAAAGGCAGCATGGGGCCAGCCCTAAGTCACAGCTGCCCTATGGTCTGGCCTAGGTTGAAACCAACACAGCAGAGCTGAGGGCCCTGGGGTGCAGACAACACAGGCCCGGTAATTACCTCCAGCTGGATGTGGCCTCTGCCCACCCAGTCCCTCTCCCCGCTCCAGCCTCAGTTTCCATGGAGCTGGAAAACAGAAGGAGACCTCAAGGCAATGACATACAGTTGCCTGTGGGGCGTCTGTGTGAGCAGTGGTGACATCCCTGTTACCTGGGAACGCAATGGCGGAAACAGTGGTAAGTATTCTCAATTTCCTGTGCTGTCTTCTCTGCCTCCTCCAGGCAAAACCAAGTTCCCCGGGCCCCCTCCAGGTCTACACGGAGGAAGCAGCCATCAGCGGAGAACAAGGATGTGAGCACAAGCATAGGGCTGCCACAGCTCAGAGTCGGCTGTGGGCTGGGCAGGGCCCGGCGTGGGGAGAGAGGCTTTGAGCCCTGTACAGGGTCTGTGCGCCGAACCAGGCACGCTTGACTTTCCCCAAAAACATTGTCCTCTGATCTACACTCATCTCTCCTCAGATCTTTACTGGTCTGGAACCAGAAAATAGAACCCAAAGCCAGGCATTGGTGGCTCATGCCTATGATCCTAGCTACTCAGGAGGCTGAGATCTGAGGATCGTGGTTCCAAGCCAGCACAGGCAGGAAAATCCACGAGGCTCTTCTCTCCAATTAACCAGCAAAAAAGCCAGAAGTGGAACACTGCCTCAAGTAGTAGAGTGCCAGCCTTGTGAGAAAAAGGATCAGCACCTAGGTCCTGAGTTCAAGCCCCAGTACTGGCACCAAAATATCAACATAAAGCACCCCCCCACACCCCAAAACCAGGACACAGACAATTGTAGTGAATTTTATCTGTTAAGTACCTACTCTGGGACACGAGACCCAGAGAGGCTGAGTGACTAACACAGCCACGCAGCTCATGAAAGAACCAGGAGTTGAACCCAGATCCCACGACTGAGTGAAGGCCGGGACAGACTCTCTACTCATTTCCTTAACAACTACACACAGAGAAAGGACCAAAGTTCCCAGAGAAAGACAAAAAACTGATCATAGCTGAATGTCCTGTCTATGTGACACCAGGAAAATGGCTTTCCTTCTCTGGTCTGAACCTCGGTTTCCTCAGCTATAAAATGGAAGCACCTCAAGGTGGCCATGAAGAGTGGGGAGACTCCCTCTTCATCGTCATAGTTCCCCCCCCCATCCCCCAGCAGCAGTACCCCCTGTGAACAGGCTCGCTTCCCTACAGATTCTATCCAGACAGGTAGGCCTGAGTTGGACCTCAGGTGCGGAGGCTGGAGGATGACTCTGATCCACAGGTGGCTTCCGCCCCAGGAAAACAGAACGAAGACAGCCTGACAGGAAAGATGCCAAGCCCCGCTGACAATTACCAAGCTGCGAATTACAGAAGTTTTCGAGGTGTGATGGCACTCGCCTTAGAGCGGCATGGAAAGAAGCCAGTAGAGGAAGGGACGCTGCTGGAGACGCCCCTCTCCCCAAGCCCTCAGGAAGCTGCGATTCTGCCCTGGGGTCTAAGATACACCCTGCCACCCCCGGCACCTTCAGGTCCCAAGGATAGCCCCACCACACAGTGCAGCGTGGGTGAACGCATCCCCCGCCCTGCTACACGATTTATCTTGTCATCCTTCCCTGGGGCCCGGAACGCTGACCCTGCTTGAAGTAGTCCTGGAGCCCAGAGAAGACAAGAAGTAGCTTCTGCTCCATGAGACAGGAATGGGTTAACCCTGATGGCACATACAGAGGCAAGCAGGTTCACGCCTGCAATCCTAGCTTCTCAGGATGCTGAGATGGGAAGATCATGGTTCAAAGCCAACCTAGGCAGGAAAGTCCAGGGGACTCTAATCTCCGACTGACCACTAAAAAGCTAGAAGCATCACCATGGCTCAAGTGGTAGAGCACTAGCCTTGAGCACAAAAGTGTAGAGACAACACATGGGCCTTGAGTTCAAGCCCCAAGACTGCACAAAAAAGAAAAGAAAAATGCAGAGGTTCAGGCTCTGCCTGACAGAGCTCCAGACCTCATTTATGCCAAAGAGGACAATGCGCATCCCTGGTAGGGGAAGCCCTGGCCCCTTAGCCTGATGCCTGAGGCCCCACCCAGCCTCACCACCTACCCTGGCGCCAGGTTCAGACTGCACCTGCACAGCTCATACACCCCAATGCCAAGTGTGTAGCCACACCTGCGCAACCATAGCTCCCCTACCTGCACCCCCCCCACCCCTGCCTACTTCCACTGGCCCCTCTCTCACTCATTGGGGAAGTCACTCCCAGCTCCCCAGAAACCCTTGAGCCGCAGCACCCAGACCTAAGCTCTCCATCTCCTCTACCCTGTAGATGGCCTCTGCTAGCCCACCACAGGGCTGGCTCCTGTTCTCACTCTACATACATCGCTGCCAGGCCACACCACCTCGGAGAAGCCCTCCTGGATTTTTCCATCATAGCAGCCCTTTGCACCAACATAAAGGGAGCTCATAGGGGTTTCCTTGAACTTGTAAGGGCCTTGTCCACGCTGGGCTCTCTCTGCCAGCTCCTTCCGCTCAGCCCATGCCTAGAATGGTGCCAGGCATGCAGTAGGCTTGCGGTGAACTTCCTGAGTGAATGAAAGCCCTGGATGGAGGAAGACACAGTATTATTTGCCGAAGGAGAGAGAGGGAGAGAAAGAGAGGCAGACATTCTTGGTTACTAGGTTCTGTTTCCATAAAGTATGTAGATCTGTAATAAAATTTTTAAAAATAATATGTGCATGAGTTGCCCAAATTTAATAGCTACAACATATATGCTGTTTTGTCAATTCGAAGGCGTTGTTCAGTCGGAGAATACAGAATTATTTTCCTTTTCCAATTTCCCAACCAAGACAGAATTAAATTAGGACACGCCGGGGGCTGTTCAAGATGTGGATATACAGAAACAAAAGCTGAGTAGAAGGGTGGATAAAGCTCAGGGTGTGTGCGCATGTGTGCACACACACACACACACACACACACACACACACACACAGGGAAGTGCACCACACTGACCTAGCCTCTTTTCTTCCCAGGCCTGGCAGCTCTCAGGGCTGTCCTCCATCTGTTCCCCACCCCCTCCCTCAAAGGATGGGCCCCTCATGTGGACCCGGGGGTGGGGCTGAGCCCCAGAGAACAGTGGGCACAGCTAAGGGGTCTGATACCTAGAGTAAGAGAAGCTGGCTGGGCGCTCTCCCGGTCGGTGAGGCTCCAGGAAGGGGGGCCGCGGGGTCACAGAGCAGCACCCCGGGCCGAGTGATGGTGGCGATGGTGACGCAGAGATAGTTACCGTGACCCGGAACGGGGTAGCAGCCGAGGGCTCCATGCTGGGGCTCTTCTCTGAGAGGCTGCCGGGCAGGCTGCGCCGGGAGCCTGGCCTTTCTTGGGGTGACTCTGTTAAAAGAAGGACAAAGAGAGGGTGAACAAATTCAATCGCTCTGATAGAGGAACCCTTATCTTCCTGCCACCCCTCATCCACACTTGTAAGCCTAACTATTCAGAAGCTGATCAAGAGGATCGAGCCAGTTAGCAAGACTCCGTCTCTACAGAAAAAGCTGCATGTGGTGGCACGTGCCTGACATCCCAGAGACTACAGGAAGCAATAAACAGCAAGGTTGAGGTACAGGTGTACACGTGGGAGAAAAAAAAGTAAAGCCTTGCTGGGTGCCAGTAGCTCACACCTGTAATTCCAGCTATTCAGGAGTCAGAGATCTGAGGATCGGGGTTCAAAGCCAGGCAGGAAAGTCCATGAAACTCTTTTTTTTCTTCTATATTCATTCATTCATCCATCCATCCATTCATTGAGCGCCAGTCCTGAGTACTGTCCCTCAGTTTTTGTGCTCAAGACTATTGTTTTGCCACTTGGAGCTACAGCTCCACTTCCAGCTTTTTTTTGGAGATAAGTCTCACAAACTTTCCTGCCCAGGATGGCTTGAAACCACAATCCTCAGATCTCAGCCCCCTGAGTATCTAGGATTACAGGCATGAGCCATAGATAAGTGGCCAGTACATGAGACACTTATCTCCAATTTACCACAAAAAAAGCTGGAAGTAGAGCTATAGGTCAAGTGGTAGAGTGCTAGTCTTGACCAAAAAAACCTCAATGACAGCACCCATGCCCTGGGTTCAAATCCCCAGGACTAGCACCAAAAAAAAAAAAAAAAAAAAGTGAGGCTCAATCTCAATAAAGTGACATAAACTCAATACAGAAGGGGAACTATTCTAACAGTCCACCTATAAGAAATATCTAGAACAAGCCAAGCGCTGGTGGCTCATGCCTGTAATTCTAGCTACTCAAAAGGCTGAGATCTGAGGATCATAATGGTTCAAAGCCAGCCCAGGGAAGGAAAGTCAGTGAGATTCTCATCTCCCATAAACTACTCAGAAAAGGCTGGAAGAGGTGCTGTGGCTCAAGTGGGTAGAGTGCTAGCCTTGAGCAGAAGCAGCTCAAAGATAGCACTCAGGCCCTGAGTTCAAGCCCCAGGACCAGCAAAAAAGAAGTGTCTCAATGGATTTTTTCCCCAGGCTGAATTTGAACTGTGCTCCTCCATCTCAGTTGCCTAAGTAGCTAGGAATAAGTAGCTAGGAATAAGTAGCTAGGCGTGAGTCACCAGCACTGGACCACTGACTTTTAATCCATACCAAGTTGTCCAAAGGCTTTGAAGCCTGGGAAGCAAACAGACATAGCTCTGGTTGGTAACAAAGGTGGGGGAGGGGAGAGCAGCCATAGCTTCCCAGGAGTTTTCTTTTTATTTGTTTGTTTGTTTTTTGTTAGTCATGAGGCTTGAACTCAGGGCCTGGGCACTAGCCCTGACCTCTTTTGCTCAAGGCTAGCACTCTACCACTTTGAGCCACAGTTCTACTTCCAGTTTTTGAGTGGTTGGTTGGAGATGAGAGTCTCATGGAGACTTTTCTGCCCAGACTGGATGGAAGGGAGATCGTCAGATCTCAGCCTCCTGAATAGCTAGGATTATGGGTGTGAGCCACTGGGCCCTGGCTTCCCACAAGTGTTTAAAATAGGAAATATCCAGATTCATAAATGATGACAGCTTCTATGAAACAGCCAGGTCTGTGGATACCTACTTAAGAACTTGAGTCAGTCCAGCTCAGCCCAGCTCAGCCTCTGTGCTGGTCACCCTAGGCCACTCTGCTGCCTCTTTTCCTGCTCTGGGGGGGGGGGGGGGGGAGGAGGTAGTCCTTCTTCAAGGACACCCACTAACCTGACCACCAACATGCCCTGAAGGAGACACTTACTGGCTGCCCCCTCCCCCAAACTCTCAGAGAGGGGGGGGGGGAGAGGAAGACTGCAGAACTCCTGACGCCCACACCAGAGCGGAGTGGGCACTGCACACATTCACCTCCAGGCAGATGCTACAGTGTGCATGCAGCATGGAAATATAAGCATAACCACAGGAAAACAGACATGGCTGCTCACAGGAGCAGATTCGCAGAAGGCAGGACAGGCTCCTAGGGCCATATGGCCAGTTGGACGGGAGGGGAGAGAGGGTTCCCAGAAACATGAAAGAGCAGAGCTGAGCCCCTCTCCCAACCAGGACAGGCTCCATTCCTGAGCCTTGGCTGAGGCCCAGGCAGGCAAAGTCACCTATTCAATTCTAGCCCCCCTCCTCCACAAAAACCTCTAACTAGACACTCCCCACCCAGTAACAACTACCAATTGCGTGTGTGTGCGTGTATGTGTGCGTGCATGCCCCAGTACTGGGGCTTGAACCCAAGGGCTCATCCCTTTGTTTTTTTGTAGGTGTTGTTGGGTTTTTGGGGGCTTGGGGTTTTTTTTTTTGTTGGTCATGGGGCTTGAACTCGGCTTGGGCGCTGTCCCCGTGCTCTTCAGCTCAAGGCCAGCGCTCTACCACTTGAGCCACAGCGCCACTTCCAGTTTTCTAGTGGTTTATTGGAGATAAGAGCCTCATGGACTTTCCTGCCTGGGCTGGCTTTGAACCACGATCCTCAGATCTCAGCCTCCTAAGCAGTTAGGATTACAGGCATGAGCTACCAGTGCCCAACTATCCCTTAGCTTTGATGGCTCAAGGCTAGTGCTCTGTGACTTTAGCCAGAGCTCCATTTCCAGATTCATGGTCTTTGCTTTCCCAGGGCTGACTTTGAACTGCGATTCTCAGATCCCAGCTTCCGGAGGAGCTAGGATTACAGGCATGAGCCACTGGTACCCATCAGTCACCTGGCTTGCTTCCTTGCCAGATTTCTGCTTGGAACTTTCCCTCCCCTCCCCCACCATCTCTGCAGACGCCCACTGTGTGGGGAGGTTTCCCTAGGAAATCTCTTCCCACGCTTCCCTAGCTGCTGTCATCTCTTTCCCACACCCCCCAGCATCTACTGCGCACCTCCACCTGCTCTGTGACAGCACACATCATGCCCACCTCTGGGTCCTGCCTGTGTGCACAGCCCTGTACCCAGCCAAGTGGGTATTGGTAAATCTATTTTACCAGGTAGAAACTGAAGCTGGGGTAGCAGTCACTAGCTCAAAGACACACAGAGAGTGAGTGGTGGCAAAGGATTGGAGGACCAGATTGTGTTGGGACCCAGAATCCTTGGCTCCCCTGGGTCCTGATGCCCACCAAGTATTCAAGTATTCTCTCAGGTATATAGTAGGGTTGGGGAAGGGGACAAAGGGGGAGCCACATAGCATCAGGCATAGTCACAAGCTAGCCCACCTCTAAGCCCACTGGGACCCTTAGATGCAGGCCTCCCAATGGCACCCAGTCTAGGACTGCTTCCCTCAGTCTGCTTCCCTAGCCAATCAATTCCACGGTGCCCGCCACAAGGCAGGATGCCCCATCTTATTGTGTGTCTGTGTGCATGCACACCAGTACTGTGACTTGAACTCAGGACCTCTCAGTCTTGTTTCACTTTTTTTATTCCAGGCTGTCATTTTACCACTTGGGCCAGAGCTCTATTTCTGGCTTTTTGCTGATTAACTTGAGATAAGAGCCTCATGGATTTTTCTGCCCAGGCTGGCTTTAAACCTTAATCCTCAGATTTCAGCCTTCTGAGTACCTAGGTTTACAGCCAAGAGCCACCAGCTCCCAGCTCCCCCACCACCACCCCTCAGCAGACCACTCTTCCTAGCCCCGGGGCACTGTGGGCTCCTGCCTCATGACAGGAAGGTGAGTGTCTGCTCCACATCCCCATCCTGAGCCAAGCACCCAACAGGGCCGGGTCAAGGTTTGATACACTGAGCATCCAATTCCACTAACGCTGCAGCTGTGGAAGCTGATCAGCAGAATCAGGCCTCCAATGGAGCTCCTGGGATTTCCAGGACAACAGGGGCTGCTGACAAACTCCAAGGCACCATCCCCTCATCTCAAGATGTGCATGAGCACACCTGCACGCACGCACGTGCGCGCGTGCGCGCGCGCACACACACACACACACACACACACACACAGAGCCACAGTTTTACCTCCCCTACTGCACAGGTGGCTTCTCACAGCTCCAGGCAACAGACATGTGGGGTGACACGGCTGGACACAGGTCCCCGGGGAGGCTGCATGACACCCTCCCCCCAAAGACTGACAATCTCCAGGAACTGCTCCTGCCTCCTAGGTCTCAGCCAGGAGGTCCATCTACTATTTTACAGATGATAAAACTGAGGCCAAACAACTGACATGATCTGACACTGATCAAGAAGCATTGTGGGCGACATGCCTCTGATCATACAAAATAATAGTGATCAAAATGAACTCTGGGACATGGGAATAAGTTTTTTTCTTTATTATTGTGTTTGTTTTCTTTATGTCTTCTTTGTTCATTTATTGATCATGTGGGGGTGGGGGCAAGAAGGGACACAGAAATGGAGGGACAAAGGGTGAACATATGGCGTAATGGTGCTCACTAGGCACAATGTTGAAAAATGAACTATACACCTTGTGGGTAGGGATGGGAGGGAAAAACTGGGAGAGAAGGAGGGAAGCAGTGACACTGTCAAAAAAGAAGAAATACAGGCCAGGTACAGTGGCTCACACCTGTAATCCTAGCTACTCAGGAGGCTGAGATCTGAGGATCATGGGTAAAAGCCAGCCTGGGCAGGAAACTCCTTGAGACTCTTACCTCCAATAAACCACTAGAAAACCAGATGTGGCGCTGTGGCTCAAGTGGTAGAGCACTCACCTTGAACTGAAGAGCTTTCAAGCCCAGAGTTCAAGCCCCATGACTGACAAAACAAAAAGAGAGAGAGAGAGAGAGAGAGAGAGAGAGAGAGAGAGAGAGAGAGAGAGAGAGAGAGAGAGAGAGAGAGAGAGAGAGAGAGAGAGAGAGAGAAGCTGGAAAGGTAGCTCAGTGGTAGAGCACTTGCCTTGCATGCATGAGGCCCTGGGTTCAATTCCCAGCCTCACACAAGCAGAAAAAGCTGGATGTGGCACTGTGGTTCAAGTGGTAGAACACTAGCCTTGATCTGAAGAGCTGAGGGACAGCACCCAGGCCCCGAGTTCAGGCCCTACGACCAACAACAACAAAATAATAATAATAATAATAATAATAATAACATTCTAAAAAGAGAGAAATATACTCTTTACCTGACTTATGTAACTGTAACCCCTTTGTACATCACCTTTATAACAATTAAAAAAAGAAAAAAGTCACATTGTATGAATCAACTGGTTTGTTGGATTAAAACCCTTTTGTACCATTTCTTAAAGATAATTTATATATATATATATATATAAAACTGAGGCCAGAGAAAAAGGGAGCTTATCCAATCCTCCCCCAAGCCAACAGGTCAGCAGCCAAGTGTTTCTTGGGGCTTCCAGATCGTGTTCAACTTGTATTCAGAAGCTAAAATTGGCTGTGGTCCAATTTCAGGAGTCTGAGCTAGGAAGAGCTCAGGAGTTCTGAGCCAGCCTCAGCCAACAGTCTAAGACCTGCCTCACAAAGAAAGAAGCCTCTGGAATATGGGCAGCCAGCAAGGAAGCTGCAGGACAGGTGGGATCATAGACACTCTGCTGTGAAACACAGCCTCACAGCTCAGGCCCAGGTCAAAGCCCATTGCCTTTGTGGACCAGTACCAACCAAGCTTCTGGATTCTGTGCTTTCCTGGGGCTTAGCCATGGATAGGCCCTGGCAGGAGAGGAAGGAGAGGTGCTGGGGCTGACTGTCTTTCTCCATGGAAGGGGCCAGCCTCCGGGGCCCTCTCCTTGGCAGTACCACAGTCCTTTGCTCTTACCTCTTCCTCCCCTGCCCTCCCTCCCTCCCTCCCTCCCTCTCTCTCTCTCTCTCTCTCTCTCTCTCTCTCTCTCTTCTTGGTCTCTCTCTTTTTCTTGCGTGCTGTATCTGAGCTCTTTTGCTCAAGGCTAGCACTCTACCACTTGGAGCCACAGGGCCACTTCTGATTTTCTGGTGATTAGCTGGAGAAGAGTCTCATAGACTTTTCTGCCCAGGCTGGCTTTGACCCATGATCTTCACATCTCAGCCTCCTGAGTAGATAGGGTTAGAGACATGAGCCACCAGTGCCTGGCTTCTTTGCTCCTCTTAAGGGCCTCTACAGAAGAGCCCTGACTGTGCCCACTGCCTGTGCTGCCCAGCACCTTCCATAACTTTGTCCATAGTCCTTCTGTGACTCAAATCAGCCTGTTCTGGGCAATGTCTGCTCCCAGAGGGACCCCAGTATGTTCCAGCAAGACAGATCTCTGCTCCTGGTGACACCACTAACAGGGGTAACATGAATGGTCACATTAAAGCTATTGGGTCTCCTGACCCAATAGCTCAAAAGGCTCCCCAAGGAATTGATGGCTTGCTACAAGCTCTATCCATACTAATAACTGATTTTTGGGTTCTGGACTAATGTCTCCGATCTTCTTTTTTTTGCCGGTCATGGGGCCTGAACTCTGGGTCTGGGCGCTGTTCCTCAGCTCTTTAGCTCAAGGCTAGAGCTCTACCACTGGAGCCACAGCGCCATTTCCGCTTTTTCTGTTCATGTGGTGCTGAGGAATCGAACCCAGGGCCTCATGCATGCAAGGCAAGCGCTCTACCACTGAGCCACCTTCCCAGCCCAATCTTCTTTTTTTTTAAAGCACATATTAGCTATACAATGGGGAGAATCTCATTTATCAATCTTTTTTCCTGACAGGAATCTTCTTAGATTCTTTTTTGTCCTGGAACTCCTCATAAAATTTCAATACACACAATCTTTTATAGACTACTCATAAATTGGGTGTTATGCAAAAAATAAAGTAATAGTTTTTTTGTTTTTTGTTTTTTGTTTTTTTTTGTCAGTCGTGGGGCTTGAACTCTGGGCCTGAGCGCTGTCCCTCAGCTCTTCAGCTCAAGGCTAGCACTCTACCACTTGAGCTACAGCGCCACTTCCGGTTTTCTGGTGATTTATTGGAGATAGGAGTCTCACAGTCTCTCCTGCCCGGGCTGGCTTTGAACCGCAATCCTCAGATCTCAGCCTCCTGAGTAGCTAGGATTACAGGCGTGAGCCACCAGCGCCCAGCTTAAAGTAATAGTTTTTTCCAAGCCCTATTCCTGAAATCAAACTTTTGGCCAACTAGGGGCAATATAGCCCCCACTGAGAATGAAGAGCATGAAGATGGAGACTAGATTTAAACCTGACTCTGCTATGTAACTCCAGGGCAACGCCTGTCAGTCTCTGGTCTCCCGACTGATCAATCATCAAACCAGTGAGTCAGGGAATATGATGTCTCCGCACTTGACTCCTCCCTCAAAAAATATAATAAGTATGTAAATAAAAATAAACATCTATATTTTTCCCAGTAAAAAGAAGCAGGGAGCTACTGCCTCAATCTCCTACCCAGCCATCCTAACCCTTCCTCTGACTCTGGGGACTAACTCAGTGCCCTGAACCCAAGCCTCGGACCTAACAGAATAGCTTTCGCCCAGTCAGACAGGGAGACCCTGAGAGGTTTGAGCCACACAGATGTCACCAGCAGAGGTACCAGAGAGGTTGAGTGAATCTACCAAGATCGCACAGAGTGAAAATGGCACCTCTAGAAAATTCCAGGGGAAGGGAGACTCAATGACCCTATATGAGTCTCCCCTAGACCTATAAGTAAGGTTCAGGCTCACCCCCATTATGTGATATTTCCCCAATGCTAACAAAACCAGACCCTGGGGTCAGTTCTTTCCACCAGGAGATGGGAAGAATCTCCATTGTACCAGTAAGACCAGCCTGTCTTCCTTATTCTCAGAAGCCACCACCAGAGAAATGCATTTGAACCTTCATACGTCTGCAAAATAAATAAATAAAATAAAATAAAATCTGTTTCATTCAAATGCTGCTGGCTTGGTTGCCAGGGATACCACCTAATCATGAAGGATGACTGTTTCTTGTTCCCATGGAAACACGGTGGGCCTGAGGAACATCCTGTAATTTCAGACAAGACACCAAATTTCAGTTGTCAGGTTGCACTGCCCAGTTCTTCCTGTTTGAAGGAGGAGGGAGGGCAGTGATCTCACATGCAGACCGGCAAGGATGCAGAAGGAGCAAGTGCTGGGCCGGGAAAGGGGAAGGGACGTCACAGCAACCGGGAAAACCCAAACCCAAACTACCAGAGGCCATCACACACCTTTTGGATAGGTTTAAGACCAATCTGAAATTTAAAAATAAAATTTTAGCCGGGCGCTGGTGGCTCACGCCTGTAATCCTAGCTACTCAGGAGGCTGAGATATGAGGATCTCGGTTCAAAGCCAGCCCGGGCAGGAGAGACCGTGAGACTCCTATCTCCAATAAACCACCAGAAAACCGGAAGTGGCGCTGTAGCTCAAGTGGTAGAGCGCTCGCCTTGAGCTGAAGAGCTGAGGGACAGCGCCCAGGCCCAGAGTTCAAGCCCCACGACCGACAAAAAAATTAAAATAAAATAAAAATTTTAATAATTAAAAAGCTAGTGGTTCATTCCTATAAATCTAGCTACTCAGGAGGCTGAGATCTAAGGATCACAGTTCAAAAGCCAGCCCAGGCAGAAAAAGTCCATGATTCTAATCTCCAATTAACCACCAAAAAGTCCAAAGTGGAGCTGTGGCTCAAGTGGCAGAGTATTCACCTTGAATGAAAAAGCTCAGGGCCAGTGCCCAGACCTTGAGTTCAAGTTCTAGTATGGACGGACATACACACACACACACACACACACAGACACACACACACACACACACACACACACACACACACACACACACACACACACACACACACACGAAAAAAAACCAGTAACAACAAAAAGCAGAATGCATACCACTTGGAAAGATCCTAGCAGCAGCATCTTGAATGAAAAAAAAAAAAAGAAAAGCCCTTCACAACATTCTTATAGTGTATGACCCTGCTTGTGTGGCATTCTCAAAGTGGTAAGGCAACAGAGAAAGAGAGGGTTAGACAGAGAATACAGAAAGTAGGGGCAGGCAGGAGAGAGTAGCCATCAGGGGAAGCATAAGATACAAAGAATGTCTCAGCAGCTACAGGAGCATCGTTTGTGTGTGTGTGTGTGTGTGTGTGTGTGTGTGTGTGTGTGTGTGTACGTGTGTGTGTACGTGTGTGTGTGTCCGTGTACGTGTGTGTACGTGTGTGTGTACGTGTGTGTGTACGTGTGTGTACGTACGTACTGGTACTTGTAAGGTCCGCTCCTGGATGGCGAGCAGACTCCACCCTCCTTGCAGCAAAGTCTCTGCCCAGTACCTGCGTTACCTAGGCAACTGGCACACCTGGAAGAGGTTACATCTGCCTCCGCTGAGGTCACATCTGAATTTGATGTGGCCACACCTTTCTCCGCCCATACCCTAGATAAGGCCTAGCCCAGGCTCAGAGGCCCTCTTTTCTAGCTCTTTCTCAGCTCTCTCTCTCTTTCCCAGTTCTCCCAGCAATCTTTTCCAGGCTTTTCCCCACCGCGTGGAGGGCCAAGATGGCCTGGTGCCAGCCAGGTCTACTGAATAAACCTACCCCTTACCTGCATACCACATGCGTGGTGCTGTTCTTACACGGCTACCTCTTTTTAAAAACCTAACAGGCCGGGCGCTGGTGGCTCACGCCTGTAATCTCAGCTGGGAGATCTGAGGATCGCGGTTCAAAGCCAGCCTGGGCAGGAGAGACCGTGAGACTCCTATCTCCAATAAAACCACCAGAAAACCAGAAGTGGTGCTGTAGCTCAAGTGGTAGAGCACTAGCCTTGAGCTGAAGAGCTGAGGGACAGCGCCCAGGCCCAGAGTTCAAGTCCCACGACCGACCAAAAAAAAAAAAAAACCTAGCAGTACTGGAGTTTAAACTCAAAGCCTGTGTTCCTGCTTGGCTTTTTCACTCAAGACTGGTGTTCTACCGTTTAAGCCACACCTCCACTTCTGGATTTTTTTTCTTAGTATAATTTTATTGTTATCATTGAAGTATTGTACAGAGGAGTTGGTCGCCATTTCACAAACCACATCATAAGCACACACTTATTTTTCGGACACCATCACCCCTTTCTTTGCTTTCCCTGTTTCTTCCCCCCATCCCCACCTACAAATTGCATAGTTCAGTTTCCACATAGTGTCCACTGAGTACCATGGCTGCATTTGTTCATCCTCCCTCCCTCCATTTCTACACATCCCTATCCCCCCTCAAAAGACAAAAAGCAATGCCAATAACAAAGAAAATCCCAAGAGCAAAAATAAACAACAACAACAAAAAACATATTAAAGGTCTCTTAGATCTGTCTTCCTAGGCTGGTTTCTAACTATGATCCTCCACTCTCAGCCTTCTGAATAGCTGGGATTATAGGCATGTGCCTGACTGGCTAGCTCCATTTTGCAGAGGCTCCTGTGGGAATCTATATAGGTGATGAATCAAGAGGCAGAGACCACTGTCCCCTCAAGCAGAAAAGATGAGGACCAGAGAGGGTACCCCTGACATTTGGAGCCAGCACAGCCTTTACCACTGCATTCATGTTATTCTCCTTTTGGATATAAACCATCTCACAGGCCATCATCAACCTCAGACAAGGTGACTCAGAGACAGTGATAAACAAGACCAAATAAGGCCATTTCCTAACTCTGTCTGAACAACCCACAAATACAAGGTCACCGTGCCATCCACAAACACCAATCCTTCTCTCAGGAGCAGTTGCTGTCAACTTTAGTGACTGCATTAAGCAGTGGCAGCCTCCTCTCCCTAGAGACAAGATCCAGTATGTGATGATCGGACTCCCACTTTCTCATGGGGGCTGCCTCAGATCTCCCCCAAAACATCCTACCAGATCTTACACACACCCGTGCTATTACTAAGAAGCTCATCAGGCTCCTTGGGTGCACTCTCCCTCGCTGTCATGAGTCATAAATGCAACTTTAGAGCAGGACTTCCTTGCCCAGGCTGGTCTCAAACCATAATCTTCAGATGCTCAGCCTCCTGAGACGCTAGGATTACAGGTGGTTCCACCACAGCCCAGCCTCAGTAATAATTTTTTTTCCAGTTGGTCATAGGACTTGAACTCAGGGCTTAGGGACTGTCCCTGAGCTTCTATGCTCAAGGCTAACACTCTGAGCCACAACTCCACTTCCAGTTGTTTGGTGGTTAATTGGGAATAAGAATCTCACTGACCCTTCTGCCCAGACTGGATTTGAATCACAGTCCTCAGATCTCAGCCACAGGAGAAACTAGGATTACAGGTGTGAGCCGCCAGCGCCTGGCTTTCAGTAATACTTCTTGAGGGCATGGAAATTCTATTACAGCACTCCAGGATGAGCCCAGGTTATAAAAATAACCCTGAATATTCAGACTCATTACTATATTCGTTTTCCTGTTCATTTCCATTCATTATAAACTCCTTCTCTCCCCCACTCCCCCCCAAAAAATTCTTCCTCAACACTTTAAATGTTCTATGCTTTTGTTTTAAAATTGTCTTATTAAATTAGAACCATGTGGTTGGTTATATGATACAGGCAGCTTATCTTTTCTAACAAACTTAGGCATAGTTTTAAGCTTCTATTTATCTTGAGATATAATTTTTCAACTTTCTTTATTTTCTATAAATGACAACTTGGAATTTAATTTTAAATGACTCCCCAAACTCCTGACTCAGTGATGTAACTAACACTGAAGCAAAGCTGAGGTTCAGTTCTGTGGGTAATTTTTAGCCTAAGGACCAGTTGACTCGTGGATTGGGTTTCGTAAGGTACCTGAAGTTGTATTGGGAAAGAGCCAAGCATGTGAGTTTATTCTGTAATATATCACCATTTTATGTTCTAGAAGACAACATTTTATGCTCTAGAATAGCCCTAGGTACCGGGGAAGGGAGATCAAAGCAAAGGCGAAACTCAAACAGCCCGTCAGGACATAAGTCATTGGTCCCTTGTCTCTGACCCATAAGTCCTGTGCCTTCTGCCAACTCCCATTAATCTCTCAGGCCAACTTGTTAGTCTGGAAGCATGGTAAAGCCCCAGGCTCTTCATCATGATTTGCAAAGACAATGACAAAACTCTTAACACACGTGTAACACATACAAGATGAGCACCTCTCTCAAATGGACGTACACATGCAACACAATACCAATCAAAACCCTTGCAAACTTTTCAAAGACACTAAACAAGCTGAATTTTACAACAGCAAAGCAAAGAGCTTAGAAAAACCAGTCAAGCTTGAGGAGGAAGAAAAAGGTTGGGGTATTCATTATGTTAACTAATTTCAAGAAATTAGTTAATTCCAACAAATATAAACAAATTCCAACAAATATAAACAAGCAAATGTAGTATTCGCATAAGATGCACAGATCAATCAAGCAGAATAAAGTCCAGAAACAGGCCCACACTCATATGGCAGTTTTAGAAAGAAAAAAAAAAGGCCAAAGCACATTAATGGGGAACAAGTTATATTTGTTGTTGTTTTATTCAACAAATAGTACTAAAACAACTGGCTATCTGTGTGTAATAAATGTGCAGATCTAAGGCAAGTCTAAGTGATGAGTATCCATAATCCCAGCTACTCAGGTAGCAAAGAAAGGTTATGAGTTGAGGCCAGATGAGAAGGAAAGCTGGCAAGTCTGCATCTCAAGCAAAGGCTAAGCATGAGGACACATGTCTGTCATCCCAGTTATGCAGAAAGCATAAACAGGAGGATCAAGGTTGGGGACAGCCTGGGTATAAATATCCCCTAAGTAACTAAAGAAAACAGGGCTAAGGGAATTGCTCAAGTGATAAAGTGCTTAGAAAAGGCCCTGAGTTCATCCCTCAGTATTGGAGGGGAGAGGAGGGGTGGAAGGAGGGAGAAAGAAAAACAGATCTAAAGATAGTGCTATATAGTTCTATCTAAAAACGTACTCAGGAGTAGGAAATTTTAGCTCCAACTTTAATAGGAAGAAACTGAAGCTTTGCTCAAGTCCATATGGCTACAGGAGACAGAGGACAGGGTTCAAAGCCCAGGGGTCCCTGAATCTGAGGGATGTCTCAATTGAAGAAAGAAGCTACAGTGCAGAGATGGACGAGAGGGCAGATCCGGAGTTCCTCGGGATGCCAAGTCCCCTCCCTGCCCCAAGCTCCTCCCCACATTCCCAGGCTGTCCCAGCCCCAAGTGAAGACAAGGGATATCTCCTTGGAGGTCACATTTTTGTTTTTACACCATGGGTTGGGGGTCAGCAGGGACTATGAGGCCACAGAACTGTGATTTGTCTCTGGAACGGGTATGAGGTCATAGTTCAAGCTGCCATCAAGTTCAGAAGGGCGTTCAGGGTCAGAGGATATTGTCCAGGACTGCTGGGGGTGGGCAGTGAAGGGGGTAGGCATAGAGTCTGCTGGGCGAGCAACATGAGGATGAGGTGCTTAGGGTTCAAAGCAGCCCCAGGACCTTCAACACAGAACACTTGGTGAAGGGAGGGCACAGCAGCTCTTCCAAGAGAACAGAGGAGTCAGGCCCAGGGCTGATACTAAAGAGGAGCTAAACAGACTTTGTCTTCCCATTGCCAGCTCAGAATCCTGTGTAGGGCTGCTCCTAAAAGGTAGAGCAAGCCAGATGCTGGTGGCTCCTGCCTGTAATCCTAACTACTCAGGAGGCTGAGATCTGAGGATCAAGGTTCAAAGCCAGCCCGGGCAGGAAAAGTCTGTGAGACTCTTATCTCCTATGAACCACCAGGAAATCGGAAGTGGCGCTATGGTTCAAAGTGGTAGAGCACTAGCCTTGAGTGAAACAGCTCAGGGACAGCACCCAGGTCCAGTTCTTTCCCCACAACCAACCTCCTCTCTGCCCTCCCCAAAAAAGGCAGGGCAAGGGTCCATGCCATCCCTGACATCTGGTTGGCATCACAGATAACCCAGTATCAGTCCTACAAACATCTCAGCCTCCATATACTTTATCACCAGCCAGCTGTGTACATCCCTCCTCGCAAGCAACTTGACAACAGCTTTCTGACAACCCCAGGATTCCTACTCCTTATCCTGAGACACATCTGACTTCCAGAGAATTCCCAGTCTTCCAGAAAACCCAGGACGTCCTAGCCACTGGAGGATTAACTTACTTCCTCTCTGTCAGAAGACTTCTAGGCGTTCCTGCACAGCCACCCTCTCTTATTTCATTCCTGAATTTTCTCCAACACTTTTCTTTATAGCTTCAGGGTGTATCTGAGGCCAGAAGAGAGCTGTCATTCACTCTGTGTTGCTGGGACTGCGGACATAAGGGGTCCTTTAAATACACATTTGCGTCTCTCTGTTGTGTTTGGTTTTTTCAAAGCCCATTTTTAAAACACATAATGCACATATTTTAAAGCATATGCATATGTAGGAAAAGCATAAAGTGCAATCTGCAGGATATACATCACCTTATGTGGCCAGTTTTCCCTAAAGAGAATAAGCAAGCATGGCTGTATCTTGGGAGTTAGTAATTTTTTTTTCCCATAAAGGGCCAGCACCAAATATTTGAGGCTTATCAGACCATATGGCCTGGCTAAACCATCCAAGTCTGCTTTGCAACAGGAAAAGCTGTTATGGACAATTCGTAAAGGAATCAGCCTGGTTCTAATCAAGCTTTAATTGTAGACACTGGAATTCAAGTTGTATATCATTTTTACATGCTAAAAATATTTTGATCCAGACCTAGTGGTGTACAACTCTAATCCCAGCATTTGGAAGGCTGAGGCAAGAGGATTATGAGTTTGAGGCTAGCTTGAGCAGAAGAAGGAGGAGGAAAAGGAGGAAGAGGTGGAAAAGGAGAAGAAGGAGAAGGAGAAGAGGAGGAGGAGGAAGAAGAAGAAGAGGAGGAGGAGGAGGAAGAGGAGGAGGAGGAAGAGGAGGAAGAAGAAAAGGAGGAGGAAGAAGAGGAGGAGGAGGAAGAAGAAGAAGAAGAAGAAGAGGAGGAGGAGGAGGAAGAGGAGGAGGAGGAAGAGGAGGAAGAGGAGGAAGAAGAAAAGGAGGAGGAAGAAGAGGAGGAGGAGGAAGAAGAAGAAGAAGAAGAAGAGGAGGAGGAAGAGGAGGAGGAGGAGGAAGAGGAAGAGGAGGAAGAAGAAAAGGAGGAGGAAGAAGAGGAGGAGGAAGAAGAAGAAGAGGAAAAAGAAGAAGAGGAGGAGGAGGAGGAGGAGGAGGAGGAAGAGGAGGAGGAGGAGGAAGAGGAAGAGGAGGAAGAAGAAAAGGAGGAGGAGGAGGAGGAAGAGGAGGAAGAGGAGGAGGAGGAAGAGGAGGAGGAGGAAGAAGTCAGCCACCATTGGCTCACGCCTATAATTCTAGCTATTTACAAAGCTGAGCTCTGAGAATTGTGGTTTAGAACCAGCTAAGGTGGAAAGACCAAGAAATTCTTATCTCTGATTAACGAGTAAATACGCGCGCGCACACACACACACGCACACACAGGCACATGGGCAAGCAGGCACATATGGTGGTCTGTCTCCTGGGGAAGGTCCCCTAAATGTGGTCCCTCCCCCTGCCTCCCCCACCAACCACAGAGTAATGCTTCCCCCCTTCTCCTTTCAGGCATCACTGCCTGTGGGGGTGGGGCAGGTGGCAGTGATTGGCAGCTTGGACTCTCTAGGTCTGGATCCCAGAAGAGCTAGGAAGCACAGGGACCCTGCCCAGCATGCTCTGAACCCACGGCTCTGAGAGCAGGATCTCCGTTCCACGTGGAACCCTGACTCGGCTCACAGACAGCTTTGGGGAGACCCAAGCTTCTCCCTGTCTCCATCCCTGCCAAGCTTGTCTAGGACTGCCCAGTTTTGCATGTCACTGCTCCCCTGAGGACTGAAGCCCCTGCAGGCCCCAGCACCTGCGCATTCTCTCCTGTCCCCAAGGAACACCTTGCACATGCCACCCCTTGCAGCATCCATACCCAGCCTACAACTGCCACTAGGCCCCCCAACCCAACCCTCACTGCCCCTGCCGCCCACAGCCCTGTACCTTCCAAGGACCTGGTCCCTCTGTTAGGGCAAATCCAGGGCCCATTCTGAGTGGCAGGCTCCTAACCTTTGAGAAGTTTAGGAATCTTGTTCAACATTTCTAAATTAAAAAAAACAAAAAACAAAAAACTAAGGGGTAGCAAAACACGGGGGTGGGCAACATTGGGCCCTGATATCTTGTCTTGCCAAATTCCAGAGCTAAAATAACAGATCACCATCTCCTAGTTCATAAATGTGCTAACCCCCCCCAAAAAAGGAGCCTAAGACACCAGCACAGAATAAAAGAGAGGACTTTGAAAAGCATTAAGAGGCATGGTATGGCAGTATGGTGCATGAGACCCTGAGTTCAAACCTCACTACTGCCAAAAGAATGAAAGAAAGGAAGAAAGGGAGAAAGGAAGGAAGGAAGGAAGGAAGGAAGGAAGGAAGGAAGGAAGGAAGGAAGGAAGGAAGGAAGGAAGGCAGGCAGACAGGGAGAAAGAGAGGGAGAAAGAAAGGGAGGAAAGAAAGAAAGAAAGAAAGAAAGAAAGAAAGAAAGAAAGAAAGAAAGAAAGAAAGAAAGAAAGAAAGAAAGAAAAGAAAGAAAGAAAAGAAAGAAAGAAAGAAAGAAAGAAAGAAAGAAAGAAAGAAAGAAAGAAAGAAAGAAAGAAAGAAAAAGCAAGCATTATTGAAGTTAAAGGGATGTCATGGGAAACTTGCAACAGTTCCCTAACACTCCCTCTCAATGCACGCAGGCCCCAGGCAGGGGACTAAACAAACATTCCGGGACACAGACAGCAGAAAGCCAGCCTTGGTGAGCTGAGGTTCAGATGGCCTCTTCTCTGTGTCCCTTCTCCCACTGTGCCCACTGCCTCCCCACCCCCGCCTCCCAGAATCCTTGAGGACTCCTGCTTAGCCTCCAAGCCCACCTCCACAATCCCCCTGCAGAGGCCAGCGGCTGCCCTACTCCCCAAACTGCTCCCATCCTTCTCCCCCTGCATCCACTCAAACCCAGGGCCTCTGACACCTAAGACAAGCCCTCGGGGTGCCTGTGATCACTGAAAGGCAAACTCCCACCCTTCCCTCTGCTGCACAACAGTCTAGCTTGTGGCTGCCAAGTCATTGTTCTAAGTCACAGCTTTGGTTAGCACAGGGAAAGTTTGTCCATTCTGGTCTATCACTGGGCAGTGGGGAGGCGAGCCTGTTGGATTGGCCTGAATCTCAGCTGCTTCATTGGAGATAAGAGTCTCACAGACTTTATGTTCTCAAATAAAATAAAATAATATTAAAAAAAAAAAAAGAGTCTCACAGACTTCCTGCCCTGCCCCAAGATCCCCAGATCTCAGCCTTCTGCATAGCTAGGATTACAGGTGTGAGCCATCAGTACCTGGCTGAATCTGTTTTCTCATCTACAAACTGAGACTGATCATCATCCGTGAGAATAAGTGTTTGGTGCAGGAATGTAGGTGAAAGCCCCAGTACACCTGGCACTGTGTAAGTGCTCAGGAAATTGGGGTCACCATCAAAATTCTACCTCTGATTCCATATTCTACTAGGCGAAGAGAGTAGGAACATACTTACGGGCTTACCCTTCAAAGTCCTGCCCACCTGTCCAGCCAGAGCATCCACTAAGCTGCTCATCGGGCCTTCCTTCCCACTCAGCCCTCTCTCCCCTGCCCCCCACTTCCCGCAGAGGGCAGATCCTGGGCCTAGGGCTTGTACATTGCTCTAAACAGTACCATTTATACTTGTAGCCACTTCTGGATGGTTCTAGACCTCACAGAGATCTACAACTCCTCCATTAGCCTTCACAGATAGTGGATTAAGCCCCTCACACTTGGGATGGGTCAGTGACAGTTCACCCTGCTCAGTATATCCTACTTGGCATCCAATCTATTTGTTAAGCCTACCAGAGATCAGCAGTGACTTTTCTAAGGTCACATAGCATTTATGGCCCAGACAGGAATTGCCATTTTGGATACAGTATCCCCCAAATAGTACTCTATACCAAGCTGGACAGAAGGCATCGGACTGCCAGGGTGCCTGTGCCCTGTGTGTTCCTCCTCTCAAGCCAGAGGCTTCAGGGAGGGGCACAGAGCCTCACACCCCCATCTGCTAGTCTGTGCTCTGCCTTTCTCATTTCACATCTGTGTCTCTGTCCCCTCCAACAGCCCCGTCCCATCTGTCAGGAGCACAGAAGAGGGAAATACAAGCTAACAAGACTTCCGAAAGCCAAATTCCCAAACCACTGCTCAATACCCAGCAGCTTGTCAAAGCCAACACAGGACCTGGGAGAAGCAGGAGTGGAGAGGGGAGATGCAGGGTGGGGCGACCCCATCCTCAACGAAAGGCCCAGAAGCTGTGAAGTGGGAAGAGCACAGACGGAGGCCGGCTGCAGGGAGCCACGGCGTCTTTGTTTGCACTTGTCTAGACCTAGGAACCAAGCCTGCCAGTTCCAAGTACCAAGCCTACTTATTCTATTTCCATTATTATTATTCAGAGAGCTATTGAGATTCCTTATTTATGCAATCAGAGGAAATCACAGCACAGAGAACCGCTTCCAAACTCAAGGCCACGTGGGCCAATTTCAGATGGATAATTAAATATTGAACAAATGCTCAAATGCCTCTACTGGATGGGGCTGGCTAAAAATAACCACCAACACAGGGGCATCGGCTGCTCATTCTCAAAGCACCCCCTCACACTCCACACTGCTTCACAGGAAGGGGGGGCGGGGTGGCAGTTCCCCTCCCCACACACACACACACAAATACCTACCTCACGGAAAACAAAACTTCAGCTCCCAGCAAGCTCTGAATGTTCCTGACCAGGAAATACTCTCCCTTTCCTGACATTTAACCAAGTGGCCCCTAGAGGAAGGTGCTGGGGGAAATATCACAGTTACTTTTCTTTTAAAAATAGTCAAAAGGCTTCATGTCATGTCTAAAGCAAAATATGTATACAGTCCAGGATGTGAGCATTTGTGTGTGTGTGTGAGAAAGAGAAAGAGAGAGACAGGGAGACAGAGAGACAGAGAGACAGAGAGACAGAGAGAGAGGAGGAACTAGAGCTTGAACTCAGGGCCTCTGTGTTGTTCCTTCGCTTTTTTTGGTCAGTCATGGGGCTTGAACTCTGGGCCTGGGCACTGTCCCTGCACTCTTCAGCTCACGGCGAGCACTCTACCTCATGAGCCATAGCGCCATTTCCAGTTCTTCTAGTGGTTTTTATTGGAGATAAGAGCCTCACGGACTTTCCTGCCCGGACTGGCTTTAAACCACGATCCTCAGATCTCATCCTCCTGAGTAGCTAGGATTACAGGCGTGAGCCACTGGCGGCCGGCTTGTTCCTTCACTTTTTTGCTCAAGATTGCTGCTCTACTGAGCCACTGCTCCACTTTTGGCTTTTCTCTTAGATATAAGAGCCTCATAGACTTTCCTGCCTGACTAGCTTTGAACCACGATCCTCAGATCTCAGTCTCCTGAGTAGCTAGGATTACAGGCATGATCCACAAATGCCTGGTTTCAGGGCTAATGTTCTGAAAAGCAATAAACAAAACCAACTTGGAAATGGGGTAGATAAGATTCTGGGTTCTAGACTGTATCTCTTATTAGCAACTTTTGGTAACCTTAGGCAAGAGGCCTTGGCTCTGTGGCCTCAGTTTCCCCATCTGTCAATGGAAACAGTTGCCTCCTAGCCTTGGAGCTGTAAGAGTCCCCAAGTAGGAGACGCTCCCTCCTCCCAGCAGTGGCTGAACAAACCAAGATCTCCTTCCAGCTCTGAGCCACCAGGCATCAGAAGTCTAAACCTGACCCTCTGAGGTCAAGGGTGGAGGCATCCAGTGCTCTGAATTTCACAATCAAAGGAAGGCAACTTCCAAGCACTGTGGCCTCAACTCTAACTTTGCACTGTTCAGCTCACTGTTCAGCTCAGTTTCCCCAGCTACCAAGGTACATGCTGCTGCTGATGATGATGATGAAGATGACAATGGTCTTTATCTTCAGGGATAACTGGAATTAGAGCTGAAATATTCAGGTGAGGACCTCAACATAGGCCCACATGAAAGAAGCAATTATCTTATTAGTAAAGGTGACCAGGACCAGTCAGGAAAGCAAAGGAGGCTGAGGGACTGGCATGCAGCCGATTCATTAGCACCTCTGGCCTCAAGAACCCAGAGAGTGCAGGCTGGAGACTGTGGGCTGGAGAGTGGAGCATCAGAACCCTCTACACCAAAGGACCTGGAGGAAAAACAGAGGCTAAAGCCTTGAGTCCTGTGACCTGCCCAGGAGAAGGGTATGGTTGGCAGAATACAAGACAGCAAGGCCCAGGAGGAAGAGGTGGGAAATGGGGCCATACTTGGGACAGGGAGTCTCATCTGAGCTAATCCAGGCAGGCAGAGGAGCCAACCAGAAAGAACCATTTCCTACAGATGCCAGGACATTACTCTGCTTCCTTCCCCATTTTAGCCAGTACTGTTGGTGAGGATGTCCACGAACTCTTCATGGGGTCACTGTACAAATCAGATTGAAGGAAGCCTTATTAAAAACAAAGCCAGCTGGGCTCTAGTGGCCCATACCTGTAATCCTAGTTACTTGGAGGCTGAGATCTGAGGATCATGGTTCAAAGCCAGCCCAGGCAGAAAAGTCCATGAGACTCTTATCTCCAATTAATCTCCCCCCCCAAGAAAACAGAAATGGAGGTGTGGTTCAAGTAGTAAAGCACCAGCCCTGAGTTAAAAAAAAAAGCTAAGGGAGAGCATGAGGCCTTGAGTTCAATCACCAATAGCAGAAAAGAAAAAAAAAAAAAAAAGGAAAGAAAAAGGCCAAGTTTAGCATCAGTGATTCACACCTATAATCTGGGAGACTGATTGTTCAAGGATAGCCCGGGCAGAAAAAAAAGGTTCCTCAAGACTAGAAGAGCTGGATTCAAAGGCATGCACCTGTTATCCTAGCTACCATGAAGCCTAATATAGGAGGATCCCATCACCCCTGGGCAGAAAGTAAGAACTTATCTGAAAATTAACTAGTAAACATCAGGACAAGTGGTATGGCTCAGTAGTAAGAGCACTACTTAGGAAATATGAGGTCCATGGGCTGGGAAGGTGGCTCAGTGGTAGAGCGCTTGCCTTGCATGCCAGAGGCCCTGGGTTCGATTCCTCAGCACCACATAAGCAAAAAAGAATAAGGAAAAAAGAAAAAAAAGCAGGAAGTATGAGGTCCTAGTACTACCAAAAAGAAAAACAAGACACAACAAAACAAAACCAACCAAATCCAGGCGCTACCATTTCTGAGCTGTGTGAACTTGGGGGTGAGACTCTCCCATTGGGGCTACAGTTTTCACACCTGTAACATGAGATGAATCACAGAACCCACCTCACAGCACTGGCCTGAACATTAAATGAGATAAGGCAAGTTCAGAGTTAAAAGCCATGGTTCAGAGCCAAGCAGCCACTCAACAAACAGAAGCCAAAATAAACAGGTACCATTTTTACCCTTACTACACCTGATAAAAAGAGTGAGTGTCTACAGTATGGAAGAATCAGGAAGGTCAGAAGATACAGGGGGCAATCATAGCTCAGCAGGAACAGTGGAAAAGAGAGAGGTAACCTCAGGAGCCTTCTATGAGGCCCAGGGAGGGGAGTGATTCGAGCCCTTGGCAACCATTACTCCTAGATAAGAGACAATGTGTCAACCCAACCATGCCTGGCACCAGTGGCTCATGCCTGTAATCCTAGCTACTCAGGAGGCTGAGATCTCAGATTGTGGTTCAAAGCGCCAGGCTGGGCTGAGACGCTTATCTCCACTTCACTACCAAAATGCCAAACGTAGAGCTGTGGCTCGGGTGGTAAACTACCAACCCTGAGTGAAAAAACTAAGGGTCAGAGCTCAGGCTCCGAGTTCAAGCCCTGGTACTGATACACACAAACCAAGGACTCAGCTAACCCTCATCGGCACTTTCTCATCTCTGAATACACACAAAGCCGCCAGCTCATTTTTGCCTTCCTTGCTAGTGGCAGTGGCCAGAAATCCTCGAGGGTCTGCTGCCTCCACCAGGGGAACCAGCCCCTCTGATCATGGGGAAAATGACCCCCAACTGCTAGAAGGAAATGGCTGAAGACCAGAAAGTGGCTTTCCCCCCCCCCCCCCCCCCCCCCCCGAGCTGGAGGGGGCAGGGAAGGGGCGGAGTCAAGCTTCAGGGATAGGGGATATCTATAACTAAGCCAGCCACCTCCCACCAAGGGAGGGAATCTCCACCTCCTCAGCCCTAAGGCTCTGAGCCCACCTGACTTCATCCATGAGGGGGCTACCCCCATGGTCAGGCCTCAATGGCTGTTCCCTGCCCTCCCCTCCTCAGATGAACTCGTGGAATTTCCTGCTCCAGTTGGCTTGGAGCTTCAGTCCTCAGATCTCAGCCTCCTATGTGTAGCTAGGGTTATAGGCTCTGGCCACCAGCACCTGGTCCTAGATAAAAATTCTTCTACTGAGCTATTCTTTCCCCCCCCCCCACACACACACACAACACCCCACGCCATCTCCCCTTCCCTCCCCTCCCCCAGTGAGTTCTTTCAAGACTCCTCACAGCCTCACAAGGTGGGAGTTGCAAGTTCAAACTCAGTGTCCGCCTGACACATTGATGGTGCCCGGCCAGTCAGCTGAGCAGGAGGGCGAGTTCCTGTCCTCCCTGGGCCTCTACACTTGGGACTGGATTTGCAAGAGGCAGAAAGAGAAGAAGGTCATACAGGGTTTGGGGGCGGGGAGATGATCAAGAGAGGCCCCCCGAGGGCTAGAACATGATTGGGCATTTGTCCAACTCCCTCCCATTTCTCACCCAGCAATCTGTCTCTTCAATGAACCCTCATTTTCAGCAATTACTATTTGACAACTAAGAAAACAAGAGGTTCAGAGGGGAGGGGGGATGATTTGTTCAAAGTCACAAGACTTGTACTCCGATCTCTGATCTGGTAGGCCAAACGTGTAAAATGCTAGAGAGGCCATTTCAGGAAAGGCAGAGGAATAGGGAAATCACAGACCCTCCGGGACTCAGCTACACACACACACACACACACACACACACACACACACACACACACACACACCTGTGCACACACATGTCCTGAGTCTACTTGAACTCCTGTGCCTACATTTCTGCACACCAGGAACTCTGAACTTCCTGAGGAAGCCCTGGACATTGAGGCTCAGCCTCTGGATTGTGGGAAAAAGTCTTCCTCATTCTGGGGGAATGCTAGCCAAAATGGCCTGCCTCCCTTGTTGGCCCTTGCTGACAAGAGCAGTGACATTTAGGGGTAATACACACCAGCACCCTGAAGGGTGAGAATTTGACCCCTTGGGACCTGCTTGGATTCCATTCATGGCATTTGCTCAAATCTCTCTGTGGTCAGTCTTAGCACAGAGCCAGCCTTTGAGCTTCCAAGATAACCTGATCCTGTAACAGGGGGGTGGGAGCCCCTGGTTCCCCACGGAGCCCTACAGCACCCTCTTTCCTCCCACCCTACCAGGTATCCTCAGTGGGTGACACAAGCTTCCCCAGGGCCCTGGCCCAACCTAAGGCAGGCTTCCTGGGATGCCTGCCTTCCACCAGCCAGGGAAGGAAGTCCTGGCCCTCATCCTCACCCCCCACCCCCACCCCCAAGGCAATCCCCAGCATCAAGGAGTTCCCAGATGAGGGTTCTTTTACTGGAGGGTTGTTACTCCCTTCAATGAGCCCAGTCTCCTGCTCTGGAAGGGCAGAAACTCTTTCCCCAAAACCACTAGAGCTGTGGGCCTGGATATCTATCCCGGGCTGCAAACCCTGCTCGCCTCTTGCAAGTCCACCCATCTATCCCCTCTACCCAAGAGGTTGGGGGGGGGGGGGCGGGGGAGAGGAGGTGATGTCCCTGAAAGGGGAAAATGTGTTGGGGAGGCAGCCAAACAGTAGTAGCCAGGACAGAGAAAGACAAGGTTAAGACAAACCCAGGTTCCACTTAGACTATTTTATAACCAGGACACTGGGTAAACTGAGGCACGAGGATCGAAATCAGAGAACCCGGATTCCCTCTTGCCTGGCAGGAGGAAAGGGGTCTGAGGGAGCATCTGGGGCAATTGGGGGGGGGGGGGTGTCCAACGGACGGAGGCTCCTGGACCCCTGGTACCCAGGGTGGGCCCAGGGTGCGGGGGGGGGGGGGTCAGGAGGTGGTGCCTACCCCTGGCGGGCCGGGTCCGGCTGCGGGAGCGGCTCCTCTGGCGCTGCAGCCGGGGTCGCCTCAGCAGTCGGTAGTAGTAGGAGGACCTCCCGATGCTCTTCCTGGCGCTGCCGCCCGCGGACATGCTGCCGCCCGCCGGGCACCGGGGCCGGGCCTGGGCGCTCACTCGGGCCCCATCGGCCGCTCCGGACGACCCGGCGGGGGGCACCCCGACTCTGTCCCCGCGCTCCGGGGCAGCCGCCGCCGAGATGCACACTGCCCCACAAAGTCGCTCAAACTCCGCCTCCCCGCCCCGTCCCCGCCCCCGAGCGGAGCAGCCGGCTCCTCGGCTGGGGCCCTGGACCGGGAGGGCCAGGCTGGCACCGGCCCCCGGAAAGTCAGCGCGGGAGAAATCCCGGCCTGGAGTCCGCGAGGAGAGGTGGCCCGGACCCCCCATCTCCTTTCCCCGACGGGACCCCAAGAGGGTCGCAGCCCATGGCTCCCGGTGCCTGGCTGGAGGCTGCCAGGGACCCCCATCTCGCCTGCAGGTGGTGGATGGTGCGCCCTGGGCGCACGCCCTGAAGCCAGGTGGACACCAAGCCAGGAAACAGTTACTTCCAAACAGGGTCAGGAAAGAGGCTGCTACCCTGGACCTTTCTACCTTTCTCAAGCTGACAGCGCAAACACCCGGCCGGCCAGGCAAGCATTCTCTCGCGCCAGGATACTTGCTTAAAGTTGCCCTTTTACAGATTGTCCCATCTGATACAAATTGGATTTTTTTTAAATCTTTATTGAAAAGATGGTGAGAGGGGTTGGTGACAGGGGTTACTGTTATACCTAAGGTGATGAATACATTTTAATTTAGTTTTATTTTCAAAGTGATGTACAGAAGGGTTACAGTTACATTGCTAGAGTAGTGAATATATTGTCAAACATTGTTACCCTCCCTCATTTTTCTCCCACTTTCCCTCTGCCCCAATCCTCAACCCCCCCAAGTTGTAAAGTTCATTTCCAACATATGGTCTTGTGAGTGTCACTGCTGCATTGGTTCAACCTTTGTCCTTTGTCTCACCATTTTATTAGCTTTTATTTATTGGGGTTGGGGGGGGATTCTTTTGAATTTTTTATTATCTTTAAGTTGTACAAAGAAGTTCCCATTCTACAAAACTGTATATGCATACAAAGTGTCTGATAACATTGTCACCCATCCCTCCTGACCCACTCCTTCTCTCTTTTCTTTTCTTCTTTTTTAAATTGAGATTAGGTGATTACATAAATTTCACATATTTCACAGTATTGTGGAATAGTGATACTTAAAGTCACAAACACATTTTAACTTTCACAAGGCAAATTGTTTTTAAACTCACTTGATACTCACTATGTTGGAAATGAACTGGACAAGTTGTATTTTTATAGTGAAGATTATGGTACTTCTTTCAAGGGGGGAAAAAAACCAAAAATATAATTCACACCTGCGTATCCAACCCAACCATTTTGCCCCCTTTGGATGGGGACCTACTCCCTCCGAAAAAAACCACTGCAGATGTGGGAATGGTGCAGCCACTCTGGGAGACAAAAACAATGCCTAAGCCTAGAATCTGGGACTGCAAATGGAGGCAAGAAACAGGCTGGAGGGAAAGGAACTTGCCTCTGATGCATTCACAGAAAATGTTTCTCCAAGTCACTTACTCCCCTACTTCAGGAACCCTACTTCATGGCCCCCCCAGGGCAAAAGGGAAGCAAACCCAACCATTCTTTGGTGACTGAAGCTTCCATAATCTAACCCCAGCCAACCCATCCATCCCCCCTGCATCTCCCCTGCTCCTCTGATTTCTCACTGTTCTCAACTCAGGGACAATCTGCCTTCCCTTTTCTCCCTTGTCCTGGCCCTCACCATCCACCACCCACAATACTGAAATTGTTAAGACAATCCCTTATCTGACCTCAAGTACAGAAGGGGAAACTGAGGCCCTGAAGGAGATCTGACTTGCCTCCACCGCAAGATAGTGGCAGAGACCAGTGGTTGAGTCTGGGACTATCCACAAGCAACTTGGGATAATGGAGGTAGTAAGGGAGGCAGTCTTTGTCTTCTTTCAGAGCAATTGGGAAGGTGGGGCCTGGCGGGGGGGGGGGGGGGGGGGGTGGAGAGTCTGGGCAGGAATCCAGGCCATGTTTTACTCTTCACAGGGGCAGCCCCCTCCTGAGCTCTCAGTCAGGAGGGAGGGCCTCTTGGTCAGGAGGAGCCAGGATCACAGCTGGAAGCCAGGCACCATCCCAGGACCAAGCTGGGGGGGGGGGGGGGAGGCAGGATGGCTCGGGAGGGTATTGCTCTCCCAAACCCAGCTGTGGAGTCCAAAGCCACCCACTGCCCTTGCCCCTCTTTCCAGAACATGGCCAATCCCACAGGAAGATGGAAAACCACTATCCCCACCAGGATATCACAAACCTCCTGTGGATTAAGTCCTCCCTTCCCACTGCAGAAGTGACCCAGGAGCCTATTGGGAGATGCTGCGGGGAAGAGCTTGCACAAACCAGCGGTGAACCCACTCAGAGCTGGCCTGTTCTTCCAGCCAAGGCACTAGAACCTACCAGAGCAACACCGGCCAATGTGGAGCTCAGAGCCACCCAGCTACAACTTATTCGTCCAGGCCTGCCAATTAAGAGAGTACCTCACAGAGTGAGAACAAAAAATCCAACTCCAAGGAGGCTATTAGACTTCATATGATCCAGTTTGCTTCCCAAAGAAGGTACTCCCTGCTCAGCCAAGGAAGGAAGGCAAGCTCCCAGCTAGCTAACTTGGGGGAAGAGGTGGGGGTACCATGTTCTGGCCAGGTCCCCCAACAGCTTTAAGTTTATGTGGAGAAACAGCTGAGAACTCAGGACCTCATCTGTAAACAGCCGGACTCCAAAGATCTGGCCTGGTCTCTGCTTCAACTTTTCAAGTCCTCCTCCGTGCCTCAGTATCCCAACCTCCAAGGGGAGAGTCTGGGTGCCTGATCTACCTGCCGTACCAAAGGGCGATCAGTCTTCATTCCTGGCCTTAGGATGGCAGTAGCACTAAAGACCCCACTACCACCACCTCTCCCCCAAACACAGCATTTCTGCAAGCCTGGTGGGATACCAGGTAGATTTGGGGATTGGGGTGCTGAGAACAAAGGAGGCCAGACATTCCCTAAGAGAGAAGAGAAAGCAGGGGAGCTAGCCCCCACCTTCCCCCAGACCCCTGGGCAGGCAGGCAGGCAGGCAGGCAGGCAGCAGACAAAGGCTGTTCCCAGAGCCACAGCAGAGCATCTGGAATCAATCCTGCCTTGGAACTGGCGCCACCCCCACCTCCTCCCTGTGAAGAGGGACCCTTGAGGCCTCCCCTTCCTCTGAGCTGAAGAGGCCTTCATCCTCCAGAGCCTAGGCCGAGGTGGGAGGGGCCCTGAAAATGTCTCCAGCACCCACACTGTTACCACTGCTTTCTGGGGCTGACCCCAAAAATAATCCACTGAGGATGCCTCCTCACACACCAGGCAGCCCTCCATGATGGACTCCTACAAGAGAGGCTTTCCCAGGCCCTGCTGATCTGATCCAGGAGCCTTCCTTCAGGCGTAAGGGGCTGGAAGTCTGGTGTTAGCCTCCTACCCTGTCTCTTTTCCAGAGGGCTCCTGTGAAGGCCAGATCACCACCTCCCACGTACAACTCTGCACAGATGCCAACACGCAGCCCCCAGAAGCTACCCAGCTCCTCCAGTTGACATATTTCTGGGGTTTCCTCCCTATGCGTGATTCAATTGGGTTAGGAAGGGGCCTGGAAAGGTGTAACTTTAGGAAGTGGCAGGCAGAGAAGGGGGCTTGCCCAACTCACCATCATCTTCACCCCCTCCTTCAAAAGCCTCCAGAGGACCAAACTCTATCACCAAGCAGTACCCCCCTCCACACCCCCTTGTTAAGCCTCCCTCCCCCACTGGCTCCCCCTGAATCTGACCTTCTGAGGCTCTTTTTCATTTTGGTCTTTGCCCTGCTGGTAGAATGGCAACCACCAAGCTCTTGGAAATACCAAGGACTCACGGACCCAAAGAATTTCCTTATGGACAGAAAACAACAGAAAGTAGAGTTCTACACCAATGGGACGGAGGTGGTGGGTGGCATTAGAGCTGGGGTAATGTCCAGGGACAGGTCAGGAGGGGCCTTAGTCCTGGGCAGTCCAGAAACCTACAGTTTCTGTGGAAGAGAAAAGGAGGAAGAGGAGGAAGAGGAGGAGGAAAAGGAGGAAGAGGGAGAAGAAGCAGAGGAAGGAAGGAAGGAAGGAAGGAAGGAAGGAAGGAAGGAAGGAAGGGATAGAGGGAGGGAGGGAGGAAAAGCAGAGGAGGAGAAGGAGAAGCCTACAGCCACGCCCTGTGGCTCAAACCTGTTATCCTAGCTACTCTGGATGCTGAGATCTGAGGATCCCAGTTCAAAGCTAGCCTACACAGGAAATTCGGTGACTTTTTTTTTTTTTTTTGGTGGGTCGTGGGGCTTGAACTCAGGGCCTGAGCGCTGACCCTCAGCTCTTCAGCTCAAGGCTAGCATTCTACCACTTGAGCTACAGCACCACTTCCAGTTTTCTGGTGGTTTATTGGACATAAGAGTTTCATGGACTTTCTTGCCCGGGCTAGCTTTGAACCTCGATCCTCAGATCTCAGCCTCCTGGGTAGCTAGGATAACAGGCATGAGCCACCTGTGCCCATCCTGTGAGACTCTTTATCTCCAAAGTCTATGAGCTATGGCTCACGTGGTAGAGCTCTAGTCTTGAGCAGCGAGAGTGAAAGGACAGCGCCCAGGCCCCAAGTTTGAGCCCCAGCACACAGAGCCAAAATTGCCTTTGAAAAGCCTGCAATGGTCCATGTAGCACAGTTTTTGCGGGTGTTAAGATAGATCACCTTCTTCTTCCCCTGAGCGCAAGGCAGAAGGACCTGGCCTCCAGGAAAGGGAAGAGAAGTGCTCAAGAGTGAAGGGAACCCAGAAACCAGGACTTCCCAACAGAGCAGGGGCATTAACTTGACGTCAAAGGACCATGGGGAGGGGGAGTTGGATCTGATGCCAATAGCAGTAACAGAACTGCATTTCACCCACACCATATGCCAGCCCTGTCCCCAGAATTCCATGTACATTATCTCATCTAACTTCATGATGACCCTCAAAAGAACAGAGAATGGGGGAGAGGGAGGGAGGGATGGAGACAGGACAGGTTTCTAAGGTCACAGGGCTTGCACTAGGAGTCAGCATTTGAACCCAGGGCACTGGAAAGAACAAAAGTCTTAAAGTTGAGTAAGACTTAATGTCCAGATTTAGGGGGGGGAGGGGAGGGAACAAAAGAGTCTAGAACTTTCCCTAAGAGCCAGCTTTGTAAAGGGACAGAAGAAGACTATGAGGGTGGGGGGACTCCTGGCAAAGCAAACAGAGCCCATGAAGGGCCTACACAATGGATGTCTGGAGGGGAGGATTAAGACCTGTCAGGTTTCCTGTCTGGACCAGGGTGGGCCACAGTGTCCAGGGGAAGTTCCAGGCCCACAGCCCTGTACACATCCGCCTCCCAGGCTGGGCCTACACCTCAAGTCTGCAGAGCCCTGGGTTGATGGGGGCTGGGAAGCACACTCATGGTTGAGGTCACGGCCTCTGCCCTAGGAAGCAGCCTGTCTGGCAGGCAATGGCAACTTCCTGAATCCACCGCAGGTCATCCGGGAATGAAGCTGGACCAGGAGCTGAATCTTCACAGTGGGGGGGGGGGGGGGGGGAGAGGCTGGAGGCTGGAGCCTGGCTTACCCCACAAAGCATAGTGGGAAACCCAGACAAGCCTTCTCAGGTCACACCCAAGGACCAGAGGTCAGCTAGGCAACCGCTGCCTCTATCTCCATCCTGCCAAAGCCTCTGACAAATTGCATGACATCTCAGGCAGGGCCAGGGTAACCTTGGACTTGCCTGGCTCTGACCCTTTCATCACAGCCAAGAGCTGGAGGACCAGTCAAGCCTGGGCTGGAACACACGCAGAGAGCCTCGGGGAATGTGGATGCCGTTTGTTTAGAGTTTGTTGTTTTTTTTAAACAAATCAATGAATGGCACTGGGCTGGGGTGGAGCCTGGAGAAGAGCCAGGGGTCTTGCAAGGGTAGAAGGTGAAATCAGTGGCTGGGATGCCATGGAGACATTTTGTGATATCTCTGGGCCTCAGACTGAAGGGAATCCTTCACAATCATCCCAGGGGACCATGCGGAGGCAAACAGGCACAGAAGAAAGATTATTACAAAGTTTACTAAAGGAGCCATATTCCCCCCCCCTCCACCCCCCAGAGGGAACACATGACACTTGTCCCTATCCAGGTAGCAGGATGATCTGGGGGCAGGAAGTGAGGTAGGTGGGAGCTCAGGTGGGTCTGGGGGGAGAGAGGGAGGGGCCAGCTAGATGTCAGGAACTCCAGGGCTGGGAGGAGCTCAGGTCTAGGTAGCGCTGAGGACCAAAGGTGTGCATAATGCTTCCACAGACTTCCACATGCCAAATGGAAGTGAGACAGCACTGCCTGGCCCCCCTCCCCTCCCTGACTGCCCATCTGCAACGGGAACTTTCCTGTACGCCCCCAAACCATCACCCACATGTCCCCTAATACCCTCTAGGAGCCCAGAAGAGGATACAACTCCCTCGAAGGTACGTGCAGACTTTCACAAAACCCAGGAGCATCCAAGGGAGAAGGACCCTTGAAAGGAGCTGGGCAGATAGGCCAATGTCTTGCAGCAAGCAGCAGTCAGGGATCCTGTAGCAATTCTGGTCTTCAAGGAGCTCCAGGGCCCTTTGGCCAGGCACTGAATGGCCCCATCCCCTGAAGATGATGAAGCTAAGGCCAAGAGAGGCCATGGCCCACTACTCAAGGTCGCGCATGGGGTTGAAGGCTAGGCTGGGGCTCCACCTGAGGACCCTAGAACTACCCAGGCTGCCTCTCCTCTCCATGGCTTGCACCTGCCCTCTCCACATACCTGAAGATGCGCACCACAGTGCTCACTCCACACTGCCCCACTCTCCCCCTCCCACCCCCTTTCGCAAAGCTCAAGGCTCCAATCCTGTGGCCCAGGGGAGACTAGGATCCATTCTCCAGGCCCTGGCCCTGCCTCCTTGCTCCCTACTCCCCTCCCCTAGCAGTCTGCCTGTCAGCCCAGATGGCCAGGCCTGGAGCTACTCTCAGCCTGTACTTCCTCCCCCTGTCCTGACCCAGAAACACTGCCAAGCTCCAGGTGGGCCAGGGCCCCCAGCCAGGATGCCAGCCCCTCCCTTCTCCCCACAGCCTGGCCTGGAGTTGAAGCTCAAGGTCTCAGCTTCTTCCTCTCTGTCCAGGGATGGGCACAGATGGTGGCACACCCACTGGGCAGCCAGAGGGAGTGGCATATGGTCCTAGTATGAGGTCAGAGAGACCCCTTCCCTTCCGTGGGAGGCTCGCCTGGTTATCTGAGAGCCAGGTCGTGACTGGCTTTGGCCAGGGGTTCCGTGGGGGAGGGGCTCTGCTCCATCCCTGTGCGGCCCACAGGGAACATGGCTGGACAGGCCCGGTGGTCAGGCCCTAGGAAGCTGCATTAAGGTAGGGAGATGAAAGGAGGAGGGATTTGTAGGGAGAAGCCAATACTTAGTTGTGTGATCCCAGTCAGCAGAAGAAGAGGCCAGAGGAGGATATTCTTAGACAGGGGTGGGTGCCATGATGCATGTTTGGGACAATGGATAGTGCTGAGACCAGACCAAGGGATGAGGGGGGACTTGGAGGGGCGACAGTCTGCAAGGGGTATATGAGGGATGGGAGAAGAAATGGGGAGATACACCTAAATGAAAGTGAGGCCCAGGCCGCCCCTCCTAGGACTGAGGTGTCCGATCTGGGTTTGCAGCTTAGCTCTATCACTGTGTAGCTGGGTAACTTTGACTAGGCCACAATTCCTCTTGGACTTTTATTCGGCAACTTAGAAAAGACAGGTTCTATGAGATCCACCTACAGGTGGGGCGTTGAGTTGGGTGCAGGTGAACTGTGCAGAGTTTCAGAAGGAGATTCCAGGGTCCCACTCGCTACTCCCTGAATCCCAGATCTCGGGAGGTAGGTCCAAGAAATAAAGTTTTTTAAATGACCTAGCTAGCAGGATTTTTTTTATTGTTTCTTTGTTTTGGTTTTGGTTGGGGGGGGGGGGAATGAGCTAAAATAGCTCTAGACTCAGCTAAATACCTTTTCAATCTCTGACCACCCCAGAGCCTTTGCACCTCCTTCACACTAACCTTACAGGTGCAGCTGGTCAACAGATTCCTGTCACTCAAATGTCATGTACTCATAGGCCTTTTCTGACCACCTCTCAGCTACCTCTGACTGATTCCCCTTCCCCCTCCCATCACTTGTTTTCATTCTTTAACTTATCATGCTTCCTGAAATGATCTTAACCGTATATTCTGATATTCCCTGATTCTCTTCCTCCAGTGTTAAGGAAGATGGGGAGCTTTTAGGACTTTGGCAGCCCAATCTCCACAGCATAGATAATAATGTCTCTATAAATGTCTGCTATGTGTGATGAGAGAAATCCCCGTGCTTTTTGCCAGGCACAGTGACTAAATAGTATAATGAAATCCACCAAAAACTTACAAAGGAGAAGGAGAAGGAAGAGGAGAAGGAGGGGGAAGAGGAGAGAGAGAATTAATAAAGAGTAATAAAGAGAGGTTGAATTTGATCAAAGGACATTAAATGGAAGTTGTAAATAGCACAATGAGATCCTTTTGTACAATTCATTCATGCTAATATACAATCTTTTCAGTGAAGGAGAAATGCTGAAAGGAAAATGTTTATATTTTAAAAGGCTAACGAGGCAAATTACCAAATCACAACAAAAACTTATGGGGTAGAAATTGAGGGGGTTAGAAATTTCTGTAGAGCCAAAAGCAGGTGACTTTACATCTTTACATCTGTGGACCTGGGTTTCCTTCCATTTCACAGATGAGTGGGAGGTAGGTGGGCATGGCTTAACAGCAGAGCATCTGCCAAGCAAGCCTGAGTACCTGAGTTCAAACCCCAGTACACCCAAACAACAACCACCTCATGTGGGTGGTGGGTCAAGGGTTTGAGTGCCAGCCTGGGCTGGTCAGGATGCCAAAGGGTGCATGCCTGACTCTATGCAGGAACTAGGCCACATTGGCACTCCGTGAATAAATGAGTGAATGAATGAATGTCTTCTACATTGCGGCTTGCCCTGAAACAAAATCACCTCCCCTTTGTAGCCCTGACTTCCTCCTCCTCCATGGGAAGGTGGCTCAGTGGTAGAGCGCTTGCCTTGCATGCATGAGGCCCTGGGTTCGATTCCTCAGCACCACATAAGCAGGAAAAAAGCTGGAAGTGGCGCTGTGGCTCAAGTGGTAGAGTGCTAGCCTTGAGCTGAGGAGCTGAGGGACAGCGCCCAGGCCCAGAGTTCAGACCCCACAACTGACAAAGAAAAAAAAAAGAAAGAAAGAAAGAAAGAAAAATGAGGTTGGTGTGGGTAACTCTTCCAGAGTCCTAAACTCTGACATTCAGAACTTCTGGGCTAAGTCCAAAATGTAAGCAGAAGCCACTGAAGGTGTTAGGGCCACAATTGGTGGATATCCCGGGTCATCCCACCTAATGCACTGAGGATGGAAATTAAATGTAGCTTCTGCCTCCTCCTCCTCTGGGAAAAGAGAAGAACCCAGCCCTGCCCACCCCCCAACTCTCTCTCTCTCTCTCTCTCTCTCTCTCTCTCTCTCTCTCTCTCTCTCTCTCTCTCTCTCTCTCTCTCGACATTTTGTCTGGAAATTCAACCAGAGGGAGGAAGAAGGGCTGGGCCCCAAGAGTTGCTGTGCCTGCTCAAACAGGAAGTAGCCTGAACATTTGGGGCCAAGGAAAACAAGTTCAAGGTCATCCTGGAAATCTGCAGTCCCATGGCTACAGACTTACTCACTATCTGAAGGGGAGCAGAGGAGGTCCAAACCACTGATAAAGACATACCAGGAAGCCCTCCCCTGACATACCTTTGATGCTAGGGACCTCACTACACCACCAACTAGCCCCTGGCCCTGGCCCTTGGAAAAGTCTGAAAGTGGAGTTTGGTTTCATACCTAGAAATTGCAGTAGGCCTTGAGCCATCTAGGGGTCTGCCCCGAGACCTTGAACCAGGGTCTCAGGGCGCTTGGAACTTGCCCATAGTTCAGAAGACATAGACAAAGGTTCTGACAGGCAAGGCTGTGGTGCCCCTACAAACCCAGGAGAGGCAGCCTGGGGTCCGGCCTCCTGGACCCCACAACTTTCTCTTGCTTCCCATCCCAGGAAGCTGGAAGATACTTTGAGAACTTTCTAGACTTGCCCTCTTCCATAGGCTTCCATGCAAAAGCAAGCCTGTCTTCCCACTCAGACCCATACTGCCACTTCCCAATGGTGGGTTTGTTCCATACCCAGCCTGGAACTCTCAGCAGGTGTGCACCCCTGCCAGGCACTGAGTCCCTGCCCCAGCCATCGCCCATCAGGCCAGAGCCCCAACCCAGAACTCACAGGTGGGTAGCATGGCACAGTGTCCCAGTCTGCTAAGTGACTTGGATAAACACCCACCCAATCTGGGCCCCTGCTCCACTGATCCAAAGATGACAGCACAGAACCTCTGTCCTCAGACTCCAGACACTTCACGAGTGGGTTAAAATTAGATGCTCAGCCAGCTGCCAGGGGCTCACAATTGTAATCCTAGTTACTCAGGGGGCTGAGATCCGAAGATCACAGTTCAAAGCCAGCTTAGACAAGAAAGCCTATGAGGTTCTTATCTCCAATCATCAAAGAGCCAAAAGCAAGCCTAGCACTGGTGGCTCATGCCTACAATCCTAGCTACTCAGGAGGCTGCGATCTGAGGATGGTTTGAGGCGCACCCACACAGGAAAGTCTGTGAGACTCTAATCAACAATCACAGAAAAAGCTGGAAGTAGTGTGTAGCTCAAGTGTCAGAGTGCTAGCCTTGAGCAAAAAAGGAGCTTAGGGACAGCACCCAGGCGCTGAGTTCAAGCCTTTGTGCCTTTGTACGTATGCATGCACATGCATGCACGCACACGCGCGCACACACACACACACACACACACACACACACACACACACACACACACACGCTCATGCTTGCCAGAGCCCAAGAATCTGCATTTTTATACAGCAAGATATGGACCCACAATTGATTCTGACCCAAGCCATCTATGTGCCACACCAGCCTTCCTGGCCTACCTGTTGCTCTCTGAAGCGCTGTCCTAAATCCTGTGTGCCTCAGACAGGCAGGGTGGAAAATAATCCTACAGCACAAAAAGGCAAACTGAGGCCCACGATGCAGTTTGCCCAGTTCCTAAACCACAGAGAAGCCCTCACTTTCCCTACATGTGGTCTAGAGTCTGGGACCCAGCGGGTCAGCCCAGGCCAGGCCAGTCCTTGGGCAGCTTTTGTTCTGATCTCTGTGCCCTCTGACTTTGCCAGCTGATTAAAATATCCCCTTACAGCTCTGATAGGAATGGTGTCCCCTTACAGGACTGAGAGGGACACAGTAGGATCTGAAGCGGCACTGCCGGCTCAGCCACCCTCAGGAGCGGAATGCCGCTGGCACAAGGGAGGTTAGACAATCTTCACTTGCAGGGTTCAGACACAGAAACCAAAGCCTTGAGAAAGCAAAGCCCAGAAGGTCACCCAGTCAGTCACTCAAGGTCATCCACAATCCCAATATTTTTAACCCAATATGATGCTCAGACTGTGCCAGGCAGTATTAATTCAGTGTGTCCTTATAACGACCTCAGACTAGACACCAGGACTCTCCCTGTTTATGATAGGCCCAAGGGATTGCTGAGTGGCAGAGACTCAGATCCCACTGGCTCCCGCTGGTACCTGTGCTGCCCCAAATGGAGGCGCAGAACACAGAACCACTGGTAGGAAGGCATCCTGTATACGCAAGGCTAGGGCCCTGGCTTCTGTTTCTAGTGGTCAGTGGGGGTTGCCCAGTCCTACCTCACCCCCCTCTCCACTCCCTACCCACCCCTTTCCAGCCCTCCCCCTCCCCATGTCTCTCCACAGGCCTCTCTCCCAGTATAAGACCTGGGGCAGACATCCTGGACTTCCAGGTCTCTTTACAGATATCCCCAATCTCTTAGCTTTGGGGACTCCCAATGCTATGTACTTCATGTTCTCTCCCCCATCTACTCCATTCTTCATTCATGTCGACCAGAGTGGACATGGGAAAATGTCCCAACCCTCTCCACAATCCTGGGGGCTTGCCCGCTTTTCTGGCTCACCTCTCTCCTTCAGACTCCCTTCTTCCTTTCTAAAACAGCGGAACCTTCCCTTTAACAAACTCCCCCCCACTCACCCACCCACCTCCCGCCTCCCGCATCTTTTTTTTCTCCAGGTTCCCTGCGCTGCTATTTCTCTGGAGAGCTCATTGCAATGCTATGCAGTCTGTCTCTTGAGCACTCTCCTCTCCCTGGCAGGTCAGTCCCTGTCCTCCCTGGGGGCTCATCCCTGTAGCCCCGCCCCAGTCACATGGCATTGGCCAATCAGAGGAGGGGGGGTGTCTGGGTTGAGTAACCAGGAGTGTGCAGTTTGTAGGCTCATGAACGTTGAGATTCTCAGCCTTTCAGTACCAGGCAGCACACAAGTCCTGCAGTATCAGCATAAGGGGGAAGGGAGGGGGCAGACAGAGGCTCTCCTCTTCCTCCCAGCTAGTCATTGCTGGGGACCCCCTCATGCCCTTCTCACAGGCTCTACTGCTTCTCAATGAGTTATAAGCCCAATAAATACATTTTCCTCATTATCTTTCTCAGGCAGCATGCTGTCTTTCTGCCATTTAATAAAGCATTTGGCTCACGAGGCCTTTGCCCAGGAGAAATCTCAGGTTTGGCTCGGATGCCAAGCAGGCCACAAGCCGATGGGGAAGTGAGGAGCTCCTTTCAGCCCAAACCTTGAGCCAGGCCGGAGCCTCAGGCTGCTCCTGCGGCAGAGGACACAGGCTGAGGTGCGGAGGTGCCCAGGTACCCTTGTGGCCAATTTCAGATCAGGGGTGGAGACTCTACTAGTTCTTCTTCCCATTGGGGTACCACCCAGCCTTGTGTACGCCAGGGGTGCTTGCTAATTTCAGCTACAGTCATCCGGAGCCAGGCCTTATGCCCAGTGCTGGATTTGGCTTGTCTCAGTGTATCTTTACGACAACCTTAGAGGCCAAAGGTACTGTTTGCACCTGTTTTGCGGATGGGAAAATCAAGTCCGGGAGAAGGAGCTTGCTAGAGTTTGTATAGGAAGGAAATGGCAGTCCCTTAGGGGAAGTCATACTGGGGAACAAGGCCTTGAAGGGGAGAGGTCAGAGAGCAAGGGTTGGTTGGACCCTTGGTTGGTTGGGAGATAGGGCAAGTCTCCCAACTCACTAAGCCTGAACCAACGGTGAATCCCTTCTCCCCAGGACTATCATGTGACTTGAATGAGGCTGTGAGAAGCTGCCTTGTAAACTCTCCAGTCCAGGGATGCATCATTTTTGCAGGTTACAGCTGTGTAATCAAGACAGCAACGTGCAAAGACCTGCAGAGAAGTCCTGGCTGCTCCCGTAGAGGTGGAACAAGAGACCCCAGGGTCAGAGCCATGCAGGGACACCGGGCAGAAGATGAGGCCCCTCCTCAAATCACAAATGACTATGGAGAAGTCAGATGCCACCTCCCCTACCACCACTCCCGCCCACCCTACCCCCCTACCCCCTCCCCCCCATCCCCAGAGCCTAAAGATACTTGAGGTGTCCTGAGCCAGGTCTCCCCTTGTCTTCCAAGTCCACTCTCCTCCCCCATCCTGCTCCTGAAAGTTTCTGCTTCCACTTTCTCGTTTCCATAGCAACCACCTCTCCTCCTTCCCTTGTTTTCTTCTCAGTCACTTTGCCATCTTAAGCTACCGGAAGGATAAGAGTGGGTGAAGAGGGACATCTGGTCTGGAGAAAGAGAAGAGTGGGGAACAAGGCTCGGGGTGCAGTCAGGACATTGGTGCAGCTCCAGTCAGCACCCTTCAAAGATCAGGACCAGGGACCGTCTTTGAGAGGGCTGCAGGGATGAGCACGGCTGGGCAGGCCTGGCTTTGCAACCTGGCTGGGCTATAACAGCTTCCCACTAACTTGTCCTCGCCCATAGGACACGTGGCACTCTACATCCTTCTCTACATCCCAAGGCATGGCTCCAAAGTCCCCCCCCCCCAGCAAGTCCCCGCTGCCATCCCCATCCTCTCCTCTGAGACTGCAACCAGTATTTCTGCCTCTCCTGGTCCTGACTGCTCTTAGCAGCCCTCTTCCTCCCGATAGGCAAAGCCCCCTATATTCATTTCTATATGCCTACGGCTGGAACACAGTAGGTCCACAAGAGGGGGTCCCAAGATGGCCAGTCTAGGGCTCCAGTCTAGGTTCTACCACTAGCTAACCTCCAAGGTTTCCCACATTCACTGATTTACTCTGTTTGTGTCTGTGTGTGTGCACGCGCGCACATGTGCATGCACACGCATACCAGTTCTGGGGCTTAAACTCAGGGCCTGGGCACTATCCCTGAGCTTTTCCACTCAAGGCTGGCACTCTACCACTTGAGCCACACCTCCACTTCTGGCATTTTTTTGCTGGCTAATTGGAGTTAAGAGCCATATAGATTTTCCTGCCCAGGCTGGCTTTTAACTAAGATCCTCAGATCTCAGCCTCCTAAGTAGCTAGGATTAAAGGTATGAGCCACTGGTACCAACTCCACATTCACTCTAGAACTCGAGTTTCTGGTGGTGACATATCGACAGAAATCACTTCCTCAGAGACCACTGTAGACAAAAGTGAGTCTGAGAGAGCTTAGAAACTTCTAAGGTGTTGTACCCAGCCAAGGATTATTTTTAGGCCTTGAATTAGCATCATCCAGTGACCAGCCCAAGGGCCGCCGTGACCCACAGGTCTAGAGACTCTCCACCTGCTGACTGCCTGCATCCTCCAGCTCCACAGCCAGGCTTGCCTCTCAACCCCTCCCACACCAATCACCACCCTCTGCTTCCCCTTGCATGCACATGCATGCATGCATGCATGCACGCACACACATGCATGTGCAGGCTCACATACACAGCCACAGACATGCAAGGTCCCATGGCTCTGCTGGCACCTGACATGGCCAGTCTTGAAGGAAGGAGCAAGGACACCTCAAAGGCTCCACAGAGAACAAGCCAGGCCTGGGGTGAGGTCGCAGCAGAGGAGCTGTGTCTGCCCAGCCTCGCCGGGGCTGGGCAGACAGAACCTGGGGCTAGAAGCATCATCCACTTCCCCGGAGGCCTGCCTGGACCCTGCTCTTGGGCTCTGGGTGGTCTCAGAAGGTCAGGGCTTTCCTCCTTTCCTCATCAGTGCTGACCAGGAGCCAGGAGCTTCCTGCCCGCAGGCCCCACGCAGGCCCACGGCAGGCCCAGGCCAGACCTTGCAAATGGCTCACCCAGGCTCTGCTTGCCCAGGCCTGTGCTAGGATTCGGCGGGTCTCCACACCTAGGGAATGCCTGAAGGCCACCCCCCCCCCCATGCATACACAAGGACCATCTCTCTCTCCCCCTTCCATAGACTGGTAGAATCAAACAGCGTTGGCAGGTCCAGAGTGAAGATGTGAACTATTAGAACAGAGACAGGATGCTTCTGCCTGGAGACTTCTTCCATCCCTGCTCCGCTCCTGTTTCAAGAACCCAGGATTCCAGCTGTCACCCCAGAAGCAAGGCCCACTCTGGGCCCACTCTGGGAGACATGGGGAACCCTTACAGGAAACCCCACACGAGTCCTGGTCTGGATATGTGCACCTGAGAACGCCAACATGGTCCCTGTCCCCAGAGAATGGACAGTGAAGTGGGGCATACAGGCGCCCACAGAGAGGCTGAGACAAGTGTCCAACACAGAGAAAGCACAGGAGTGGCACTGACAGGGCAAAGAGAAACCAAGGAAGGCTTCCCAGAGGAGGTGGCACCTGGGCCAGGACTCTGACTATGATTCTGACAGACCAGTGGTATGAGGTATGAGGCAGCAGCCTGAGCCATGTGACTGGACCATGGTAAGGGTCTGGACCTGGAGGATACTGTCCTCTTCTGCCCATAGAACAGAATCTTCTAGAATGATGCAAATTGAAGCACTTTCCAGGCCAGTTCCTGAGGTCGGATCCTGGGGTCACATCTGGGCATTCCTGTCACAGGCAGGGTGTAACAAGAGTGCAGCAAGAACAGAGAGGGGATTGTTAGTGCCCACCTAGTCTTGAACAGCTAAAAGAGTTCCTGCTGGGTGCTGGTGGCTCACACCTGTCATCCTAGCTACTCAGGAGGCTGAGATCTGAGGATCAGGGTTCAAAGCCAGCCCAGGCAGGAAAATCCATGAGACTCTTATCGCCAATTAACCATCAGAAAACTGGAAGTGACATTGTGGCTTAAGCAGTAGAGCGTTCGCCTTGAGCTGAAAAGCTCAGGGACAGTGCCTAGGCCCAGAGTTCAAGCCCCATGACCAACTACCCCCCCCCAAAAAAAATAAATAAATAAATAAATAAAGAGTTCCCTGAGCCTCACATTCCAGGCTTTCACACAGTCCCCTGGTCAGCCAGGAAGTTCTTCCCCCTATCTAACCTACATCTCTCTTGCTGAAATGTACACCCACCTTGCTTTGGAAATACAGGAACAAGAAAGCACAGGAGCTGAAATGCCTCTCCGGGCCACTTGTTTATAGCCGAGGTGGGGGTGGGGGAGGAGGGGAGGAAGCAGTCGGCAAAGACACAACCCGGGCACTGACAAGAACAGACAAGGCCCTCTTTGTATGCGTGATTAATTTATAGGCCTGGGGAGGGCTAGGGGAATGGCCTCTCTCCCTGGGCCTGGGAGGTTTCCCTGACCCAATTTAGAAGCTGTGCGTTTATTGTGTTGCTTATGTCAAAGCCTCTCAGTGAGGTCTCTATTCCCCGCATGCTCATGAATTTTCTGGGGCTTTAATCGTACACAATCTGAGAACAATTTATTAAGAAGATTAACGCCCTCCAACCCCCCCCCAATCCCTCTCAAATACGTTCCTACCTGCTCTATAGCCCGTGGCAAATTCATTCTCCACCATCAGTCTCCCCCTGCCCAGAGTACACAATCACCAAGTGATATTAAGCAGGGACTAATGTATTTCAATGCATTTGTTTCAGCCTGGCTGGGGTGGGGATACTAGAGCAGACCTTTCGGAAGCCTAGCTGGGTAGAGGAGTTAAGATGGGGTAGCCAGGCCCTAACCACTGGGGTCAGTTTCTAAACACCTGATTTGTCCTCAGCTAGAGGACAGCTCCAGAGGTCCCTGCCGGGGTGCTGATCTGACAGCTCCCATCCGGCCTCTCTTCTCCCTGCATTCCCTGCTCTGGATCCATAGGCCACTCACTGGGCCCCACCTGTCTGTTTTATCCTAGGTAACAAGCACGCGCACACACACACACACACACACACACACACACACACACACACACACACACACACACACACACACACACACACACACACACACACACACACACACACACACACACACACACACACACACACACACACACACACACACTGTGAACTTCCTCTGCATCAGGCTGGGTTCTAAATATCAAGTCTTAGCTCATGTGCACATCCTTGCAGGCCCAGAGCTGCCATGGGTGTCTCAGATGAGGAAATGAAACCTTAGGCAAAGAATCGATATGCCTAAAGCCATGAAGCTAGAAACAGCAGGGCCATGATTCAGACCCACACAGTCCAGCCCAGAACTTGAGGTCAGGGTCTCCTGGTCTTCCATTTCATCTCTTGGCTAGAACTGCCCCCTCATCTGACCTTACAAAATACCCTCAATTTGGGTTCAAGTCACTGCTGGCCACCCAGCGTCCAGATCCAGTACCCCTCTCCCCTCTCTCTCTCCCTGTCTCTCTCCCTGTCTCTCTCCCTGTCTCTCTCCCTCTCTCTCTCCCTCTCTCTCTCCCTCTCTCTCTCCCTCTCTCTCTCTCTCTCTCTCTCTCTCTCTCTCTCTCTCTCTCTCTCTCTCTGCCTTTTTTTTTTCTTAGCAGTCCTGGGGCTTGAACTGAGCACCTGAGCACTGTCCCTGAGCTTCTTCTTGTTCAAGGCCATAGCACTTCCCGTTTTTTGTGATTGATTGGAGGTAAGAGTCTCACCAACTTTTCCTGTCTGGGCTGGTTTCAAATTGCGATCCTCAGGAAGTAGCACTGGGGCTCAAGTGGTAGAGTGCTAGCTTTGAGCTGAAGAGCTAAGAGACAGCTCCCAGGCCCAGAGTTCAAGCCCCACAACAGACACACAAAAAAAAAGTTTTCTGGGTGCCAGTGGCTCACGCCTGTAATCGTAGCCACTCTAAGCATAGCAGTTCAAAGCCAGCGCAGGCAGGAAAGTCAGTGAGACTCTTATCTCCAATAAACCAGTAGAAAACCGGAAGTGGCGTTGTGGCTAAGTGGTAGAGTACTTGCCTTGAGCTGAAGAACTGAGGGCCCAGAGTTCAAGCCCCAAGACTGACAAAAAACAAAAACAAAAACCTGCGATCCTCAGATCTCAGCCTCCTAAGTAGCTAGGATTTACAAGGGTGAGCCACCAGTGCCTGGCTAGTTGTGGGTATCTTAAAATAATGCTTTCGTTTGTCATACTTCAAAATGACAGTAGTTATTAGATCGAGATATTGTTATTTAAGGCTCTAATAAAGAAGCACACACATCGCTAGATCATTTTTTTTAAAGTATGTTGGTTACTGTATTTCACTGTAATTGGTTTCCTTCGTGATCCCTGGCATTTTATTTTATGCATTTAAGTAGTTTGGGGGGGGGGGCTTTTGGGGGAAGAGTTATTCTGAAAAATGGTACTCGGCGTGAAGAATGGTAGAGGAGTTTCTCCAGGGCTCAGGGAGGGGTTCTCACGGACTGGACACACAGACAGGAACGAGCGGCCAGATGAGCAGAAATGGATCTGTGCAGAGCTAATTCTGGGATTCAGGGCAGGGAGAAGTCCCTTACATTGCAGCCACCTGATGGGTGATCCTGGAAAGTCTTTATGGAGGAGGTGGCATTGGGTTTGGACCTTAAGAATTACAAAGGCTGGCGTGGGACCCAGCACGCCAGGCAAAGGGATCAGAGCAGAGATGGTGCGGATGAGTCCTGGGGACACCTGGCTGACAGGTGAGAAACTTTGAGGTGTGATGATGCAGGGCTTGTGCTAGAACTCAGGTCCTGTGTGCTGGCTGTGTGCTTATCCTGAAAGCTTATCTGTACGGCAGGCCTGGGCCTCAGCACCATGAACCACGCCCATGCCCGTAGACCTTGGAGCTACTGCGCCCAGAGACCCTCGACCACCTCCTAGGAAACTTATATTATGTCCTGAAAGAGCAGGGTTGACAGGGGATAAATTGTCCAGGAAGGCTGGAATGGGCTGTGGCTGTCTGCCAGGCGCCTGCCCAGCCACCTCACTGTCCCCAAAGCCACCCCCCACCCCTCCTCTGGAGAGAGGCGACATCATCAATTACCCGGGAAGAAAGGGCGCCAGGAGGACGAGACTGAGCTGCACCGGGAGAGTCGCCCTGGGCGCGTTTGGGCTCTCTGCCTGGCTGGTCAAGCCTGCCTCCCTGTGGTCAGCCTGCAGGCTTTCCTCTCCTACCCCTGGGTCGCCTTTGAACCCGGTGCAGGGAGAGCATCAGGTGATTCCTTGGGGGAAGATGGTGGGGAGCCTCCAAGAGGAAGGAGAGCCTCTGCTTGTCTGAGTCCGTGGCTGAATTCTAAGCACTTCACGTGGGATGTCTGCCCTCACCTCTCCATTTTAGTTTTCAGTCTTGGGAACTGATCCTAAGCCCTTGCATTTGTACTTTGTTTTTGAGATAGGGTCTCACTAAACTTTGCACCGGGTGGTCTCAAACCCACCATCCTCCTGCCTTTGCCTCCAAGTAGCTGGGACTACAGGTATGAACCATCATGCCCAACCCAACTTCCTTTTGCAGATCTGTCCTAAGCCCAGTCCAAGTGGGTGCCCAAGTAACCCTCCTACCAGCCCTGAGAGGGCGGAACTATTTTATCACATCTTACTGACAAGGTAAGAGGAGGGGCTTAGACTAGCCTGAGAGTCAGGGTTTGAGCCCAGTCCAAATCATCTTGGTTCTGAGTCGCCAGCCTGCCACACATGACAAGCAGACTCTCTAAAGAGCTTTGTGAGAGCCCTCTCTATTTGGTGGCCCCTTTCCTTCTCCCAGTCCTGCCTTGGGGGGTTCCCTCAGAGTTTAGAGACACCCCATCTCTTCATCACTAAATCCCCTGCTGTCCCTAGCCCACCTCCTCAAGGGAGCATGGCTGCCCGGTCTCTCTAATCACTGAAAAGTTAAAGGTCTTCCATGACTCTAGCCTTTGGAGAAGCAGACTGGATGCTAGCACTTCTTGAGGAATATGCACACATCCTCAGCCAGCCGCATCCTAACACCCTATGGGAGCTCTTGCTGTCACGTAAAGAGGTGAACTGTTCAACGCCAGCCTCCACCTTCTGCCAGAGGCCGACACATCTGGAAATCCATCTGGACCACAGGAGTGGAGTAGCTGGCAGGGTTAAGAATGACCCTGCAAGCTGGGAGCCGGTGGTTCACGCCTATAATCCTAGCTACTCAAGAGGCTGAGATCTGAGGATCGCAGTTCAAAGCTAGCTGGGTAGGAACATCCATGAGCCTCATATCTCCAATTAACCACCAGAAAACTGGAAGTGGAGCTGTGGCTCAAGTGGTAGAGTGTTTGCCTTGAGCTGAAGAGCTGAGGGACAGCGCCCAGGCCCAGAGTTCAAGCCCCATGACTGACCAGAGAGAGAGAGAGAGAATGACACTGTAGCCACTCACTGAGCCAGGAGGAACCAAGAGCCATCTAAGCATCTCCACTCGGCCAGAGAAGAGCACAGAGGAGGGCCAGACTCGAGTTCAAGGCCCAAGCCCCACTTCTACAGCTACACTCCAGGGATAATTGTAGCCTTTTTACCCAGCAATGACCTTTTCCTTAAGAACAGGCCTCTACCAGGCAGAGGGCACTGGCAGGGGAGCCCAGCAAGCCTGGCAGCGGGGCTTCAGAACACCACCTAGATGAACCCTAAACTATGGATGGCTCTCAGCAGAGAGAAAAACAGTGAGGTAAAGCCGCATGCTGGTGGCTCATGCCTGTAATCCCAGCTGGAATTAGGGATCTGAGGATCACAGTTCAAAGCCAGCCCAGCAAGTCTGAAATGTTTGTGAGACTCTTATCTCCAATAAGTAGGTAAAAGAAAGAAAGAAAGAAAGAAAGAAAGAAAGAAAGAAAGAAAGAAAGAAAGAAAGAAAGAAAGAAAGAAAGAAAGAAAGAAAGAAACCGCCAGACGTAGAGCTGTGGCTCAAATGGTAAACTGCTATCTAGCCTTGAGCAAAACAGCTCATGGACAGCAACCAGGCCCAGAGTTCAAGCCCCAGGACTGGCAAAAGATAACAATAATAACAATAACAATGAGTGAGATACAATTCCATGTCTATCTAGGAAAAGATCTCCAAGCCATCTCACTGACGGAAAGAAGCTGCAGAAGGATAATTTTAATTTTTGCCAGTCACGGGGCTTGAACTCAGGGCCTAGGCACTGTCCCTAAGCTTTTGTTATCAAGGCTAGCACTCTACCACTTGAACCACAGCACCACTTCTGGTTTTCTGGTTGTTAATTGGAGATAAGGGTCTCAAGGACTTTCCTGCCTGGGCTGGCTTTGAACCGTGATCGTAGATCTCAGCCTCCTGAGTAGCTAGGATTATAGGTGTGAGCCACCAGCACCTGTCTAGGATAAATAATTTTGAAAAGCATTTTAAACAGACTCATATATAGTCCATGGGTCAAAATGTGCATATGAAATCTCAAGATGGCACTAAGTAAAAGCACCCTGGAAATGCCTCCCTGCCCCCCTGTGGTCCTGCTCTAGAGACTAATTCAACACCCACCCGGCCTTCTATCAGACATGCTTAAGACCAGAGGAGACAGTGGATCGCCAGTTCTTACAGCCCTTGTGAAAAACAAGAAGGCAACCTACCAAAAGTTAAAAATCCATAAAAATGTCCACTTTAAATTCATAACATCTCCTTGTAAGTGCTATCCCTCAGTCAAACTCACAAGCCTGTAGGAATAGATATACCAGGATATTTTTATACCCCTGTGTTTAGCAAGGGGAAAATCTGAACAAAAGCCACATGCCTGAACAGGATGCTGATTGAATAAATTAAGAGCCAGTCTGTCTGGCTATTCTGAAGTGTGAGGTATAAGCACAGGATCCTGGTGCACCTGGAGGTGAAAATACATGTGGTTATTCTAGGATGTATGGGCTGCTCACCTGTCTCGGGAAAAGGAAAAAAGAAATGGAGACAGACTGAACTGAGTATAGTGACACACACCTGTAGTCCCAGCTACTCAGTTGGAGGATTTCCTGTTGGACACCAACCTGGGAAAAATTAGGGAGACCTTATCTCAAAAACAGAATAAGAACAAAAGGGCTTGGATGTATGGCTCAAGTGGTATATTGTGTATTGTCTAGCAACCATGAGACTCTGAGTTCAAATCCCAGGTCCACAAAAAACTAAAGGGGGGGGGAGGGGCAACTTCGTTTTTCAGCTTTCAGTCTGTAATGCTTAATTTATTTTTTGTACATGCCACTGAGCCACATCCCCAGTCCCAATCTGTAATGTCTGATTTTATTTTAAGTAAACAAATCATAGAATGCACTATATTTATGTATTTAAATACCAGATTGTAATGTAGGCTGCTGATAGTGGGGAAGGCTGTCGGAGGAAGGGAATATATAGGAACTGTCTGTGCATTCTCCTCAGCTTTCCTGGGAACCTAAAACGTGTTCTCTAAAAAAGTGAAGACTATTAAAAATAAAAATAAAATACAAGCTGGGCGCCAGTGGCTCATGCCTGTCATCCTAGCCACTCTTATCTGAGGATTGTGGTTCAAAGCCAACCCAGGTAGGAAATGCTGTGAGATTCTTATCTGAGGATTGAGGTTCAAAGCCAACCCAGGCAGGAAATGCTGTGAGATTCTTATTAACCACTAAAAAGCTAAAGTGGAACTGTGGCTCAAGTGGTAGCCCTGAATAAGAAAGCTGGTCGGCACTCAGGCCCAGAGTTCAAGTCCCAGAGCTAGCACACACACAAAGAAGTCTGAAAGAGCTTTAGAATAAACAAACAAACAAATGCAAGCCCAACCCCATCCCTCAGCAATCCACGTTCCTACATGTCTATCTCCTCAGACCTTCTATATTCTTGGGTAAAATCCTCAATTCCATCTGGTTCCCGTGGGAAGAGCAGGAAGGCAAAGCTACCCACCACCACCACCAACCCTCCCCCACCCCGCCCCGCACCACAAAGCTAGAACCTTCAAATAACACCTTCAAATAATGTCCCTTGCAACGTCCATTTATTTATTCCAGAAACCCACGCCCATAAAGTCCAGCTTTCAAGGACAAATCTGTGTCCTACTTATGGTTCTCTTTCTCGCCTCCAGGGTTGGCCAGTGCCTGGCAGAGACAAAAGGCTCATTACCATGTGTGGAGCCAATGGCTGCCCTTCAGATCACGTGAGCGTTTCTAAAAGCCTGAGGCACCATCTAGATATCTCTCTGGGGCCACTCACCTGGCCCTGAATTATAATCTCATCCACCTGTCTTTGTGAACAGCATCCGCTCCTCGGCAGGTGCTCCCGGGATCCACATCCTGACGTGTACCTCTAGTGTAGCAGCTCATACAGCTCCAGGACCACAGAGGCAGATATGCCTGTGTGAGCCAGGAAGGGGTAGAAATGAGAAGCAGGCCAGATCAGGGCAAAACCATGAAGTATGCAGGCCCAGCCCACTGGAGTTCTACTGACAGCCATTAGGACTACCAGATTTTAATGTCAAAGTCAATTATCTGTCCTGTGTAGGTAATAAATGCATTCATATGGGCTAGAAATGTAGCTTAGTGTTAGAGTGCTTGACTAGCATGCATGAAGCCCTGGGTTCAATTCCTCAGTACCACATTACACAGAAAAAGCCAGAAGTGGTGCTGTGGTTCAAGTGGTAGAGTGCTAGCCTTGAGCAAAAGAAGGTCAGGGACAGTTCCTGGGCCCTGAGTTCAAGCCCCAGGACGGGCAAAAAATAAACATAAATAAATTCATATGACTAAACACACAGCTGGGCAAGGATGTAGGTATATGCCTGTAATCCCAGCACTCAGAAGGCTAAGGTAGAAAGATCACAAGTTCAAGACCAGCCTGGGTGATACATCCATAGATGTGGTGGCTTTTTTGGGTTTGTTTTTTTTTTTTTTTTTTGTAAAGTGAAGCCACCTGTAACCCTAGCTACTCAGGAGGCTGAGATCTGAGGATCATGGTTCAAAGCCATCCCAGGAAGGAAAGTCCAGAAAACAGGAAGTAGTGCTGTGGCTCAAGTGGTAGAGCGCTTGTCTTGAGTGGCAGAGCTAAGGGACAGCACCCAGGCCCAGAGTTCAAGCCCCAAGATCAACAAACAAACAAAAAGAAAAAAAGAGAAAAAATGAGCCCAGTTATGATGGCTCAGGCCTGTAATCCTAGCTATTCAGGAGGCTGAGATCTGAGGATCTCAGTTAAAAGCCAGCCCAAGAATAAAGTCCGTGTAACTCTTATCTCCAGTTATTAACCACCAGAAAACCAGAAGTGATGTTTTGACTCAAAGTGGTAGAGCATTAACCTTGAGCAAAAGAGCTCAAGGACAGCATCCAGGCCCTGAGTTCAAGCCCCACAACCCTCTCCCCCCCAACCCCCCCACTTCCCCCCAACCCCCCACTCCCCCTCACCCCTGTGCACGTGCACGCGTGCGCGCACACACACACACACACGCACGCACGCACACACACACACACAGAGTGTGAAGGTAACACAAAGGCTCAAGGATTGAAATCTATACTTGGGGTGCCTCAAACCTCAAGGAACGGCTTCTAGACACGGAGGAAGCTCTCCTTGGCCTGCCAATGCCATCCCAGATGACAAGGCTAGAGGGCAGCCTGTCACTCAGCTCCAGGTGAGATGGCTGCGCAGTGTCACAGCAAAGCCCTGGCTTGGAAATCTGGAGCTGACCTCCACACAGCAAACAACTCCCAAAGGGGCCCTGAAATGATCTTTCTCAAGGAGTCACAAGTGACCATTTAACTTCTTCCCTCCTGGGGGAGAGGAGGATGGGGGGGGCAGGGCGGTGGCACTGGTTTTTCTAAGCCATTAACAATTGACATCTGTTAATCATTATTTGGCCATTTCTGTTTTGCTTTTCCCTGTCCCATTGCTCAATCCCCACACCCCCACCCCTCCCTCCCACCCTCACCCCCACACACACACACGAAAATTCCTCCAGGGACAGAGGTGATCTGGCCCAGAACAAACCCTGTGTGCAGGCAGCCATGAAGCCCAGACTCCCTGACACCATTTCCACATGGTGAGCACTGAGGAACAGAATTCACCCCTTCGCCAAGAGTGAGGGGTCCCCCTCCTAGCACCCCTCAGGCCCCACACTTGTGAATCCACACACTCTGCACCTGATTAGACCTGGCCCTTCATCTGCAAGGTTCAGAAACCTGCAGGCTGAACCTTAATCACTGAAGATAGAAGCAGATGGTTTCTGTGGAAAAGAGTGTGATGAGGGAAGGGGGTTTTGCAGACAGGGGCTCCACAGCATGGGGGTCCACAGCCCCGCTGGCTTGGTGAAGGCTGGCGGGGACCCTGAGAACAAGGACAGGGCCAGAAGGAGACAGTGACAGGTGCAGCTGGGCTCCAAGGCCCAGGGGCTTCTGTGTCCACTGGAAGGAGCTGTGATCAGAAGCACCTGACTGTGGGGCTGAGACATCAGTGACCTCCTTGAACAGGGGGTGTGTGGCCGGGGGCGGGGCAGGGGCGGGTATCTCAACCAATGGGAGAACTGCGGAGGGGAATGGGAACAGAGGGGGGTCAGTCAGGGTAAGCATGATAAGACTGGGAGTAGCCAGGGATGGGACCCCAGAGTAAGGACACATGGACAGATGCATTGGAGGCCCAGTGGGAGCAGTGGCTGGGAAGGCAAGCAGGGGCCTGGGGAGGTTGGCTAGGCCTGAACAATGATGTCATGGTGTCTTGAGCTCCTCCGTGTGCTAGGGCTTGAACTAGGGATCTGATGTGTATTGGTCATCTATCTACCCTCTGGGGTTGGTACTTCTCCCATTTTTCCAGATGGGAAAGTCAGCAAAAACCAGTTTAGTCATCTGGTCAAACCTAATTGTGAGACCCACCATGAAACATAGGCTGGCTAACACCAGCCACTCAGCAGCTGACTTTTTTTTTTTTTTGGTCACTTGTAGGGCTTGAACTCAGGGCCTGGGCACCATCCCTGAGATTTTCTGCCCAAGGCCAGTGCTCTATCACTTTAAGCCAGCTTTTGGATGGTTAATTGGAAATAATAGTCTCACAGACTTTCCTGCCTGGGCTGCCTTCCAACCTCAATCTTCAAATCTCAGCCTCCTGAGTAGCTGGGATTAGGTGTGAGCCACCCACCCCTGGCTTGGTTGCCATTTTTTAGTGGGGAAGGGTTCCTAGGAGCCTGAGACCACCAGGTAGAGACCTCTAACTACACCTCCAGAAGGAAGGGCGGGAGGGAAGGGAGTCTGGCCAGGCTCGAGGCCACTTCCTGTAGCAGCTGGCCCAGGCAACAGGAGTAGGAGCCGCCCATTTGGGCGGAAGGATCTAGAAGGCTGCAGCAGGGGGTCAAAGCCAGGAAGGACCTTTAGTTCTCATTCTGCCTTTAGGATCCAAACTTGGCAAACAATGACAAGCAAAAGAGATTGGATGAATACAAATTTTCACTGATGCTAAGTTTAGCACTCAGGGTGGGGTAGGTGCTGGACAGAGGACATGAAAACTTCAACTTCCAGCAGCCCTGTATCTTATTCTGGTCCTGGCTTTAAATTCTTCCTGCCTCCCCTCATGCCCTGAGCAGGCCCATCTCCAGCTGAGAGCCGATGGGAGCAGGGAGCCGGCTCCTTCACCTGAGTGCTCCCCACGAACACATCTGAGAAGCTCCCAACACCCACTCTGTCATCAGAGCAGAAACCTGGCTCACCACTCACTCCCTGCCAAAACAGTCACGGGGCCCCAGCTCCTCATTACTAAAATGGGGATGGGCATGCCACCTGATGCCCAGGCCGAAAGACATGGAAGAGAGCCACAAGGGCCAGGCCTCTGAGAAGGCAGTCATGTGACAATGAGCAGGACACCTCTGGTGCCCTATAGGCCTGGAGGTTCTTTTCCCTTGGTAAGGAAGAGTAGGGGGAGAAGGGAGAGGGACTCTGGTGGGAGCCACTCCCCCACAGCCACCCCCTACCAAGATGGAGGACGAAAGGGCTTCTAGGCCAGAGCTCTCATTGTTTGCAATTGGGGTCATTGGCTAGGAGACAGTTTCTAGAAAGGGTGTGCACGTGGGTGCACGCACACGAACACACACACACATACCTGGCTTTTGTGGGGGGCAGGTCAGCTGTGGGCTTGAACTCTGGGCCTAGGCTCTATCCCTCAGCTCTTCAGCTCAAGGCAAGCACTCTACCACTTGAACCACAATGCCACTTCTGGTTTTCTGGTGGTTTATTGGAGATAAGAGTCTCAAGGACTTTCTTGCCCGGGCTGGCTTTGAACCGAAATCCTCAGATCTCAGCCTCCTGAGTAGCTAGGATTACAGGCCTGAGCCACCCTGCTCTGCAGTCACAGGTGACCGCCCCACCCACCCTTCATGGCTTCTCCATTCCCAGGGGATAGCAGTGCCCTGGGTGACAGGCCCAAAGCCAGCACTTGAGCCTGCCCAGATGAAAACACCATGCTGACTTAAAGCAGCTGCTCCTCTTAAAGCTCTCCCAGAAGCTTCTGTTCCCAGTCCTGGGAGATAGCATGAGGGTCAAGGCCAGGGTCAGGCCCAAACCAATGCCCAGGACAGGACCTGTCAATAACAGACAACCTGGCTTTCCTCTCTTGGTGTCCCTATAGCAAACCTGCTCCCAGCTCCAGACAGGAGAGTGCCGTGCAACCCACGCACATTCATGCAAGAGAGAAAAATCCCCAGCAAAATGATGCATTATCTACAGTCACCGCCAGCCCCTACCACCCATCACCAATCATCACCGACAGGCAGCACTCACCGCCAGCCGCCAACGCCTTGGTGGGTACCCCCCTGCCTCAGTGCCAGCACCCTCTCCTAAGACGACATTCATGTGACTCTGAATTACCAAAATCAATTACTCCAAGGAGAAACTCAGACAGGCACTGGAGTAAAGAGGCAGCTAATTCCCTGTGGCAGGTAATTGCTCCCCTGAGGATTTCAGATAATAAAACAGGAATCCAAAAGAAGGCATCTCTCCGCCCCTCCACCCCTGAAAGGTGGGAGGAAGAATATACATGAATCAACAAGGGAAGTCTAGGCCCCCCTCCCAGCTTCCACAGTGGGACCACAGGAATCCCTGGGGCCTCAGGCTGGGTCCAGTCTGAATCTCTCAGGGAAAGAACAGGGCCTCGGGGCTCCGGTTGCTCAAGGTCTGGACACTTGCGTTCCAGGTGTGCTTCCCATCCCTCCACCAGCCCCAATTTCCTCCAAAGTGGGAGGGCTGTCTCCTGGCCACCTCACCCTGGCTACACCCATGAATGAAGGCCCTGCCTTCATGCGGCACACAAGTCACTGGTGCATCTGGAGCCATTTCAAAGGCCTTCAGGCCTTGGCCTCTTTAATTGTAACATGGGGAGATGACATCACTTTTTACATAGATAAAAGTGTTCTATAATAAATACCACATCTGCAAGAGTATGCCTGAGCCTGTCACCAAGAAGAAAGTGTTCATCCGGGTGCTGGTGGAACATGCCTGTGATCCTATTCAGGAGGCTGAGATATGAGGATCACATTTTGAAGCCAGCACAGGCAGAAAAGTCCATGAGACTCTTATCTCCAATCAACTACTCAGGAAGTGGCACTGAGGCTCAAGTGGTAGAGTACTAGCCTTGAGCACAAAAAGGCTTAGAGACAGCACCTAGGCAGAGATTAAGCCCAGGACTGGGAAGAAGACCGAGGAGGAGGAGCAGGAGGAGGAGCAGGAGCAGGAGGAAGAGGAAGAAAAGGAAAATGTCCTTATAGACAACTTATAGACAAAGGTTTAGAGTTCTAGGGTAAACAAAAAGCAAATTTCTTTTTTTTTTTTTTTTTTTTTTGGTCAGTCTTGGGCCCAAACTCTGGGCCTGGGCGCTGTCCCTCAGCTCTTCAACTCAAGGCCCATGCTCTACCACTTGAGCCACAGCGCCACTTCCAGCTTTTTTTGCTTATGTGGTGCTGAGGAATCAAACCCAGGGCCTCAGGCATGCAAGGCAAGCGCTCTACCACTGAGCCACCTTCCCAGCCCCCCACCCACCCACCCCCCCAAAAAAAGAAAATTTATTTACAGCAAGACTTCTCAGAGACTTTAACATCTCTAATGTGAAGCTGGACACTGGTGGCTCATGTCTATAATCCTAGCTACTCAGGAGGCTAAGATCTGGGTATCAAGATTGAAAGGCAGGGGAGTGGGGAGGGAAGGGATAGTAGGAAAAAAACAAAGGAGGGGGTAACAATGCTCAACAAGAAATGTATTCCTTGGGATGGGAAAGAGAAACAAAGGAGGAGGCTACAATGCTTGATAAGAAATGTACTCATTATCTTGCCCATGTAATTGTAACCCCTCTGTACAGTATTTTCACAATAAAAAATAAATAAAAATTTTAAAAAAACAAAACACCCAATTAAAAAAATGTATTCCTTACTCACATAACTGTAACCCCTCTTTATAGCATCTTTACAACAAAATACAATTAAAAAAAAAATAAAAAGATTCAAAGGCAGCCCAGGCAGGAAAGTCATTGAGACTCTTAAAAAAAAAAATGCTGGGCACAGTAGCTCATGCTTGTAATCCTAGTTACTCAGAAGGCTGAGATGTGAGGATCACGGTTCAAAGCTAGCCTGGGCAGGAAAATCCCTGAGATTCTTTTTTTTTTTTTTTTTTGGTTGGTCATGGGGAATGAACTCTGGGCCTGGGCGCTGTCCCTCAGCTCTTCAGCTCAAGGCTAGTGCCCTACCACTTGAGCCACAGCACCACTTCTGGCTTTTTTCTGCTGATGTGGAATCGAACCCAGGTCCTCATGTATGCGAGGGAAGCACTCTAGCACTGAGCCACCTTCCCAGCCCCATTCCTGAGACTCTTATCTCCAATAAACCACCAGAAAACCAGAAGTGATGCTGTGGCTCAAGTGGTAGAGGGCTCACCTTGAGCTGAAGAGCTCAAGGACAGCGCGTAGGCCCTGAATTCAAGCCTCAGGATCAGCACACCCACAATCTCTAATGTGGGTGGGTATTCTAAAACATAGTCAACAAGTAAAGTATGAGGTCTCTTCCCAGCCTCTTTTCTACAAAGCACTTTCCAGCCTTCCATCCATGCGACACACCTGGGCTGACAAAGGTTGTGGCTACTGAGCATACCAAGGGACCTGGGTAAGGAATCTAAGGGGAGTTGGGTTGAAAGGCAAGAGGAAATTTTTACAGAGGACATGGTGCCTGGGCTATGTGCTGAGGGGGAGGCACTCTGTGGGCAGAGACAGGGTAGGGGACATTCTAAGTAGCAGTCACTGCCCAACAGGAATGCAGAAGTAGGAGAGCCTGGGCATCGTGGGTGCTGCAGTCATCTTTTGAGAAGGAGGAGGGGGCTGGAAAGACAGGATGGGGAGGGTCTTGGAGTCAAGAATATGAGGAGGACTTTTTAACATCCTTGGGATGTTAAACAGAACAGCTTACTTATCACTGTTAATAAACCGGGTACCAGGCATTGTGGGAAGTAAAGTTCCTAACCACCACCATCACTCCCTCCTCCCCTGCCCCCCAGTACCCAGGAAGCAGCTTCTCTTGGGTCCTTTGCTTGGGAGCCACGCTAAGTGGCTATTTCAATTCACTCTGATACTTGGTAGCAGGGCAGGCATAGACAGGCCTGGCACATCCATTTCAGACCCATGCTCTGAGCCACCAGGCTATCCTAGAGTCACCCACACCATCAAAGCTTTCTCCCTGCACCTTGATTTTTAATTTATATTCTACTGGACAGCACACTTCCCAAATATGTACATAGATGATTCTTGTTAAATATTTCAAAGTCCATTCGTGAGTGGGCAAGAAGATGCCCAAACAGCAAATTGGCACTGGAAGAGACAGGTGGTCAAAGCCATCAGTACTATTTGCAAGCATAGGCTACCAAGCATGCTTGATTGATTTGGGGGGGGGGGGGCGGGTAAAGGGAGCAGGACTGTTCCAGGAAAAGCATCTCTCAGGAGAAGGAGGTCCCTTTATCATCACCAAATAATATGTCAATACCCATCTCCATCCCAATGAAGAAGGCCCCAGTCACCTTCCTGTCCCCAGGCTGGAAAGGAAGTGAACTTGTTTGCCTTACTTCAATTAGGTAATGAACTAGACAATCTGAGAAGAAATTCCAGCAAGGATATAAATACTTAAAAGAGGATGTCAGCCATAAACAGGAACTCAGGTGGAGGGGGAGGGTGGAGGAGGCAGGGGCAGGGAGGTATGTCCCTGAGCCAGGGTGGTTTATAATTACCCTGTGCCAGCTCAGTGATAAGCACTTTGCAAGCATTACCTCACATCAGGCTCAAAACAACTCGCTGATAGAGATGGCACGATTATCTCCACTGGATGGAAACTGAGGCCAGGTAGTGAAATTACCTGCCTGAGGGAACGCAACAGGAATGACAATTCCAGCCTGAGTCCCTCAGTTTCTCCCCCTGGAAAAAAAAAAAAAGCATACCCCAGATAGATAGACATAAGGGGCTCAAAGATCAGCTGGGCCAAACGGAAAAAGAAGAGAGGACTGGCATCCTGCATCTTCCAGTGTCTTGCCTGCCAGGCCCGGGGGGGCACTTGGCAGGCTTGGCTGTTTGCCTTTGGTGGGGAAAAGTCTTTTTACCATTCTATTGTTAGCAACCTGGGCAGCTGTCCTAGAGCTGACTCTAGCTCCACTTCCTCTGGGAAGCCCCACATGACCTGTGCCCCCTTCTCATGCTGTCTAAACCAATGCAGCCTGTCCAAGGGCTAAGAGCTTGGGTGGACCCTGTGAGGGGGGGAAAAAAAGGGTGGGAGGAGAAGAACCTCATCCAATCACCTCCCCTAGCATGATCTCAGCACACACCCATGACACCCCAGCAACTAGCTCCTCAGGAAGGAGGAAGGTGGACAAGGCCTGGTGAAGACACACTTAGGAATCTTTGTCTCTACCAACTCCTGTTTCCACCCATCATAGTCACTCCACTAAGAGCCCACTTTAAAGGCATAACTTCTCTGAACATTTATCCAAAAGTATTCCAGGAAATGGGAACATGGGGTTTTTGTTGTTGCTGTTATTGTTATTGTTAGTGGTGGTGTTTGTTTTTGCTTTGGGTTTTTTTTTTGGGGGGGGGCAAAGGGAAGTGTAGAAATGGAAGGAGGGTGAACAAATACAGGCATGGTATTTAGTATATACTTTGTAGAAAATGAACTATGTAGGTTGTGGGCAGGGATGGAAAGAGGAAGCAGGCAGAGCAAAAGGAAGGGGTAACATTGTCCAAGAAAAGAATCTACTCATTACCTGGCTTATGAAACAGTAACCTCTGTACAATACCTTAATAATAACAACAAAATTATATTTTAAAAAAAGAAGAAGAAGAAGCCAGGTGCCAGTGGCTCACACCTCTAATCCTAGTTACTCAGCAGGCTAAGACCTTAGGATCACAGTTCAAAGCCAGCCCAGGAAGGAAAGTCTATGAGACTCTTAATCTCTGATTAACAACCAAAAAGCTAGAAATGGCACTGGGGCTCAAAATGGTAGAGCACTAACCTAGAGCACCAAAGCTCAGGGATAGCACCCAGGCCCTGGGTTCAAGCCCCAGGGCCAGCACCAAGAAGCGAGGGAGAGGGAGAGAGAGAGAATAAAATGGCAAGATGCATACAAAAAGGACACATACTGATTTTTCAAAAACCCACATTTGGATACCTTCTTTACTTATTCATTTTTTAGGTCCAAGATAGGATCTCAAACTTGGTACCTGCCACTTTCGCTCATTGGCTAGTGCTCTACCAACAGTCGTGCCTCCAACCCCTAGACCACTTCTTGTATGGAAGATTTGGGGTCCCTGTGTAGTTTTGCAAGAAAAGTATGTCAATTCTTAGACCACTTAAGTCAGACCTTTTCCTCCCCAGAAGTGCCTTCATTGGAGGTAGAAATTTCTAGGAAAAGGAACTTTGGCCAGAGAAGACCACTGCCAAATGATCTTCCTAAAGGCCCTGGAAAGCGGAGTATACATCCTATGTAAGGACCAAGTGCTGGCATCTAGTACATGTCCCTAATGTGCAGTCCCGAATGGAGCTCTCTCCAGGTTTAATTTTAAACGAACAGACTCCCTATGGGGTAGGAACGGTTATCTCCAAATTACAGATGAGAACACTGAAGCTCAGAAATGAGGCCTGTACCTATGATCACCTGGCAGGTGCAGCAGTCAGGGCTCAAATCCAGGGGTGTGGGATGGACCACAGATGTGCACACAGGCACACAAGTGTGCGCACACATATACATGCACACACTGACCTCTCTGCTCTTCAGGCCTCCTCGCAGCAGAAATAGGCTACTTATTTTTCCTATCCCCCATGCCAAACTTAGAATTCAGTGACTACCAAGAAATACTAGATCTAAATCAACTCATTACCACCAGTCACTGTTCCTCTCAAGGTAAATGCAACACACACACACACACACACACACACACACACACACACACACACACAAACACACACACACACACACTAAAGGTACCTGCTGGAGAAGGTTGGAAAGTGACGAGATCAAGACAGACCGTGAAACCCTGTTTTCATGTGTGCCTGGATACCACTGAACCTGGACTCTTCTTTCCCTCATCTCTAGCCGCTCAAGAACATGGTTGGGGTATAGAAAAGGGCCTCTCATTCATCCTTTTCCCACCCTAGCCTGCTTGGTCACACCTGGTTTGTCTATATTGAGCCCTTCATAATCCCCAGGGAAGAATGGAGCAAGTTGGGGGCAGGGAGGACACAGAACAGAGTTGCCTGATCTCATCTTCAAACTTGACACTCAAACTCTCGCTCACTTAGAAAATAAGAGCCGTTCGTATTTTTGTATGTGTCTGTGCTGGTACTGGGGCTTGAACTCAGGGCCTGGGCACAGTCCCTTAGCTTTATTTACTCAAGGTGGGCACTCTATCACTTGAGCCACAGCTCCACTTCCAACTTTTTTGATGGTTCACTGAAGATAAGAGTCTCATAGGCTTTCCTTTCCAGCATGGCTTTGAACCATAATCCTCAACTCTCAGCCTCCTGAGTAGCTAGGAATACAGGCATGAACCATAGGAGCTTTGCATGAGCCGCTAGTATTTTGGTGACAGCCTGGAGAGGTTATGTGTTTTGCTCAGGCTCACACAGGCAGCGTGAGGTATGGCAAAGGCTGACATCAGGTTCTGGCCCACATCCAAGCTCTTTCTTGACATGGACCCCTCTCCCTCCTGAGAAGCTCTGAGCAGGCAAAGCCCACGTGCTTATCATACCCCAGTAGCTTCCCCGGGCCTGCAGTTCATGGTCAAGTACAAAGTCCCAGCCCACAGATTTGTTTTTCTTACATATACACACTCACAGATCAACAAGTGGCTCTGAGAGAAAGTTCCCAAACCTTGGCATCTTCACCCATCCAGAGGTGAGCGGTGACCTCACCGCGGTGACTAAGCCAGGGCTGACGCCGTGAGTCCGCGCTGTGAGCCCTTAGGCTTGGTGCTGTTGGCTCCCAGCCCAGGGAAAAGCCATGTCCAAAACCACTCGGTTCTCACAGAGCTGGGGATCCCCATCTTTGGGGGTGCCAAGAAGCAAAGTGGCTCTTCAAAGCATGGGGGGGGGGTGTTGCAGCCCAAGATAAGGAGGAGACTGGAGGTCCAGGTTTAAAAAAAAAACTGTGCCATGAACCTGTCACAAAGCTACAAGCAGGATGGGTGCTGGTGGCTCATGCCTGTAATCCTAGCTACTCAGGAAGCGATTCTGAGGACTGCGGTTCAAAGCCAGCCCAAGCAGGAAAGTCCATGAAATTCTTTTTTTTTTTTTTTTAGCCAATTAACCACCAAAAAGTCAGAAGTGGAACTGTGTGGCTCAAGTGCTATAGTGTCAGGCTTGAGCAAAAATAAGTCAAGGGAGGCTGGCAAGGTGGCTCAGTGGTAGAATGCTTGCCTTGCATGCATGAGGCCCTGGGTTCAATTCCTCAGCACTACAGCAGAAAAAGCCAGAAGTGGCACTGTGACTCAAGTGGTAGAATGCTAGCCTTGAACTGAAGAGCTGAAGGACAGCGCCCAGGCCCAGAGTTCAGGCCCCATGACCAATCATAAATAAATAAATTAATAAATAATAAGTTAAGGGACAGGTTCAAGCCCCAGTGCACGTGTGTGTGTGTGTGTGTGTGTGTGTGTGTGTGTGTGCATGCGTGCACACAAGTCTACCAAAGAGCAAACAAATACCTGCACGAAAGCTGTACCACACTGTGCCACATTACCCATAGTATCACGTCCCCCATACTTTTTGCAGAATGTGTGGCTCCTCAATTTTGGACCCCAATGGTCCTTTTCTGATCCACTCTCATTACTAACCTTCCCCCCCTCCCTGCTACGACTGGTTGCAGCCTTCTGAGGCTCCCTACCCCACCATGATCAATTCTTCCTGGAGCCATCCTTGGCCTTGTACCCATCTGGGATGCTTTGCTTAAAAGTCCATGCCAACAGCCTGGGAATTCCAACTGAGCTCTTCCTAAGAGTAAAGAACCCAGATGCCTATGGCTGGGGGACTGACTGGGTCCTGTCACTAAATCAGCAAGGGCCTGGCTACATGCCTCCCTATATTCAGTTTTAGATGTGGACAGCCCGACTTCCAAGGCCCATGGCAGCCAAGCCACTCAAGAGAGATAATGGAGCCCAAGGACTCCACACAACATCCAGTGTGACTTGAACCCAAGGGATTACGAAGGCTATTTTTAACTTCCCACATCCTGGCCAAAAAAAAAAAAAATCACACACCCTATCAGGGGCCTGAGGGAGGGGGGCATCCTTTGGGGAATTCTCTCCTCCGGGAAGCTTTGCCGGCCTGTCCCTCTTTGCCGGGAAAGCTGCCTCCCTCCCCTCCCCCTCCTTTTCCCTGCTCCCCTAGACCAGGGTCTGGCTAGGTCTGGCTGGGTTCTCACTACCCTCCAAGGAATGGCCTTTCTTGGGGGACTCAGTTGTCACCTCCTTTCCCAGCCTGGGACAACAAGCCAGGGTCACAACAGATGTTGAGAAAGATCACAGTCCTTGCTTCATTCACCACTGGCCATCTCCTCTCTCTCCCCTCCTCTCATAAGAAGGGTCCTGTTCCAGGGTCACCTAGAGGGTTCAACCATGTGCCACCTGTGCATTTTGGATGCTCCGTAAGTTGACAAGACAATGTTCAGGGACATCATAAGGACAGGAAGACACCCATTTGAGCCAGGAACTGGGGTAGGGGGAAATCTGGACACAAAGCCAAGCCATCATCATCTCTCTACTCTTACCCAGAATCCCTCACACCATGAGTCTATGATGGGTCTTCCTGGGCCCTAGATTTCATGACCAACAAGGAGATGGGAGCTTCCTATGAAAGACCAGACATCTAACTGCTTATCTCGCCCACCTGGACAGGTTGATAACTACACTCTTCTCTCTTTTTAGTTACTGATATGTATTAGATACTTGGTGATGCTGGGGGTCAAATCCAAGGCCTCACAGATGCCAAGCCAGGGCTCTATCCCTGAGCCACACCCCCAGTCCTGAATTCAGTCATAGCGACCTCATTACCACTGCCTCCCTCCTCACACGGCAGCCCTCCTGTAAGAAGTTCACTCTCATCAAAAGACAGAAGTCAGGAAGATGACCCTGACACTAGGGACTCAAGGGGGAAAGCTCCCTCTCTTCTCCATGCCCCCAGAACTGGTACTACCATGATCTGGCATTCTGCCATCTGCCAGGAGCACCCCAGAGAAGGCAGCTGAGACAATCTCCAGCAGCCTCTCTCTCTCTCTCTCTCTCTCTCTCTCTCTCTCTCTGTCTGTCTCTGTCTCTCTCTGTGTCTCTGTCTCTCTGTCTCTGTCTCTCTCTCTGTCTCTCTGTCTCTCTCTGTCTCTCTGTCTCTGTCTCTCTGTCTCTCTCTCTGTGTCTCTCTCTCTGTCTCTCTCTGTCTCTCTGTCTCTCTGTCTCTCTCTCTCTGTCTCTCTCTGTCTCTCTCTCTCTCTCGGCTTGGTTCAAGTGATCTCTATGTCCCAGAGCCTCGGTTTGCTGAGCACAGATCACAGGGAGACTGAGAGAGGAACTAGTTTATCTTCATTTGGGGGCTTTGGTCCTGTGGCTCCCCTTCTCATGGAGCCTAGAAGAGCCATGTGACCTCACGGTACCCCAGAGTCCCATCTGTGAGTTCTAGCACAATTGAATCAGCCTCTGCTGACCCTCCTTGAGCACCTCCCAAATGTTCTCTTGAATTCTAGACCTCACCAGGTCTAGAATTCAAGGTCTGGGCAAGGTTTGAAATGTGGAGTTCAGGCGGTAAGAAAGGCTGACAAGGTAGTTTGCCTCTTTCATCGGCTTCTAGACCTGTCCATCCTTAACATCATAAAGCCAGGAGAGTTTTTTTGTTTTGTTTTGTTTTTTTTAAGAAGAATCAGAACTGAACTCAGCTTCCCAGTCGCAGGTGGAATGCTTGCCCAGCATACACAACCACCTGGGTTTGAGCCCCAGCATGGTCAAAAACAAATAGTGGGTAACACATCTGTAATCTTAGCTACTCAGAAGGTTGAGATACAGAGGATATTAGTTCAAGCCCAGACTAGGCTGTCTCCAAAATCACCAACACAAATCAGGACTGGCAGCGTGGCTCACGTGGTAGATCACCAGTCACATAAACAAGCGGATTGAGCTCATGACCCTGAGTCCAAACCCCAGCACCAACAAAACAACAAACAAAACAGAAACACCACCACCAAAATCAGATCAAGAACAATCCACTGGAAGTAATCCACAGGAAGTCTGTGGGTGGGAATAAGAAAACCTTTATCAGGGAGGGAAGGAGAGGCCAGAGTTAGGGAAGGCTGAGGAAGTCTGGGGTTCAAAGAGACCCCTGACCTCCTCTCAGTCCAGCTCCTCCCGCTTCCAGTTGAAGGTCCTGCTAAAGCCAGCAGCAGGTGAACAGAAAGTCAACTGAGTTTGAGGCACAACGCATAGAAGGCCTGTGCATATTGTCAGGGGATCGGGGTTCAAGCACAACCCCACACCTTCCCACAGGTACATTTAGGGCTTTGGGCATGTCCCTGCAGCTTTCCAGACTCCAGTGGCCTGTGCCAGAAAAGGAATATTTAATAATTCTGTCCCTTCCTTGGGATCAAAGGAGGTAAATGCTCTCAGAGTCAGCAGCAGAGTTGAGAAGCTGGAAATGGGATACTTCTGAGACGCATGAAGAGGAGTCATTCACCCCAAAGCCCTCCAGCCCAGCTCCACCCAGCCGGGTCCCCCCCCCCGCCCCCAGAGCTGCCCTCCAGTGGAATGGGGAGCTGGTACCCATCTCTCTAGAATCTCCACTCTGGAGAAACCCAAGTACAAAGGCTTCAGCCAAGGTGCACCAGACCTTGTAGAAAGCAGAGGCCAGAGCCGTGGGGGGCACCTGGCTCCACCACATATGCACCTACGTGTGATCTCTTCACCAGGCTCCTCTGTTCCCCACGGCCGAAAGGGGGCTCCCACAGAGCAGCCACCGGCAGTTGTGGCCCCTATTGGTGGGTACATAGTAGGCCCATGGGAGGAAGGCCTAGTTCAGAAGTAAAGCCAAAACTCAAATTCCGACCTTTTGGGAAGCTGACTCTAGATTTCTTCCTGAGAGTACCTTAGGACTACAGCTCTCAATCTGTCTCTGGCAGGAGATTTTTCAAATCCACTTCACTAGGTCTGGAGTAGAGGCCAGGAGGATCTTGCATTTTAGCAGGTGCCCAGGGGCTTATGATAAAAGCATCCCAGAACATACCACAGGCTCAGCACTCCAGCATGTGCATGCTTGCACACTCTCACCCCACATCGGGGAACATGCAAGCAAGCATGGGGCAAGAGTAACAATTAGAAGCTGGGTGTCCACGGCTCACACCTCTAATCTAAGCTACTTGGGAGGCTGAGAATGGGGAGGATCAAGATTGGAGGCCAGGCCAGGCCAGAAAAAAAAGTTCACAAGTGCCCTTTCTCAACCCAGAGCTGGGGTCTGTGGTACAGCCCTGTTATCCCAGCTTCAATGAAAAGCTTAACATAAGTAGATCATGCTCAGACTTGCCCAGGCAAGAAGTGAGACTGGATCTCAGAATACTATGAATGAAAAACAGTGCTGGAGGTAAGAGGGCCTGGGTAAACCCCGAGTTCAAAACCCAGTACCACCAAAAGGCAAACCAAAAGTGATGGTTAGGGCTTTACAGACAGAAACTGGGCTTGGGGTACACCCCAGCCTCTAGCTATAGGAAATTGGGTATATCTAAACCTGTTGCTCTATTTTCTTCCTTCCTTTCTATACAAGAGATTGAATTCAGGGCCTCAAGCTTGCTGAGCAGGCACTCTACCACCTGAGCCATGCCCCCAGTCCCTTTTTTGCATTGATTCCTTTCATTGATTACTTCCAGAGTCTCATTTTATGCCCAAGGCAAGACTGTGCTGTGATCCTCTCACTTTTGCTTCCTTGTGTCACTGGAGAAGCCATCTCCTGCCACTGTACCCAGCCACAGCGTTTCCCTCCTAACCAGAATAACAGGTGAATGCCACCATGCCACACATGAGTTAAAATGAAATCTCACCAACTTTTATGCCCAAGCTGACCTGGAATCATGATCCATCTCCTCCTAGTTTTCTTTATTCCTTTTCTTTCCTTTCCCTTCCTCTCTCTTTCCTCTTTGTGATATTGGAGAGTAAACTCAGCATTCTGCCACTTGAGCCACACCTCCAGTTTGCAAACCTGTTTCTTTAGATGCCACATGAAGATAAGAAAAGGGTTGACCTCATGGGGTTGTCTTCAGGAAACCCCAGCACAGGACACAGCATAAACTCAGTAAGTGGTGCTCTGATCATTGCCAAACTCAGTTTCTGTGTGTGTGCACGTGTGTGTGTGTGTGTGTGTGTGTTGGATGCCTGAGGGAAGGAACAGAATGCCAGGCCCCTGGGGACCACAGTGAATACCTGAGCCAGAAAGAGATGCCTGGAGGGTTGAGCTAGGATCTCTGGGTAGATGTAACAGGGACACAGATTTCTGCTTTCAACAGGAAGAATGCTTTTTAAAAAACCAACTGGAGATGCCCGATCATGAAAGTAGCAGCTCTATGCAGTTCACAGTCACAAGAAGATTCTAGCCAGAAAGACTAGGGGATGCAGCCTGAGCGAGGGCTAGACGATTCCCTCTCCTCTCCTCATCATGCTGGTTAATTCGTTCCTTTGAGAAGGGAATGGGTGAGACCATGTTAAATCAGAGGCCTGCAAACCCACTAAAGGCACATGTCCCCCACAGGTGTGGGCAACGAACTGTGGCTTGTAAGCCTTAATCAATCCCCCTGCTGTTTTTTTTTTTTCCTTTTTTCTTTTCTTTTCTTTCTTTTTACAGAGCCCAGAGAAGTTAGAAAAGTTGCCCTAGGGCACACAGCTAGTGAACAGAGGTGTGTGTTGGGGGATGGAGGGGATTTGAACTCAGATTCTCTGGGCTCCAGAACTAGGTGTTTGCTTTTTAATTCTCAAATGGATGGTCTTAGTTTAAAAAGAAGAAAGAAAAAGGAAGGAGTGAATCTTGTTAAAGGTTACTTACAACGCTTTCTAGTGGTGAGCAAACTAAGAAGTTTGGAACGATCTCAATCTTCTCCTAGCAGGTATTTCCCCCCCCACACCCACCATAAATAAACCCACCCATAAATAAAATCCAGGAGCTTGAGGTGGGGGGGGGGGGGGGGAGGGCGGCAGAGGAGTGTCAGGCACTGCCCAGATAACTCAGAAGAGTAGAAACCAGAAAAATCTCCCAATCCTGCCCATCAGACTGGGAACTGGAAGCTGCGGGGGGGGGGGGGGGGGTGCTCAGAGCCTCTTCTCTATAGTTCAGGGGGTTCTCCTGGCGGGTGGGGCCTCCAGCAGGCCAAGAATGAGGGAAAAAAAAAAAAACAGACGTCAGTCACCTGCCTTCCGAATAACGGAGGGCGCCCGGCCCTAGGCAACAACTTGGGGGTGAGGCGATCAGGTGTGAAGTTGTAGGAGCTCACTGGAGACAAACCCCACCACACACACACACACACACACACACACACACACACACACACACACACACACACACACACACACACACACACACACACACACCAACTCCTGCCAGCTACCGCCCCAGCTCTGCCCGGTGTGGCCAGAGACAGAGGCCAAAGGCACAGCAAAGTTTAAAGGGTCAACGCATGGCGCAGGACGGGGGGGAGGGGGGGAGCCCCGACCCAGTCCTGTCCCCCCCCCGCTCCCCAGTACTTCGCATCAGAACCCCAGATCCGTTCGAGCCCCAGGATCCCCGCAAACTGCCAGGGCCCTCCTCAACCTGGCCAGAGATCACTATTTTCTTTTTGAATCCGGTTTTTTTCATTTATTTTTACCTTTACGCGCCGGCCTGGCCGCGGGGCTCTGCCATCCCAAAGGCGCCCGGGCGTCCCCAGGCCAGGGTCGCCAGGTCTGCGAGTCGCCGTGTCTCGGGGTCCCGGGCCCCCAGGGCGGCGGCGGCGGGAAAGTTTCCGTGGCGCCGGCCGTGGTGTGAGCGGAGCGGGGAGGCCGGGCAGGAGCGCGCACGCTCCGGCGGGGCTCCGCGCCTTCCGCGGCCGTCCCCCGGCCTCCCCCGGCCTCCCGGCTCCCCCGGCCCGCTCGGCCCGCTCGGCCAGCCCAGCCCCGCCAATCGCAGGCCCCCGCCGCCCCGCGGCTCCGCCCGCCGCCCCGCGGCCCCAGCCCAGCCCCGGCCCGGTGGGGGCGGAGGGGGAGAGGAGGGCAGGGGCGGGGCGCACCTGTTGGGTCAATCGGCCCCCATCTCCACCCTCCCGCCCGCCCACGGGGATCCAGGCCGGGCCGGACACGGGCCCCCCCACCTCCGCCCGTCCCAGAAGGTCAAAGATAAAGACACACACACACACACACACACACACACACACACACACACACACACACACACACACACACACACACACACACACACACACCCCCGCAGCTTCACCCCGCGGCCACCCCACCGCCCCGCGGCGCCCCTCCTCAACTTCCCCGTGCGTCCAGCCTGGGTCGCCCACCAGACTCCAGAAACTCGGGAAGAGGAAGGTACCCCCGCACCCCACCCACGGGAAGCCCCCGCGGACTCCCCCCCGCGCAGCGGTGCGCCCCAGAAGGCCCCCCTCCCCACTTCTCTGCAAATGCTAAAGCTTTCCCACTTTATGGTCCCATTCTCCAGACAGGCACACTGAGGCCACAAAGGGCGCGGGGAGTGGAGACCGCTTTGGGGCGCGGGGGGGAGGCGGGGGGTACCTGGTGGGAGAGGATAGCGATCTTCCCAAACTTCTTCATTTGCTACGTTCGCCAGGAGCCTCGGTCCCTGCAGCCCGGGCTCCCTCGGGCCCCCTCCCGAGTCCCGGAGTGGAGGGGAGAGGAGGGGAAGGAGGATCGGGAAGGAACACGAGCCCACCCTCTCCGCGCCCCCCCCAGCTCCTCCGGGGCGCGGGGAAGGGGCGCGGGCACGCCCGCCGTGCGCCCCGCTTACCTCGGCAGAGCGCGCCGGCCGGAGGCCCCAGCAGGGGCAGCGAGGCCCAGGCCAGGGCGCGGGAGGCCGCGCCGCCGCCGGCTCCCATCCCGGCCGGCCCGGGCCGGGCCTCGGCTCGCGGGCCTTCCACCCTCCGCGGCACCTGCGGGGCCAGTGCTTGTTCTCGGGGGGGAAGGGGGACCCCGGCCTTGTGGGGGGGGTGGGGAGGGAGTTTGAGGGGGTGTCGATCCCCAGCCGGGCCCGGGGCGGGCGTGGTGTGCCGGGCCCTCCTGGGATCCTCGGGCCGTCCCGGGCTCGGACTCCCACGGGTGTCTGCCTGCCCCGGCTCCGGGGCTCCGGGGCTCCGGCGGGCTCGGGTCGCCCAGGGCAGGGCGCTATTTTTAGCGAAGAGCTGCTCTCCCAGTCGGACAGACAGAACCAGTTAATTCGGCCACTTGGGCAGGGCCTGGCCGGGCAGGGGAGCTCCCCGGAAAGGCGGCCGCGGCTCGGCTGAAAGCTGATCCTTCGCATTCCTGCCGGGCGAGGCGGGAGGGCGGGCGCCCGGGAGACCGCCTCTGATTCCGGGGGGAAGCCGGCGTCCTTGGGGGGCCAGCGCCTGGGCCCAAGTGCGGGCCCGGAGACGCACCCCTTGAAACCGGCTCCGATTCCTCTCGCTGACCTCGAGCCTCTGACAGTGCCCCAGAACACGGAGCACCCCCACTTCTTACGGGTCTCCAGCACTTCCCGACCTGAGCCCTCCAGCCTCGACACGAAAGTGGCGGAGCAGCGGTTTTGAGAAAAGATCAGATACGGGGAGCAATAAACGCCTTCGGGATTTGGACACTACAGCGAGTACCTTTTGCAGTCTGGAAGAACCCTAAAGCCAGCGCTTTCTGGCCCTCGGCAAACCTTTTCACCCTTTCTACAAAATGAAGCATCAGACCCCCCCCATCCCCGCCCCCAAGAAGGAATAGTGGAGAGACCCCTTTGTAAACCAAAGCACTACACCCACATTCCAGGAATGAATGAACATGCAAAGGAGAATTAAGATGTGACTGACTCCCAGGAAGCCCCTGGCTCTTTTGAATTAAGGGAGGAGCCTAAGGAGGTACAGTGGGAATGTGAGGTGTTGGACCAAGGTTAGTAGACTAAAATAGATGTGTTAAAGATAGACCCACACATGTATGGAAACAATATTAGACAGAGGTGGCACTTGTAGGTCAGTGGGGGAAAGGGGGGACTCATCTATAAATGGCTTTGGAGCAATTGGATATCCGTGCTAGGAAAAAAAAAAAGATGAGATGGAATTCACACCTCACACCATGTGCAGAAGATCAATTTCAGACGTATTGACAACTTAAAACACCAAAAATAAATTATAAGAGGGAGGATTTCTGGAAGAAGACTCAGGAAGTGCAATCTATCAAGAAAAAGATGGGAGTTTAACTGAAATGCAAAAATCCTGTTAGCAAAAGGAGATCTGGGCAAAGCAATAGTCAAAGACACAAAGGCCTTTTACAAATCAGTATTCAAAAGAAACAGTAGTAGCCCTAGTAGCCCGCCCAGCACCAGTGGCTCAGGCCTGTAATCCTAGCTACATGAGAGGCTGAGATCTGAGGATCAGGGTTTGAAGCCATCCCAGGCAGGAAAGTTCATGAGACACTTTCTCTCCAGTTAGCCACCAAAAGTTTGTTAAAAGCCAGAAATGAGAGCACACACACAAGAGAAGGAAAGGGCTTTTACCCTTTTACACACACACACACACACACACACACACACACACACACACACACACACACACACACAGCACTGTGCCACTAAGTTATACCACCAGCCTCCAAGTTTCCAAAGCTTTATTACAAGGCACAGAGCAAATCTGATGTGGGCCCACCTAAGGTCCAACCCTGCTCCAAACTTCACTTGCCTTATTTTAATAACATTCATCACGTCTAACTGCTCCACGCAAAGCCTGGCTGGGGGTGGAGTGCAAGTCATCCTGAAGAACATGAATAGCTCCCTCCCCAGACTCCACTGGGGTTTTTCACACCCTAGTTGCACCTGGCTGATCCCTGCTCCCACACAGCCAGGCCTCCAAGCCCCCAGCTCTCTGTTGCCCTTGAATTTGCACAAACTCTCCCCTAGGTCTCCTAGTGCTGTCTAGCAGACATTCCAGCCCAGGAGAGCCCTCTGGCACTTTCCACCCTCTCTCCGGGCAGAATACCTCCACCCTTGGTTGTGGGGCTGTGTCTTGGAGTGCACTGAGTTATTCCAGGTCACAAACCTTGTGTGAGCCCCTGCACAGGGCCTGGACTTCAGAGGGTTTGTTAAACAAATGGAAGAGTTGAGTGCTTCTGTACCCAGGAACCGAAAGGGCTCAAGCCAAACTAGCCAAAGGAGAGCCAGCCCTCTACCAGTGTTCATGGAATGTTCTCAGCTTGGGGGTGGGAGAGAGTTGTGCCGCACCTAGGTTGAGCCACTGGCCAACTGTGTAACCTAAGGCACCATGACATGTAACTGAGCCTTGGTACCAGAGTTTGAAACAACCAGAAAGGGACTAGAGTTTAGGGCAAGGAAGTTAGGATGGGGACTCAACCTGATCACAGATACAGAATGCACGGCCCTGTTCTCAGCCAGGGGACAGTTATGTAAACATTAGCCAAGAGGAAGATCACTGCAGGAAAGGGTCAAAGGAACCCAGTTGGGTTATTGTGTATGCTAATAGCGAAATACAAGGGTGTTTACCAGTTCTGAACCAAGGCAAGTGGCCCAGAGGCTGGCTGGAAGCTGGGAGGGTAAGAGGCATGCTCCAAGTCGGTCTCCTAGGGTCCTTCCCCCTCTCCCCTCTCCCTGCTCCCACTCTGTCTCCCCACAGCCCAATCTGTTCTCACACATATCAGAGGGACCCCAATCTGGGTCTGTCTTTTTCCTTGCCAGCTTCCATCTGTAGGGGTGACAGAGCCTGTGGCATTTTCCCCAGGGATATGTCTGGAATGATTTGCCAAATGCACTGGCTGCGCTGTGTCTGTCTAGCTGATACATGCATATGATAATAATAATAGCACACACACATATATGTATGTGTCCACTTGTGGGCGGCTCCCGCTGAGACAGTGCCCCGGCCCCGGGCCTGCGGATGGGTGGCCCAGACTAGCTGATGTCACACATGTGGCATGTTCAAATAAACCCACAATGTGGACAGGGCTGTGTGGTTTTCTCCTGCCTCCAAGGTCCTGATAGCACATTCTGAGCTAATGAGACAATCCCCTTTGAAGTAGAGTATGATCCTGATGACATCTGAGCCACCCCTGCAGATGGTCATGCAGGGCTAGAAACCCACCCGGCTTATGGTCTGCCATCTTTCTTCATGACTTTCAGGAACGCCAATGGCTTCCTGTCAGTAGCAGGGATGTTCTTCCCTCTTATCGATGGCTCTGGATAACCTTCCCTCATGGAAACTTCTGCTCCTGGCATCTCCCCTTCCCGTCCCTCAGGCTCTCTACAAGTCCTCTGGTCACGTCTTCCCCTTAGCTACCTTATCTTACTCCCCTGAGGCTGTAAGTCGCGGAAGTTTCTTTATGTCTGAGGATATGGACAAGCCAGTTTGTGTGCTTTGCCAAATGACTTGGATGTACTCTCTTTTCATTTCTCCCAGCTACCTCTAAGTAAGTTCTCGTCCCAGCTCTTTCCACTGGAAGAAACAGAGGCTCCAAGAGTGCAAGCAACCTGCAGGAGTTTACACAGCATGTCAATGGCAGAGCCTGTCCTCAAACCCATGTCTGTTTGATTCTGGGCTTTGCACTACCCTAGTTGTGCTTCTGGTGTGTTATCATAGTACATAAACTAACCAGTAACCTCATCTCTCACCAGGCTGGTGGGCCTTTCCTTCATGATGGAAGTGAGGTGCAAACCCTGCTTCTGCTCTGAGATGCTTGAGAGTAAGGAAGTACCTGACAGCATGAGGCTGGAATGGGCCACTAGGTGTGTGGGAAGGATGAGGTGCTACTCAACAGGAGAATGGTTTCCGTTCCCAGGGCGGGCCTGCACAGAGGGGTGCAGCCCTGTTGGAGTCTAACCAGGCCTGGAGCTTTGTTCTGCCTCTGCAATTTCTCTCACACCTACCCCTGCTGTTTATGGATTCTCCAACCGCCTAAGTCAAGGGCCTGGGCTGGGGTCACAGGTAACTAGAGCAGGCACAAGGGAAAGACACAGGCCACCGTGCCACCAGGGTACCTGGAGCAATCCTGGGTGCTGACCAAATGGCCTGCATGGGAAATGATCCTACTAGCTGCCAAACATGATGGCTAGGACAGAGGTGTAGCCAGCCTGGGAGGGAGAAGGGGCTCCAAGAAAGGTTTCCAAGGAGATGACTTGGTGTGGTCTTAACGGAGCAGTTGGGGGGGGGGGGGGGAGGAGACAGCTAGGCAAAGAGGAAATTGCAAAAAAAAAAAACCATGTAATAGCCAGGTGCTAGTGGCTCACGCCTGTAATTATAGTTATTCAGCAGGCTGAAATCTGAGGATCAAGGTTCAAAGCCAGTCCAGGCAGGAAAGTATGTGAGACTCTTATCTCCAATTAACCAGAAAAAAAAAAAAAAGCCAGAAGTGGAGCTGTGGCTCGAGTGGTAAAGCCTTAGCCTTGAACCCTTGAACAGAAAAGCTAAGAGACATCTAAGGCCCTGAGTTCAAGCCCCAGAACTGGCACACACACACACACACATACACACACACACACACACACACACACCAAACAAACAAACAAAATGGTCCAGTGTGCTCTGGGAATTACAAACAATGGTCACTAGGCTCAAGTTAAAGGGCAGCCATGAGAAAACTAGGTGGAGGGGGGACGGGGGGGGGGGGCAGGCAGAGCAGTTACAAAAAGCAGGGCCAGGGGCTAGGAAGGTGGCTCAGTGGTAGAGCGCTTGCCTTGCATGCCTGAGGCCCTGGGTTCAATTCCTCAGCACCACATAAGCAAAAAAGAAAAAAGCCAGAAGTGGCACTGTGGCTCAAGTGGTAGAGCGCTAACCTTGAGCTGAAGAGCTGAGGGACAGTGCTCAGGCCCAGAGTTCATGCCCCATGACCGGACCCAAAAAAAAAAAAAAAAAAAAAAGCAGGACCAGGTTACCAGGGCCCTGAGTTCCAGGCCCAGGAGCTAGGACTTTGGAGAGGTTAGTCTAAGAGATTCTAGGCAGGGAAATAGAGTAACTTGTCAATCAATGTGTGTGTGTGTGTGTGTGTGTGTGTGTGTGTGTGTGTGTGTGTGTGTGTGTGTGTGTGTGTGTGTGTGTGTGTGTGTGTGTGTGCCAGTCCTGGGGCTTGAACTCAGGGCCTAGGCACTATCTCTGAGCTTTTGTGTTCAAGGCTAGCACTCTACTACTTGGAGCCATGCTCAGCATTTTTTTTGTGGAGTTTTATTTTTGCTTTTGTTTTTTGGTGGTTTATTGGAGATAAGAGTCTCGCAGACTTTCCTGCCTGGGCTGGCTTTGAACTGTGATCCTCAGATCTTAGCCTCCTGAGTAGTCGTCAGATTTTATTCAGACCTCTGAATCTGGAGGAGGGGCGTAGAGTTACAGGTACCAGATTAGAAGCCCATTAGAGATGAACAGGATCGCGGTTCAGAAGGTGGCCACAACACACAGAGAGCTGGGAAGCCTGGGAGGGTGGTGTCTGGGGCTGGAAGATGCTATGACAGACAACTTCTAGAATAAAGAACTTCCTCTTCCTGTGGAAGGCTGCTGGGTGGCACCCTTCAGTGTCAGTGATTTGGGATTGCTCTGTGACAGACAGTCACCTCATCAGAGGTGACAGTCCCTTTTCTGGAATGTTCTACATCCAGTGGCTGGTCAACCCAGGAAAAGAATATTCTGGATAACTCTGAAGGGTCTTCCCTAGGCCACCTTTGGTGCCTGGTGATGAGACGGCAGGACAGGTCAGCCATCAGACGCTGAGCCCAGTAAATCTCCTCACGAACTTCCCATGTAGAGCCCCCTCCTGCAGCCCCACAGGGCACCAGAAGGACCCCACACACTTGCTAGGTACTCTGGCCTGCATACATGTCCCCAAGGAGTCAGTGACATTGAAACCAACAGTGACGGAGGCTAAGTCATCCTCAAGGGGACAAGCCAGGTCCCAGGAGAGGCAGAGAAGCTGGCACAGGCTAAGACAAAGCAGATACTGGAGCCCATTTGGGGTTCAGATGGGATCAGGAAGTAGAGGGAGTAGAGGTCTTAATGTGTTTCCCCTCTGCAGCCAGAAGGAAGATTGTCTTCAGAAACAACAAAAAATAAGGGTAAGTAGTAAAATGGTTGTATAAGAAAATATGCAGGGGCTGGGGAGGTGGCTCAGTGGTAGAGTGCTTGCCTTGCATGCATGAAGCCCTGGGTTCGAGTCCTCAGCACCACATAAACAGAAAAAGCCAGAAGTGGCACTGTGGCTCAAGTGCTAGAGTGCTAACCTTGAGCTGAAGAGCTGAGGGACAGTGCCCAGGCCCAGAGTTCAGGCCCCATGACCGGCAAAAAAAGAGAAAAAGAAAATATGCAGGGCTGGAAAGTTGGCTCAGTGGTAAAGTGCTTGCCTTGCATGCATGAGGCCCTGGGTTCCATTCCTCAGCACCACATAAACAGAAAAAGCCAGAAGTGGCGCTGTAGCTCAAGTGGTAGAGCGCTATCCTTGAGCTAAAGAGCTAAGGGATGGCACCCAGGCCCTACAACCAACAAAAAAAATGCAGGGTGTGGTAGTTCACACCTGCAGTCACAGCCACCAGGAGGCCCAGGAAAGAGGATCTCAATTTTGGGGCTGGGCTGGGCTACACAGTGAGACCTTGTTGTTATTGTTTTTTGTTGTTTTTGTTTTTTTATTTTTGTCTGTTGTGGGGCTTGGTCTCTGGGCTAGTCACTGTTCCTGAACCACATGAGCCACAGCACTACTTCTGGCTTTTTGGTGGTTAATTGGAGATAAGAGTCTCATGGACTTTCCTGCCCAGGCTGGCTTTGATCCACGATCCTCAGATCTCAGCCTCCTGAGTAGCTAGGATTACAGACATGAGCCACTGGCACCTGGCTGTTATTGTTTTTTTTTAATGAATAAACAAACAAAAAAAGAAACACAAGAGAAAGAAGCTGGAGGAAGGGAAAGATGAGAAAGAAGAGGAAGGGAAGAAGTAGATGGAGGAGGAGAAATATACATGTATTTATATAACAATGAATAACTTGTGTTGTAGTACATCTAATGCAATATTTGGGACATACTTATGCTAAAAAGCTGTTTCCTTCCTCCCATCCGGCCGACTCGCTCCTTCCCACCATTGTCCAACCCTCAGGTCCTCCTGAGTCCTTCGGTGTTCTGATCTTCAGCCTCCCTGTCAACCTGGCCCTCCCCATCTGTAGAAGCTATTGGCTCTGACCCTTTTCCCACTGGCTGGGCAGAAGTGGCCACGTCCATTGCAGTCTCACCAAGTCCCGGGGCAAGTCCTTTCCTCTGAGAATCCATTTCCCTGTCACCAAAACGGACACAATTCTGTCTCTGCCTCACTGGATCTAGACAATATCCAGAAAGCATATATATTTTCCTCCTCTTTCTCAGCCTACTAAGTGCTGGGATTACAGGCATGCACAACCACACCCCACGCCTGGTTCAGACACACTCTTAAATGTTGGTGCTCACCCTGCCAGTGGCCATAGCCCTGCCTAGCACACACAGGACACACTCACAGATGTTTGCTCAATTGATGGACCCAAAAGTACAGAGCTTCTACAGTTTAACTTACTTCGCAGAACTTTGACAAATTCAATTTCCCCTACTAAGATGATCTGAAGAATGATGTCTATCACAGTAGTTCTGATTGCTTAAAGATTTCTTCCTAATTGACAAACGGGCCATACCAGCACCCTCCAGAAGGTCTCCTTTGGAGTCCAGCATGGCTCTCAGCCTCTTGATCTCTCTCTGTTTCAAGCCCTCCCCCTCCCACACTACCAAAGGTGATTTCTTAGAGCCATTAGCATAATTACCTAAATACAATGCTATAGCGAAACGATTAAATGAGCCTGTGATTTCTGCACAGTTATTTGTCTCAGGTAAGTCACCTGAAGTTCAATCTGCCATCAGGATTCACGGCTGCCTTCTCTAATCATAGGGAATTATTTTGCTAATAACACAGGTACCTTGATCTAATTTAGTTTTAATGCCAGGAGGTACCCTCTCCGAATAATCAGCTTCGGGGCAATTCTAATTTCCAGGTTTGTTACACATTCTGGAGAGCAGATTCAATTCAAAGCAGCTAAAGTTACTTCTTTATCACCCCAAATCATCTAGGGGCGAAATGGATCCCACCTCTGCATGTTTATTGCAAATGCAGAGAGAAGCCCAGCACAGTGGGCCCACAGCGACCCAGGGCAGGCTCCAAGCCCAGGGAAAGGACCAGGTCAACTTCAGTCCATCAAACATTCCTTCCAAGCATCCCTAATTTTTCTTAAATTTATCCATTATCTCACTCATTCTGTGTGTGTGTGCACACGTGTGCATGCATGCATGCGTGTGTGCATATGCACGCATGCGCATGTTGATACTAGGGCTTGAATTCAGGGCACTGTCTCAGCGTTTTTGCTCAAGATTGGCACTCTTCCATTTCAGCCACAGCTCTACTTCTAGTCTTGTGGTGGTCACTTGGAAAGAAGAATCTCACAGACTTTCCTGCCCAGGCTGGCTTCCAACTATGATCCTCAGATCTCAGCCTTTTGAATAGCTAGGATTACAGGTGTGAACCACCAGCACTGAGCTGTTAGAAAAAAAAAAAAAAAAATCTGCCCTACCGGGAAGAGTCCAGCTCTTTCTCTCTGTCCTATTTATCCCTTTCACCGCAAGATAGGGGTGGTGTTTGCTAAATTTTATTAACTAAGAAACAGAGTCCCCAAGATCAATATTTAGCCAATGTCAACGAAGTAAAGGGAGAAGGAGTCAGGACTATAATCTCCCAGATCCTGATTCTCAAGCTTGGTGCTGCCTTGGCCAAAATTGGGGAATCTGGGAAAAGTGTTTAGCCAGCTTTGGCAGAAGCTGGGAACAAAGTAATTAACGAAGTGCACGGTGACCGCTCAGCCGTGTTCTCTGTTCCCAGCTTCGGGCTAAAGCCTTTCCCCCAGCCCCCACCCTTTGCCCCAGAAACCAAGTGTCCTTTGTTGTCATTTCGTGTTACCAAACAAAACCTACTTTCAGATTCCTATTCATGCACTCATATGTTTATGCTTTCAACAGAGAGCGGCCTGGCTGGGCAGGAAGGGCGAGGAGGTGGGCGGGTCCCATCCTCCCGGGACATGGGTGGGCACCCTTGGGCCTCTCTAGGCCTTTTCTACCCGTCTGTACAAGAAGGGAGGGGCTAGGACCAGTGCTTCTTCAACCAAGGGAGCCACAAGCTCCTTGTTTCAAAGGGCAGAAACTGTCAAGTAGAAGTAAGCTGTCAGTTTAGGGAAAGGAAGGGGTTCTCCTACCCAGCTCCCCCCAACCTCTCTCTCTCTCTCTCTCTCTCTCTCTCTTTTTTTTTTTGATCAGTCATGGTTCTTGAACTCTGGGCCTGGGTGCTGTCCCTCAGCTCTTCAGCTCAAGGTGAGTGCTCTACCACTTGAGCCACAGCGCCACTTCCAGCTTTCTGGTGTTTAATTAGAGAAAAGAGTCTCGTGAACTTTCCTGCCTGGGCTGGCTTTGCGCCATGATGCTCGGATCTCAGCCTCCTGAGTAAGCTAAGATTATAGGTGTGAACCACTGGCGGCATCCCCTGTGTCACTGATGTTGGTGGCATCAGGGCCCCAGCTTAGAGGATTCTGTCAGCATGCTGTCATTACAGGGGACTGAGTCCTGTAGACACTGTGTCTTGTGTCCATGTTCAGCCCTGGCATGTTTCCTAGTGGCCAGGACAGGGCCCGCCTACACTTCCATGTCTGCTTTCTTCCCTTTTTATTTTTTTATTTTTTTTTTATTTTTTTATTTTTTTTTTTTTTTGTCGGTCGTGGGGCTTGAACTCTGGGCCTGGGCGCTGTCCCTCAGCTCTTCAGCTCAAGGCGAGCGCTCTACCACTTGAGCTACAGCGCCACTTCCGGTTTTCTGGTGGTTTATTGGAGATAGGAGTCTCACAGTCTCTCCTGCCCGGGCTGGCTTTGAACCGCGATCCTCAGATCTCAGCCTCCTGAGTAGCTAGGATTACAGGCGTGAGCCACCAGCGCCCGGCTTCTTCCCTTTTTAAAAGCACGTTTTTATCTTCCCGCTCTCCCTCCTCAACCAGCACTCAGGTCACTAGTTTCTAGGGAAGCCTGTGGCTGGAGAGACCAGACAGACCCGGTGTGCCTCAGGTCAGGGCCTACACAGCAGACTGTTAAGGTGCACATTCCTGGTGTTGTCACTGTTGCTAAATCACAGAAGGCTTCCTGGAGGCAGTAGGACCAAAGGTATAAGTAGGAATTGGCAAATTGGGGAAGAGGGGGGACTGCAAGTGGGGAAGAGGCAGGCACTGGGGGCCCAGGAGAGGACAAAGGCTTAATGAGTCTGGGTATTTGAGGGGCTGCCAGCCTCTCTGCCAGGCATTAGCCATTGGAGATCAAGGGGAGCTCTGTAGCATGTCACAGGCTTTTGGGAGACTGCTCAAGACACTCTGGGCTTCCAGAGAAGAAAGTATATGTGGGGAGGGAGGGAGGATTGCCTGCTCTCCAGCCCCCCTGTGCTGGCCTTCGCCTGAAAGACTGACCCCTGACCTCTGATCCTGCCCTTGGATGAGTTTCAGGGCCCTCCGCAGGCAAAGGGCCTGTTTGTGGACAGATGCATAGGCAGAGGGCAGCTCCCAACGCCCTTCCAGCCCTTTCCATCTCACAAGCCCCTTCCCCAGCCTGTGCCCCGCCCCCTGGCCCTGCACACCCCTACTGCCCCCTCCATGGGTCCCACATAGCTCTCCAGCTATGGGGTGGAAAGGGGGGAGAGGTGGGAGGGGGGAGTTCCTCTCCTCAAACACAAGCGCTCTTGTTCTCCAGCAGCTTGGCCTGAGTGCTGGGATTCTCCTCAAATTTAGGGATCCCAGGTTAGCTGGGGGATGAGGCACTGCCATCCACAGCAGAGACACTGGAGCTCAGCAGGCTCCTGCTACAGCTTGAGCTTGAACCCATCCCCCTCTGCAGCTCCTGCCCGCTCCCCAACACATTTTTTTTGGGGGGGATAGGTCTTGGGGCTTGAACTCAGGGCCTGGGCTTTTCAGCTCGAGGCTGGTGCTCTGGCTAGCTGGAACCACAGCGCCACTTCTGGTTTTCTGAGGGTTATTTGGAGATAAGAGTCTCCTGGACTTTCCGTCTCTGGCTGGCTTTGAACTGCAATCCTCAGATCTCAGCTAGGATTACAGGCGTGAGCCACCAGTGTCTGGCCTCCCAGCATTTTTTGGTGGTTAGTTGGCAATAAGAGTCACACACTTTCCTGCCCAGGCAGGCTTCAAACCTCCATCATCAGATCTCAGTCTCCTAAATAGACAGACAGGAGTCACTGGCACTGTTGACTTTCTATGCAAGGAATGGAGAGGTCACTGGAGATCTCTGGCCCCTTGTGGCTCTGACATAGTCCTTCCTGCCTCTCCCTGTAACAGGCCAAGGAACAGGGCCCTCCATGAGGACTTTGAACAACCAGCACCCGGTGGGTAGCACGTAGGCTTCAGAAGCAGGAGTGCCAAGGTTCAAATCCCAACATTGTCTCTTCCTAGCCATGTGACAGTTGACCTGGGCTCCAGCCTGCTTGGACTCTTCCTTCCTGCGGGGACTGGGACCTCCCACAGGTGGAAAGCTAGCTCAGGTGGGGAGCTGGGTGCTCTATTTGGGGTGAATCACAAGTTTAGAGCTCTTGGGAGTTCTGGGGGAAAACTCAGCACAAGCAAATCCCTCTCTTGGTCGGAACTATGCGTGCGTTTCAAGGGGCAGGAGAAAGTTCACAGTCTGGGTCTGGGAGGCAAGGCCTATCACTAGATCCTGCTCACCTCGCTGGGATCTGAATTCCTCCCCGAGGCCCAGCCCCAGCCCAGTGCCTGCCTGGGTCTCTAGCAACCAGCAGGAGTCATTGTGGAGGAGTTAAACGTTCAACATGGGCCCTGGCACCTGCCCAAAGTTCAAAGCCTCATGGGAAGGAAAGGAATCCCTCTGCCCCACCTCTAGGATGAGGGTCCTGACCACCTCTGCTTCTGGGCCAGGCCCTCCCTCTCCATCTCTCTAGTTTCCTTCTAGAATAGCCTTCCACTGCCTTGGCCAATGGCTCTATCCTCTGTTCTCAGGGCCCAGCCTTCCACCATTAGTCAAGTAGGGAAAAGGTGCTGGACAGGAAGTCAGGTGAGGAAGTGAACACCCCCCACCTAGGAACCACGGTCTCCAAGCTCTGGCTCTTTTGAAATTCCAGCCTCACATGGAGCCTGACCCTCCCCCAGGCTCCCTGTCCACACACTCCTCTACCTGGAGGAATGCAGTCACCTGGGTGCGTGCTTCTGATTGGAGGGGAACTTACCCTCCCCCCCCACCTCTGCTACTGACCCAGGCCGCTCTGTTCTGGCAAGAGGACTGGCCTTTTCTGTATGTTTGCCCTTCTGCTAGACAACGGGGCTCCTTCCCCACTGAAGCATTCAAAGGTCTAGGCCAGGACACAGAGGGGAGGAATAGCAGCAAGTATGGGCAAGGAGAGGAGAGAATGGCCTTGGGCGACTAGTCTAGGAGGGCTTCCTGGGGGAGGCAGACAAACCTGAATGACTGGGTGAACGAGCAGTCTCCTCAGACATGACCTGAGGCCTCTCTCCCTGTCACATCTAGAAGCACCACCACAGACTACAGAAAGCCCTCACATAGCTCCACAAGCCAGGAAACCATCTTCGTCCCTCCCATCCAGAATCTTCTCTGCCATGGATGTCTCCCTCTCAGTACAGACGCCCACCTCTTTTGCCATTCTGCCTGGTGGTCTGGAGACCAGGGATCATCCTGCCCCTTTCCTCACCCTATCTAGCTCAGCCTCTCCAGTTCTCAGTCTGGTTCAGCAGGAATCACACACACACAAGGAGGGCAAGTGGAAAACAAGAGGGCTTCCTGGAGGAGGTGAGTGGCGCCTTGGCCTCAGGATGGACCAGCGTCAAGGGTCAGCAGGCAAAGCTGAGACGGGAGAGCAGTCCAGGCAGGGTGATCCTCAAGGGCAAAGGTGACAGAGAATGGCAAGTGCCAGCGGAGATTAATTCAGGATGGTGGGAATAGATGGAGAAGGTTGTGGCAGAGACCAGGGCAGGGTGTCTGAGCGGTCAGACTGTGGCTTGCCTTGAGCCCTCTCAGTGAGTTCAGTTTTTTGTTTGGTTTTGGTTTTGGTCACGGGGCTTGAACTCAGGGCCTGAGCACTGTCCCTGAGCTCTTTTGCTCAAGGATAGCGCTCTACTGCCTTGAACCACAGGGCCACTTCTGGTTTCTTGGTGGTTAATTGGAGATAAGAGTCTCATGGATCTTCCTTTCTAGGCTGGCTTTGAACTGTGATCCTCAGATCTCAGCCTCCTGAGTAGCTAGGATTAGAGGCGTGAGCCACCGCCGCCTGGCTGTGAGTTCAGTTTTTGATACACTGGTGGATGTGGATGTTTTAGGAGGCAGGATGGACCTTGGGTGCATCTGGTTCTTCCTTTGGCCTCCATCTTGCAAGAAGATTCCAGTGGACCTTTCCCCCTTGGTGTCCACATGCCTCGGGCTGTTTCCTACTCACTCCAGCTTTGCTGGGCTCCAGGAGCTGACTTTTGGGGGAGGCTTTCCAGAGTTCGGAAGGCCTCGAATGGGGTCAGCAGCCCACAGCATAGCTAAGGCAATGGTCCCCACTTGTGGGATGAAGGCTAGACTTGGGGCATCCATTGGTCCGGCAACCTGGGTGCCAGGTCCCCATCATTACAGGAAAGATGGTGGCCAGTGCTCATCTACAAAGTGGGAATTTAATGAGTGCCAGGAAAGCCATTAGGTGGAGGAGAGCTGCAGATGGGTTTAGCAAAGATCTTCACCAGGCCTCACAAGGAGGCAGCTGCTGGCCAGATCAATAGAAGACACCATTTATCCACCCCCCTTTACCCCTCCCCTACCCCCCCCCCCCCTTGCTCCAAAGGAGAAAGTCCCTGGCTGGCTTCCGATCAAGGCTAATTCCATGTGGAGGTGCCATGAGAAACTGCTCTCAGCAAAGCTTTGTCCTGGCCCAGCCCTGCCCGGTCCAGACACAATGCCCTTCCCTCCTCCCCTCACCCCTGGCCTTCAGCCCCCGCTTTCCTGTGCAGCTTGTGGCCCCAGGCTCAGGTGCATCACTGATTCAAGCCTCTCCCTTTCTGGCCTCATTGTTTCTTACTGGCCATTCTTCCTGATTTTAGCCTCTTCCCTAAGTTCCCCCACTTCTCCACCTGCTAGGATGTCCAGAGGCCCAGGCATCATCCAGCCAGCAGATCGGAGGCACAAGAAAGCCCCTTGTACCAGGGGCCAGGCGGGAGCACAGTGTGGAAGAAAACAGCTTCTGGGAGTCCTGAGTTCAAACCACACGTGTCTTCCTCACTGGCGTAGTGGCCTAGGGCCCTCCGAGCCTTGGTGGGCTTGCAAGGACTGTAATGATCCCATTCATGCAGAACTTTGGGTGCATATGTTTCATACCTGTAATCCTAGTGACTCAGGAGGCTGAGATCTGAGGATTGACCAGGCAATCCAACCAGGCAGGAAAGTCTATCAGACTCATCTCCAATTTACCAACACACACACACACACACACACACACACACACACACACACACACACACACACACACACACACACACACAGAGCTGTGGTTCAAGTGGTAGAGCACCAGCCTTGAGCAAAAAAAGCTAAGGGACAGCACCTAGGCCCTAATTACCAGCACACAAACAAAGCAAAACAAACACCAAAAGCAGTAACAACAAAAGAAAGCATTCAGCATAGAGTTGATCACATTGTAAGTGCTCAATAAAAAGGACCCCAGCTGGGCCTCATCTCCCCCCAGGGAAGGGCTTAAGGTGGAAGAAGGCTTCTCTGACTTCAATTCCCATGAAGCCCCTACCAGCCTGAGCCGGAGAGGGACCCAGAGCAAGATGGATTTAGATTCTCGCAACCCTTCTTCACCCCAAGTAGGCCAGGCTAGTATCATTTCACAGAGGGGGAAACTGAGGCTTGGGAGTCACAGGTCTTTGGTCAGGACCTGTTGAGTTAGTAGGGCCAGAAGGAGGCCTGAGATACCACCAGGGGGCATGTTCCTTAGATACCATCCCCGGCTGTGTGGCTTAATTTAGTCACTCTGCCTCTCTGAGCTTCACAGAGCTCATTGGGTCGGTGGGAAGGTGACAGAACGAGGCTGGTAGCTGGCACGTCACCATCCCAGAGGAGTCGAAGCCCCTAGATGGCATGTTGGCCTTCTCCTCTTCTGGGAAGGGCCACAGCTGGAGACATCAGCCCCCTGAGGGCTTCCAGCCTGAAATAGCTCTTTCATTAGACCAAGCCCATCCATTACAGCTGCTTCTGCCTTTGGCTGTCCCCCGCTGAGCCCCTGGGGTTCCTGTCCTGCCAGTAGTCCGCTCTTCATTGAACTGCTTTCCTCACATTCTCTGAAAAAGGTAGAATTTTCCATCAGCCAGCTCAGGGAGCCTGCACCCGTGGCAGCTCTGACTCTAATGACTCAGAGCCAGTGCCTCAGAACCCAAATCTCACGCTTTGCAGCCCGGCGGTCTGGGCTCAGATCATGGCTGTGGGCAGCCAATCATTCAGCTCCCTGAGCCTCAGTGTCCTCCTCGGGTTGCCTCATGCAAAGGCCCAGCCTGGCTGTGAGGACCCGAGTAGACAACCCACAATGCACCAGAGAGGTGCCCGCAGCCTGGCACAGGGCAGCTGCTCAGGTCAGTGTACGGGCAGTAAAATGGCACCCATCTATGGGCCTGCCAGTGGCCCGGCCTCCACCTGGCCCTGGGGACAGATGTCCTTGCTGGTAAGGGTCAGGAAGAGCCAAGGCACTGAGCTCCTGAGCGCCACATTCGCAGGATTGCCAATCCCCACTGGCCTCTTCCAGGTCCTCCCCCAGTCTGTCTGACCCCCAGCCAGAGTCCAGTGCATGACCCCGGCTCCCCTGGGGTATAGGGAGCAGGGCACTGCAGGCAGGGCAGGCCTGGGTGGGCCCACTCATCAGAGGGGTGGCTGAGTCTGGGGAAGGAGCAGGGACCTGCTCCAGGCCACCCAGCAACGGCGGGGGGGGGGGTGTTGGCAGGAGGGATGGGGGGGTGAGGCGCGGGCCACAGGGGAGACCAGTGCCAAGGGCTGAGGCTTGGGAGCTGAAATGGCCAGCACTGGAACATTATGGACAAAGAGTCCAGTGCCCCAAAATGACAGTCACTTTTTGGGGGGAGGGTCTGTCGTGGGGCTAGAACTCTGAGCCTGGGCGCTGTCCCTCAGCTCTTCAGTTCCAGGCAAAGCACTCTACCACTTGAGCCACTGCTCCACTTCCAGTTTTCTGGTGGTTTATTGGAGATCAGAGTCTCATGGAGTTTCCTGCCTGGGCTGGCTTTGAACCACGAGCCTCAGATCTCAGCCTCCTGAGCAGCTAGGATGACAGGCGTGAGCCACCGGTGCCCGGCTGCCAGCCACTTTTTTTTGTAGCTCTCATTCCAGGAAGGATGAGGGGAGGGGCGACTGAAGGGTGGGTGGTCCCATTCACTCCTTCACTCAGTACTCAGCCACTCTGCTTTTAACTCATTCATTCATTCTCTCACTCATTTACTCATTCGTTCACTCATTCACTTACCCACTCATTCATTTGCTACTCTTTTAACTCACTCAAGCACTCAATTACTCATGCACCCACCCACTCACTCCTTCACTCATTCATTCATTCACTCCTCATTCATCTACTCACTAATTCACTTATTTATTCACTCTTTTACTTATTCACACATTCACTCATCATTCACTCATTCATTCACTGAGTCACTCAACCACCCATTTACTCATTCATTCACTGGTCCATTCACTCAGTCACTTGCCCATACATTCATTTACTACTCTTTCAACTCATTCATTCATTCACTTGTCCATTCACTTGTTCACTCATCCATTCACTCAATGGCTGTGTGCAGCCCCTCCTCAGGCCCAGGCGAGGTGTGAGGTCCTGAGGATACAGTGGTAGTAAAGACACGGCCCTGCCTGCCCCCCTCCCCCCAACATCCTTACTCTTAAGCATCAGTCAGGCGAGAGTGTCAACCTATATGCTTGGAGTGTGGCAACCAAAACCACAGGCCTCGTGAGCACTGGAGAGAGAGCATTTGGCAGAGCGGGGTCTTCCATTAGGGTTGGCCTGCTGTCAGGCCCTCTTTCTTCCCCTTCTCTGCCAATCTTAAGACAGATGGAAGAATGTGCTTTTCTGAAGGACAGATTTTTTTGCAGGTGGGGGGTTGGGGGGTGGGGGGGTAAGGGAGGCTCTGGATTTGAGGCCGGATTTCACATCCCTAGCCCAGGATGGCCTCACGCTTGAGCTCTTCCTCCTCAGACTCTTTTTTTTTTTTTTTTTTTTGGTCAGTCGTGGGGCTTGAACTCTGGGCCTGGGCACTGTCCCTCAGCTCTTCAGCTCAAGGCTAGTGCTCTACCACTTGAGCCACAGTGCCACTTCCAGTTTTCTGGTGGTTAACTGGAGATAAGAGTCTCATGGAGTTTCCTGCCTGGGCTGGCTTTGAACCAGATCCTCAGAGCTCAGCCTCCTGAGCAGCTAGGATGACAGTTGTGAGCCACCGGCGCCCGGCTTGCCTCAGCCTCTTGAGTGCTGGGATTACAGGCATGCATCACCATGCCTAGTAAAGGAACAGATCTTGTCTGACCCTCACATCATGTCTGTATAGGGAAACTGAGGCCTGCCCATGAGGAGCTCTGCAGCGGGGTCACCACACAGCCTCTCTGCTCTCTCCTGCGCATCTTCCCACATTGGCTTGGAGCTCCCCCTGTGGCTGCGACCTGAGTCTCCCTCTAGGCCACTTCTGGTCCTCTGTGGGGGGGGCCCTGTCTGTATTGCAGTACCGGTGGCTGCCGCCCCATGCACCCCACAGGCCCAGCCCCTGCATCCTGGGGAAGAGTGAGCTCAGGACAGGTGTGAATCAAGGGACGCAGCCCAGAGCTCACCCCAGCTCCACCACACCCGACGCTGGCCCGCCCAGACCCCACCAAGAACCTTAGTCTGCCAGCCCCCAACCGAAAGCACCCCATACCTGTCAGCACCAGAGAAGCTTCTAGATCCTGCCAAACCCTTCATCTGTGCCATTCTCCCCCCTCCCCACCTGCTGCACCTCTATTAGGGATCCCTTCCCTCCCTTCCTCATCCATCAAGTATTTGCTGGGTGCTTACTGCATACCAGGAGACAGCCAGAGGCAGGGCAGACTGGGAACTGGCAGATTGGGGGGGGGCACCCAGATTAAACACGTGACAAAGCCATGCAAACAAAAACTCTCTAAGACAAGAGAGACTATGAGAGTTGGGCCTAAACTTCATTATTTCATGGCTTGGGGACAGGGTAATACATGACCTAGGGGAAGGCTTTTTGAGGAGGTGACTTTTCAGTGGATTTGGGGAATGAGAAAAAAAGGAGTTGGTTTAGTGTAGACTGAGAGGACAATCCTCTCCCTCCCCCCCCACCGCCCCAAGCAGAGGCATGTGCAAAGGCCCTGGGGTGAGATGGACTTGGAAGCCTATGATTATGGCAGAAGCTGGGAGAGAAAAGGAAAAACCAATGGTGCCAGGTGAAGAGAGGGTTTTGAAAAGAGGGTGAGGTGGGAGGAGGAGAAGGTCAGGGAGGGAAGGTTTCTGGGTCCTCAACCAGACTTACATGGAGGAGCTGTAACCAGAGGCCTGCAAGGCTGCATTTGGATAGAGGCTCTATGAGCCAGTTCCCTGAGCCCAGAGGATTAGTGTCCCCATGGGAACACAGCAGCGTGCCCCTTGTTCGCCCTCTCCACTTGCACACTTGCTCCCTGAGCCATGGGAAGACTGAGCTGAACGTAGCCACCTGCAAGCCGGGAAGCAAGCCTCACGGACACTCGGTCTCAACCCGCTGGACTGTGGGCCTTGGAACACCTCACTTCCAGAACATGGAACTGTTGTTGTTCCTGAAACTTCCATCGTGTAAGCCTCCCTGTCTCTAATACATCAACACCACAAGCAGCTGACAAAGACAGTCCTTGATTTACTCAGGGGAGGAGTCGCCTCCTCCAGGCAGCCTTCTAAGACTGCAAGTGTGGGCTTAGAGCCTTGGCTTACTCAGCTCAGAGTAGGTGTGTCTCCCAGACTAACCTGGGGGTGTCATGAAGGCTCATTTTTAGACCCCACAGCCCAGTCCAAGACTTGAAATGAATGAATGAATGAATGAATGAATGAATGAATGAATGTAGACCAGAGTCCAGACAGAAGGAGGGACCTGCTTCCCTTGCTGCTCTGGCCCAACATGGTCCCTTCAGCTTTGCATCTCGGAGGCTAGCTGTGTGGGAGGCCCGGGCTGTGAGGCCAGCCTCCACCAGCTACGCCTGGGACCTCCCACCCGGCCTGCCTCCTTGCCAGGCCTTCCTCTGTCTCTGTGCCTCTTCCTCGAGTCCCAGACCCCTCTCTGCCCGAGGCGCACCTACGGATGCCAGCAGCAGGCTCCCCAACGGGCCGAGTCAAGGGGGCCCAGTGTGCCCAGTGCCCAACAGGGAGGGAAAAACAAGCCTCAGTTTCCAGCTTGGCCATGGCTGCCCCTCCCGCTCTCCCTGGAGGCACCAGAACCCCCCTCCCAGCCCTGGTAGGTTGGGGTGAGGGGGGGAGCTCTTCCAGACCAGGAGCTGTTCTTTCTCCTTGATTCCCTCCCCCCCTCTCTCCCTTGTCCCCCCTCCCCCCGCTCCCCACTCCGCCAGCCACTAAACCCCATCTTTTCTCTTAGGATGAAATACCCCCAGCCCTCACACCCAGCCTGGCACCCGGCACTCCGAGGTCAGCCACAGGCCACCCGATCGATGGCCAACGTGCCAAGACCTGGGCTGGGCCTGGCCACACTCCCCTGGGGCCTGCAGCTCCAAACGTGGCACAGCCGTGTCCCCAAGGCACTGGCCACGGGGGAGGGGGAGGTAGGAGGGAGAGGGAGGGTTAGGTCCAGGAATGGGGTTTTGACACTGGACCAGGCTGGGGTTGGGGGGAGGAGAGCGGACGTTCTATTTTTAGTGGAGACCATGGTCCTAAGAGGAAATGGAACCCCTAAAAGGCAGCCTCTTCACATCTCATCTTTGAGGTGAACAGAGCCTTCCTCCCCCACGAGCCCCTCCCAACCTGCTCTTCCCTCCCCCCACCCCTGCCCCGTGCTACCCAGAGATGGACACTGTGTGGCCAACAGCCCGACCCCATGGGGCAGTGCCAGGAGCCCCATGCTGGTCCCTAGGGAGCCCCAAGCTAGCAGAAACTCCCCCCTAGAGGGGCCTCGGCCTCTGTCCCAGACAACTTCGCCCAGGACTCACTCTGTGGAGGAGCACTTGGAGCTTGCGTCCTGCCTTTTAGTCATAAGACAGCCCCGCTGCGGGCTCTGTGTCTGCGCACAGTACGGGAAGATGTCACACTCATTCAATTAGCCGCTGAGTCTGAGGGCCAGCCGGGGACCTGCAAACTTCCTTCCCTCTCTTCTTAGCCAAGAGCCAAACACAAACAAACCAAAAAACTCTCTCCCTTCCCCAGCCCCTAGCCCAGTGCCCGAGGCCCACAGGGGACCCCCCCCCAGCCTCCCCTTCCCACCATTCCCCCCTTTGCCTGGTGATCTGGGCACCCATGCACCCCCAGAGCCCTGAGACACGCAGTTGCCCGGCTGTTGACTTCGATTCCTGAAGCAGAGCAAAGTCTGCCGCAGCTGAAATGCCCAACTCCACCACCTACCGTAAGAGCCGCCTGGGTCCAGGAGGGAGTCGGGCTCCATGGTGCGCGGGCCCCTGGGCCGTGGCCCCGCCTGATTTATGAACTGAGGCTGTCTCCATGAGCGCCGGCCTTTCTGCTTTTGTATTCCATCTGGCGGCTTTTCCAACTAGATGACTGGGTCTTGCTGGGCGCAGGCCGCTCTCCACCCCCCCCTGCATCCAGCACATTTAAAGTAGCAGTCACCTCTTTCTCCTCTCCCCCCGCAGCCTGGGCTGGAAACATTAGAAGGGACCGAGGCGGCGAGATGTCTAAAATAGGAAGACGCTGGGCCCCGGCTGCCCGCGATGCTGGGGGAGCCGGCCAGCCTGTGCAGATGGGAAGAAGACAGAGAGACAGGACCACATCTGGAGGCTGGCTGGGGGTTGGGGGGTGGCTGTGGGAAGAGGGGGAGGCTGACCCACTTGTAGGAGGGGGTGGGGGGCTGTGTTAGGTGTCTAAGCCCACAGGGACTTCTCCCAGGCCCTGCTGGAACCTCCCACTCAAATCTGTTCCCAGACATTTCCTGCAGTGGGGGGGGAGGGGGGCAGAGATTGACTCATCCATCCATTCAGTTAGTGGCTCTTTTTTTTTTCTTTTTTCTTTTGGAGGGGGAGCATCTCTCCCTCCAGGGGAAGCAGCTGACAGGTAAACAGGGCATTGCAATGTGCGCCGGGCACAGGGAAGGGTCTTGTGTGGACCTGGGGAGGTGGTCAGGGCAGGCTTCCCAGAAGAAGGGGCACCTGCACTGGGGCTTCGAGCTTGTCTAGGAGTTAACCCAATAAAGGAGGAGGATTGGGAATGCAGTAGCTAAAGACTGCAGGAGACATTGGCTGCCCGCACCCCCCCCCAGCCCTCCAGATACATCCAGGTGGGTGGGGGAGGGTGGACAGAGGCAGGGATGGGCCCGGTTGCGCCTGTGGGCGCAGGCCTCAGTTGGTCCAGGGAATCCTAGCTGTCCTGAGCCATGGCCTCACTGCTCACTGTTTAAGAGAGGGTGGGTCACAGGGCAGGGCTGGACCAGGTGTCTACAATCCAAACAAGAATAATTAAGGGAACCGGGTGCCAGTGGCTCACGCCTGTCATCCCAGCTACTCAGGAGCCTGAGATCTGAAGAGCTCAATTGGAAGCCAGCCCACGCAGACAAATTCAAGACTCTTCTCTCCAATACACCAGCAAAAAGGCCTGAAGTAGAGGTGTGGTTCAAGTGGTAGAACACCAGCCTACAGTGCACAACAACAACAAAAAACTAAGCAAGAGGAGCAAGGTCCTGAGTTTAAGCCCCAGAACTAGCAAAAGCAAAAACAAAAAAACTATGGCACTGGGCTTGGTGGTGATGCCTGTAATCCCAGCACTTCGGAGTCTAAGGTAGGAAGATCTTAACTTGGAGGCCACAGAAACAATGACCATCTGAAAGAACAGCAAACGCCAGCCACACTCAAGTCACACAGTGAAAGGGGGCACAGGTTGGGGGCATTTACCCCCCAGGTCCCCCTCGAGGGGATACCCTTTCTAGTAGAATCAGCTCACCCAGGTCACAGGTGGAGACAGTGCTCTTTGGACGGTGAATGGCTTGTCCAGGGGAGGGAGAGAGTCAGGGACGGATGACGGAGGGACAACGATGCACTCATTCCTGCCCAGCTGGTGGGGGCAGGAGGGCCGCCTGGAGGAGGCAGCGTCTGACCTGGCAGGGAGAGAGGACGGATATGGATGGACTGCCAGGACAATAGAAGGCATCAAGGCAGGGGGTTGGTGGAAACTGGGGCCTGAGGCCTATCTGGAAGAAAGGGTCAGGGGTCAGGGGTCAGAGGCCAGGGCCAGGGAGGGCTGCCCACCAGCCTGGGGGGGAGGACGGGGAGGGGGCCTTGCTCGAGGTGGAAGGGCACGTGTACAGCCCAGAGGCATCAGGCAGAGATGACCTCCTTTCAGTTCCCACCCGGATGTCCCTGCGCTGGGCACTGGAGAAACCCCACTGCCCCCCCCAACACCAGAAGCCCGGCCTCAGTGACCTGCTTTTGGGAGAGATGGCTCAGGAAAGGGGGTGGAGGAGCGGGGAGGCAGGGATGGAGGCAGGAGGGGCCAGGCGAGGGGCCAAGCCATGGGTGGCAGGGTCCTGACAGCTGTCCGCTGCTGGACAGCTGTTCACAGAGAACCAGTGACTGTTGACGTGGCCAGGCCACAGAGGCTCCTCCTGTCCCCTCCCCCTTCCTGTCCATCTTGGATGACAGCTCTCACCATCGGCTGTCTTAATTACAGGCAGATCAGGCCCACCCAGGCCAGCTGCAGGTCCCAACTCCTCCTCCTGCCTAATCCTGGGGCAGGCTGTGTGGGGGTGGACAAGGATGCCCCAGCCAATAGGCAAGTTCAATAGGTTGATCCCCGCCCCCCACCGGGTGAAGAGAGCACCAGGGTCTATTTGTACACAGACGCATGGAGTCTGCTTGTGTTGTCTGTGCCAGTCAGTAGCAGGGCTCGACCTCGGGGCCTGGATGCTGTCCCTGAGCTTTACCACTCAAGGCTGGCGCTCTACCATCTGAGCCACAGCCCTACTTCTGGGTTTTTGGTGGTTCACTGGAGCTAAGGCTCTCCTGGCCTTTCCTCTCCTGGCTGGCTTTGAACTGTGATCCTGAGATCTCCTGAGTAGCTAGGATTACAGGCGTGAGCCACTGACCTTGGACATCAGAGTCATTCAGACAGAAACCCTAGTTTGCTTCAGCCTGGTAAGGAGAATGGGAGCGACCCCAGGCTCGGTTTACATTGGACCAAGCTGAGGCTCAAAAGAAGAGACTTGATTTTAGCCTCTCAGGGTGCACTCCTCACTCCAGTCCCCCCACCCCAGAGCAGGAAAGAAGGGCTAGGAGAGAGACAGGGAGACAGGGTGGTACCCACAGGCAGGGGTGTGGCCCGTGTGTGTCGGGGGGTGTCTACTGGGAAGGGAGTTGGGTTAAGCTGGCAGCCTTCCCACACTGGGCCCTCATTTTATGAATGAGCTATATTTAGCTATTCCAGCAGCGGCTTCCCTCCCCTCCTAGGGTTCGCTCACATCTACATGGTCGCCAGGCTCCTGATGTAGCCGCAGGGTGGCCTCACAGTGGCCGCACGACCGTCCCCACTAGCTGTTCATGAAGGCCAACGTGGCTTCCGGGAAGATCATGCGCACATCTGTCCAGTACTGTCTGTAGCTCTGCAGCTCTGTAGCTCTAAGGTCTAGGTAGTTGCTGCGTTTCTACCTTCCCAGTCTGGCACAAAGGGCCGGCACGCCCCACCTGACTTTTCCACTCCTTCCAGAAACAACTCTCAGTGCTGATTTTCTGTCTGCCCCTTCTAGGACCTGGAGTGGCTAATATTCCTGTCATCTAAGATCTCATAGGCTCTCAGTGGGAAAGGGGGGAGGCATTCAGAGCCTTATATCAGGGTTCAATTTAGTTTTAGTGTGTGTGTGTGTGTGTGTGTGTGTGTGTGTGTGTGTGTGTGTGCGTGTGTGTGTGTGTGTGTGTGTGTGTGGTCAGTTGTGGGGTTTGAACTCAGGGCCTGGGCACTGTCCCTGAGCTTTTTGGCTGAAGGCTAATGCTCTACCACTGGAGCCACAGCACCACTTCTGGTTTTCTGGTGTTTAACCAGACTAAGAGTCTCACAGACTTTCCTGCCTGGGCTGGTTTTGAATCATGATCCTCAGATCCCAGTCTCCTGAGTAGCTAGGATTACAGGTGTGAGCCACCTGCACCTGGATTACAAGTTTGCTTTTGAACAGTGACTCGGCCAGAAAGTGGAGACTTCTGTGCCAAGACCAGGGGCTGAGCATCCAGGAGTAGACTGAGCCTGGACAGGCTGTGTAGGAATGAACTCGGTGGGCAGGAGAGTCAGATGGAGGGCCAGTATGGCTGGATGGGTGGATGGGCAGAAGAACGGACCAAGAGAAGACAAAGAAGACCAAGAGGTTTCAGAGGCCACATCACAGAGGGCCAGCCAGGGGGCGTGGGGGACCCAAGGCCGGAGCAGGAAAGTGACTCAAGGAGCTGTGTGGCGGCTGTGTAGAACGTGGCCTGAGGGGGGAAGCCAGGTGGAACACTGCGGTGGCCTTTACAAGTGAAGGATGCAGAGACCTGTGCCAGGAAGTGGTCGTGGAAGGGGTGTGTATGTGGTGGTGATGGTGGGGGGGGACACACAGATTTGGACCTAGGTGCTGCTGAATGGTGAGACAGAGAAGAAGAGGTAAGTAGAGTTTGGCCGGGAGGCTTAGGGCCTGGGCTATCAGACTGCTGGCAGAGCTGCGAGCAGCTGGAAAGCTGAAGGAGGGGGAGCTCTCCTGGGGCTCTGCTTTGGTGAAGTAGACAATGAGGACATCAAGGGACAGCGCCAGCTGCGGCCTCAGACCCGCAGAGAGCACAGCACCAGTCACCCAGCCTGGCCTCCAGGGGGCGCTGTCCTTCCCCATGCAGAAGGGAAGCCAGCCCCACATCTGGCTGAGCGGAGGGGACAGCAGCTAGGATGGTGGAGGGGACAGGAGCCGGCTTTTTCCTGATGGTCAGCTTGCTCCTGGACTTCCCGCCAGGCAGGCCACAGCCAGCTGGCCAGCTCCTAAGTGCTCTGCCTCTGCCTAGCTCTAGGCTGGGCCCAGCAGAGGGAGGCAGACCCCGAACAGAGCCGGTAAGTACAGGGTGGAAGGGGAGGGTGAGGGCAGAAGGCTCAGCTCAGCAGAAACAAGAAAAGCTTTGAAGCCGGTGCCAGCGCTTGCCTGTAATCCTATCTGCTCCAGAGGCAGAAACCTGGAGAGCTGCAGTTGGAGGTCAGCCTAGGTAGAGAAGTCTGTGAGGGATTCCATCTCCAATGAACTGGCAAAAAGCCTGGCCAGAGGCATGGCTCAAGTGGAAGAGCGCCAGCCAGGAGCAACAGAGCTGAGTGAGCATGAGGCTCTGAGTTTAAGCCCTGGTGGAAGGAAGGAAGGAGGGAGGGAAGGAGGGAAGTGAGGGAGGTGAGAGGGATGATCAGCTGATGGAGGGTACCTGTGGCATGTGGGATGGTGGCCCAGGCAGCTGGACCACAGAGCTGCCCCGTGTGCTGGGTCAATCGTGCTACAGATCAGGGTTGGAAACTTTCTGGAAGCTTCCAGACAGTAACTATTTTAGGCTGTCTGAGTCTGTGGCTCACATAAACGAACAAGTGTGGCTGAGTTCCAGTAAAACATGGTTTTAGCTGGGCTCCAGTGGCTCTCGTCTGTAATCCTAGCTGCCCAGGAGACTGAGATTGGAGGATTGCCGTTCGAAGCCGGCCCGGACAGGAAATTCTGAGAGACTCTTCATCGCCAATTGACCACCAGAAACCCAGAAGTGATGCAGTGGCTCAAGCAGAGTGTTAGCCTTGAGTAAAAGAGCTCAGAGACAGTGCACAGGGCACTGAGTTCAAGCCCCATGACAAACAAAAAAAAATTAAAAACAAACAACAACAAAAACCCCTGGTTGTGCTGAGACCCTGATCAGCCTTTCCTACTGTTTTCTGAAATAGTATTGTCTTTTGATCCCTGCCCCCCCCCACCCCCAACCATTTGAAATTATAAAAAACAACCAACCAATTCTTATCCCACAGGCTGCATAAAAACAGGTGCTGGTGGGGTTTGCCCATCCCTACTTCCTGTGAGATGGGGCACTTGAAGCCCAACTGAGGCCAGGCAGGAAAGGGACCCCAGGGCCCTGGCAAAGCTTTCCGGGTGATACGGTCAGAGGCTAGCAACTGATTTCCTCACGCACTGCTGAATTGATTTTAGAGTATTCACCTGCCCCTCTTCCCACCAGCCTCTCATCAAACCACTGCCTACAATGAAGCAACTAGAAAAATGTGTGCTGAGATCAAGTGCTCTTTAAACATGTGAGTCCGGCCAGGTGCTGGTGGTTCATGCCTGTAATCCCAGATACATAGGAGGTGGAAGATAGGAGGTTTGAAGTTCAAGGTCAGCCCCGGCAGGAAAAAAGTGAGCAAGATCCCTCTCTCAAAGAAGAACCAGGCATAGAAGGGTATCTTTTGTAATCCTAGCTACTCAGGAGGCAGAGATAGGTGATCATGGTCAAGGCTGGCTCAGGGAAAATAAAAGCAGGAGACCCTATCTGAAAAGAAATAACTAAAGCATAAAGGGCAAGGGGCGTGGCTTAAGTGGGAGAGCAGCTCTGAGTTCAAAATCCCAGTGCTGCCAAGATGAAATATGGGTGGTAGGGCTGGGAAGGTGGCTCTGTGGTAGAGTGCTTGCCTCACATACACGAGGCCCTGGGTTCGATTCCTCAACACCACATAAACAGAAAAATCCAGAAGTGGCACTACAGCTCAAGTGGTAGAGTGCTAGCCTTGAGCTGAATTGTTCAGCGACAGTGCCCAGGCCCAGAGTTCAAGCCCTATGGCCAACAAAAGAAAAGAAAAGAAAAGAAATATGGGTGGCTAGTCACAGAACTTAGAGAGGCCTATGAGTGTATTGTTAAGTCAAAAAGGTGTATAGAGGAATCCATGGAGTCCTTTTCTTTTTCTTTTTTTTTGTGCTGGTACTAGTGCTTGAATTCAGGTCATTCTCTCACTGGGCTTTTTCGCTCAAGGCTGGTGCTCTACGACTTGAGCCATGCCTCCACTTCCAGATTTTTATTGGTTAATTGGAGATAAGAGTCATGTGGACTTTCTTGCCTGGGCTGGCTTTGAACCAAGATCCTCACATCTCAGCCTCCTGATTAATTAGGATTATAGGCATGGACCACCATGCCCAGCTCAGTGGAGTTTGTCCAAATTTGAGTCTGCATTCTGGGGTGACCAAGATGAGGGGCGCCAAGTCCTGACCCCTCCCAGTGCACACAGAGGTGCAGAGGCTCTGTGGTTCTCCCCATCCCCCACAGCCCAGCCCAGCCGGCTCCTCCTTGGTCTGGCACCCCTACTTTGGCCCTGATCACGTGACCACCTCCCCCCTCCCCCCATCCAGCTCTGTTCTGGGAGAAGCAGATTCCTTGTGTCAGAGGTTGTGAGAACAAGACTCTGGATCGATGGCACAGCGAGCTTTCTCATGCTGCTAGGAAGAAGCATCGAGAAATTTCCAGAGCCTGGAGAAGTCCCAGCTGTCCTGGAAGGGGGTGGGGCTCTGGCATCTCCCCAGTGAACAGATCTACTTCTTCCTGCAGGTGCAGGCCACCCTGCCCTTGGGGATAGACCCTGTCTGGGTCTGTTTATCCAGCCATGCACCTAATAGATATTTATTGATCTCCCATTATGGCTCCAGCCCGGGGCCATGGCAGTAGGCAGCTTCACGCCCCTTTATCCCGCCATTGTTTGCTGAGTGGATACTACGGGCCAGATGCTCCTCCAGCCACCTAGACTACAGCAGAGAAAGGACGATCCCAGCCCTCCCTGGCATCCTAGCCCAGGAGACAGATCGTGAACACATAAACAAATTGCTGTGTGTCACCAGTGATCAATGAGCTAGCAAGGGAAAGGAGGCGTGGTGGGGATTCGCTGAGATGACTCAGGGGAGGCCTCGGGGAGCAGAGCTCTGAGAGCAGGGAGGAGGAAACTGTGTGGCTGAAGGAATTGGGAGGCTGTGGGGTGAGGGGGAGAATCAGAGGCAGAGGGAACAGACAGTGCAAAGGCCCTGAGGTCATCCATAGAGAGGGGATGAGCAAGTCAGCCCCACCAGAGGGGGGCGGGGGGCGGGAAAGGCTTAGTTTAGTTGTACTCTTGTGGGGAGGCAGACAGTTGGAAAGTCTGGGGTAGCTGAGGCCCAGGACTCACAGATTGGCTTCTAGCTGGGGAATAGACTGCAGGGGGCTAGGGCTGGTGCTGGGGACAGGAAGGAGGACCCCACAGGAGATGCAGGGAGGAGGTGTAGAGAAGAGGAGTGGGCTGGGGGGTGGTGCAGGTTGGGTGCCAGGTTGGAGAGGGCAGGTTGGAGGCCCACAGCCGGCAGAAGTAGAAAGAGGCTGGAGAGGGGCCTGAAAGGGGGAGGGGAGGACAGGTTGATGCTGGGGGCAGGAACTTAGGCTTCTAGCGCGCCCCTGGGGTGAGGCCAGCGCTGAAGGACAGAGGGATGGGGGTGGGTAGTCTGACCCAGGGATGGGGGATTGAGGCCGGGCCGGTGTAAGGGCATTGGAGCGGGAAGATTGGCCAAGACAGCTGGGCAGGGGCAGGAGCGGAGCTCAGGGGACACCAACCGGGAGGTGTGCAGGGTCAGGACTGGTCTCATCCCTGACCCCTGGGTTTGCAATGAGAAGACAGATCAAAACAATGGCAGGGACAGGGGCAAGCGCCCAGTGGGGCCCTGGGAGTCCCAAGGAAGGGCAGGGAACCGTGGAGGGCTGCAAGACCATGGAGGTCAGCAAAAGAGGTGGCGGAAGTAGCCTGGGTTAGACAGGCAGCAGGCTGTGGTGGGCGTGGCCTGGATTAGACGGGCAGCAGGCTGTGGTGGGCCGGGCCTGGATTAGACGGGCAGCAGGCTGTGGTGGGCGGGGCCTGGATTAGACGGGCAGCAGGCTGTGGTGGGCCGGGCCTGGATTAGACGGGCAGCAGGCTGTGGTGGGCGGGGCCTGGATTAGACGGGCAGCAGGCTGTGGTGGGCGGGGCCTGGATTAGATAGGCAGCAGGCTGTGGTGGGCGTGGCCCGGGTTAGACCGGCAGCAGACTGTGGTAGGCAGGGCCTGGATTAGACAGGCAGCAGGCTGTGGTGGGCAGGGCCTGGGTTAGACGGGCAGCAGGCTGTAGTGGGCGTGGCCTGGATTAGACCGGCAGCAGGCTGTGGTGGGCGGGGCCTGGGTTAGAAGGGCAGCAGGCTGTGGTGGGCGGGGCCTGGATTAGACGGGCAGCAGGCTGTAGTGGGCGGGACCTGGATTAGATAGGCAGCAGGCTGTGGTGGGCGTGGCCCGGGTTAGACAGGCAGCAGGCTGTGGCGGGCAGGGCCTGGATTAGACAGGCAGCAGGCTGTGGTAGGCGTGGCCTGGGTTAGACAAGCAGCAGGCTGTGGTAGGCAGGGCCTGGATTAGACGGGCAGCAGGCTGTGGTGGGCGGGGCCTGGGTTAGACGGGCAGCAGGCTGTGGTGGGCGGGGCCTGGGTTAGACGGGCAGCAGGCTGTGGTGGGCGGGGCCTGGATTAGACAGGCAGCAGGCTGTGGTGGGCGGGGCCTGGGTTAGACGGGCAGCAGGCTGTGGTGGGCGGGGCCTGGGTTAGACCGTAAACTGGTTGCAGGGTTATTATGAGATGGACATGAAGGAGCAGCTAGTGGAGACGACAGATGTGGGGAGGGCACTGGTTGGGGAATGTCCCCAATTAGCTGGGCACATGGGCTGGACACTGAGGGCCCGAAGGCGACCGTGTGTGTAGGGAAGAGGCTGAGCACTGTGGGTGGGCTGACCTGCGGCTCCAGCCATGCCAGAGGATCTGTCCCTGTGGCAGGGCCAGGCAGGTCCCGGGCTTCCTCCTGACGGGCTCCCTTGGTCCCAGCTCTCCCGCCCGCACCCCACCCGCAGCAGTGCCTTTTCATCCTCTCGTGCTCCCCGAAAGCAAAGGCCCCCTCCCTGCAAGGGGTCTGCCGGGCCCAGCGACCGTGCCGCACCTGCGCGGTGCCCGGGCCCCGGCACGCAGGCCCCGGCTTCCGTGCCAGCCCTGCCCAACGCCCAGCCCGGTGGCGGGGTGGCGCTGGGAGCGGGACGCCCGGGGGCGCCTTCGGAGCTACGGAGAGGCTCCGCACCGAAGCGGGATTCGAACTCTAGGATCGGAAGGAGGAATCCGAGTTAGCCGAGGGCCCAAGGCTCACCTCGCCCAGGCCAGGCCCCGGGTCCCGCTCCGCCGACCCGCCTCCTGACAGCCCAAGGGGACCACGGGGACCCGCCGGGGAACTCCAGACCTTGCGAGATGGCTGGAACAAGCCACAGAAGCACCCTCCAGGGACGCACCCGGACCCCGCCAGCAGCGCCACCGCGTGGGTAGGCTCGGAGGCTTCTCCCCCCCCCCCCCCCCCCCCAGGGAACGATTGACTGGGTGCCACCTGGAAAGGATGCGAGCCGGGCGCCGCGGAAATCAATCTTTGCCTGCGGACGCACCTAGCTGCCTCCCCCGCGTAACCCCGCCCCCCGCGGCCGGGCTGCCCCGCAGCGCCGCCGTGCGGCCACACCGGGGCACGGCAAGGACGACCCCATCCCAGATCTTCACGGTGTCGTTTTTCACTTATTGTTCAACACGTAAATCGATTTTTGGCTTGCTGGCCAAGTGCAATTATTAAGTCATGCATATTTAATGGAAAAATGCTCAAATTTCATAGACTGTACGCAAGGCAGAAATTGGCAGTTTTCTCTAGGATTCCCACTCCCTTATCTTCCTCGCTACCCCCATCAGGCAGGACAGACATTGACAGAATTTTGGCAAATAGGCTTCAGATTCTTTTTTTTTTTTTCTACAGAAAGGGCTCGTGTGTGTGTGTGTGTGTGTGTGTGTGTGTGTGTGTGTACGTGCATGCACACACATACACTATGTGTGCCTAATGCCCTGCAGTTGGCTTTGATTTTTAGGTTTATTTTTTTATTATCTGTGGATTAGAGACTGAAGGACATTTGTTATATGTAAGGCAGACTTCACAATTCAAGCAATGATCATCAATGCTTCTTATGTTTTACTTTTTAAAAAGCTGAAAGAGGTCAGATTTACTCCCCCCTTTCTTGCCTTCTTTGGGATTAATTTGGCATATTTATTAATCCACACTACCCTCTTGCTAATTTGCTAGTTTTCCTTTTTCCTAGTGGTTATCTTGAATATGCTAATGTGCATCCTGGACTTATTAAAGCCTGATGTGAATGAATCTGTTCATCATTCTAGCAAAAATGCAGGCATCTTAAGCCACTTAAAACTCCATTTACACCCCATGCTGGTGGTTTATGCCTGTATTCCTAGCTAACTCAGGAGACTGAGACCTGAGAACCCAAGTTCAAAGTGGAGGTGGGAAATAGAGGAGCAGGAAAGTTCCTTGTTTGAGCCAGAAGTGGCGCTGTAGCTCAAGTGCTAGAGCGCTAGCCTTGAGATGAAGAGCTCAGGGACAGCGCCCAGGCCGAATTCAAGCCCCACAACTGACAAAAACAAAAACAAAAACAACCAAACAAACAAAAACAACCAAAAATCTACTTGAGAGTAGAGATGAGATGGGGAAAATGGGGTAGAGGGGGAACAAAGGAAGGGGTGACACCGATCAAGGGGCACTGTACTCAGAACCTGACTTGTGGAGTTTTGAAACTCCTTTGTACAACTACTTAATAAAAATAAAACAACAAGAAGAAGAGAAGTCCATTTACCCCCTCCTGACTTATCTGCATTGTCATCTGGTACCATCTGGCATTTGAGTCGTTTCTCTATTTCAAACTCCGTGAGACATTATTATTATTGTTTGGCACAGGCAATATTTGTTTAGATTAGGTAAATATTTTCTCTGCACTGGCCTTCCTTGCCTCTGCATTTCCAGGTTTCCATCTGGGATTCATTTTATCCTGCCTGAAAAAAAAATCACCCACTGCTAGTCTGTTCCCCAGGCCTGTGCTGCTGGTACGTGCGTTGTTCAGTTTTTCTTTGTGGACAATGTCTTCATTTCATCTTCATTTCTGAGGGTCATTTTCTGCTGTGTGGACAATTGCAGGTGGGTGGGACGAAGCAAGAAAGGAGAAAAAAAAAGAGACCCAATAGGAGAAATACAAAGCAAATAATAATAATACAATAAGAGATTGAAGCCAAGCATACAAGCTCCACTTCCATTTTTTTTTTCTTTGCTAGTGAACTGGAGCTGAGAGTCTTTCAGACCCTTAGACTTCTGCTCTCAGAGCTCAGCCCCTGCATAGCTGCATTTACAGGTGTGAATCATGGGAAGAGCCTGGCTATGTTGGTTATTTATTATGTAGGGTCTTACTTGATGCCAGGACTGGCCTAGACTATGATCCTCCTATTGTGCTTTCGTCAGTCACTGGGATGACAGGCATATGCCACCGTACCCAGTCACTGTGCTTCCCCTGCAGCTTGGGATGGAAGGGTATGTGCCACTGTGTTCAGCCATGAGTTGAGATGGGGTCTCATAAACTTTTCTGCCCAGGGGCTGGCCTTGTGCCACAATCCCCTGAACTATGCCTCCTAAATAACCTTACAGGCTTAAGCACTACTGCTCTAGCTATTTTTGAATTAAGGTCACGCTTTATCACTGGGCTACCCTGGATTGCAGTCCTCCGATTTATACCTTCTACTGTTGCTGGGATGACAGGTATACATCACCATACCCGGCTTTATCTGTTAAATGAAGTCTCACAAACTCTTCTGCTCAGGCTAGTTTAGAACCACAGTCCCCCGATCTCCACGTTCAGAGGAGCTAGGATTACAGGTGTAGGATACTGACCATGCTTGGAGCAAGTACACAATCCTTTCTGTAACCTTTAGAACAAGCAGACTAAAGAGTTAACAGAAGTTCATCTGTCTGTAGAGACACCACAGAAGTATGCTACATTCTGGTTTCTGGTTTGTATTTTGTTACAGTATTCGCCTTTCCCCGCCCCCTGCAGGGGATATCCATATTAGGGAAGCATAGTTTTGTTGTTCAAGTGTCTCCAGATTTCTCCAACTCCTTTTGATCTGCCTCCTTTGTATACTTCCGCAACACCTAGCACAACACAACAGGTTTGGGGCTCCTCTTGCATTGTTCTGCCCCCGGAAGCAGCCGTTTCCCTAAGTAGTCCCGGTTATTATTGTTAATTATTATTCTTAGTTTTGTTGTGATTTGCTTGTTTTTGAGTTGGGGACTTTGCTCTGTACCCCAGGCTGGCCTCAGGCTCAAGATCCTCCTCTTATTACCTCTGCTGAGACCACAGGCAGGTGCCACATTCCTCATACCCATTTTTTTCTTCTTTCACTACTGGGGTTTGAACTCAGGGATTTATACTTGCCTAGTGGATATTCCATCACTTACGCCACACTTTTAGCACTGTTGCTCTGATTATTTTTGAGATATGATATTGCTTTTAAGCCTAGCTAGCCTGAACCATGATCCTTTTATTTAAACTATCCATCATGGCTAGTTTTGCATCCATGAACCACCATACCCTGGTTACTGACTCACTTATTTATTTATTCATTGTCGGTTGTGGGGCTTGAACTCTCGGCCTGGGTGCTGTCCCCTCAGCTCTTCAGCTCAAGGCGAGTGCTCTACAGCGCCACAGGGCCACTTCTGGTTTTCTGATGGTTAATTGGATTTAAGAGTCTTATGGGCCGGGCGCTGGTGGCTCACGCCTGTAATCCTAGCTACTCAGGAGGCTGAGATCGGAGGATCGCGGTTCAAAGCCAGCCCGGGCAGGAGAGACCGTGAGACTCCTATCTCCAATAAACCACCAGAAAACTGGAAGTGGCGCTGTAGCTCAAGTAGTAGAGTGCTCGCCTTGAGCTGAAGAGCTGAGGGACAGCGCCCAGGCCCAGAGTTCAAGCCCCACGACCGACAAAAAAAAAAGAGTCGTGGATTTTCCTGCCTGGGCTGGCTGTGAACCATGATCCTCAGATCTCAACCTCCTGAGTAGCTAGGATGAGAGGCGTAAGCCAACAGTGCCCAGCGTATTATTTATTTTAAAACATCTTTCTTTTTCCTTGTGTGTTTCCATAATCCTTGTGTCACTAGATTTCCTAACAAATGACTCCCAAAATTCTGGTTTCAAACAACCGAAAACAATAACAGTAACTAAAGGCCAGTTCTTCTTCTCTTTCTGGGGATCGGGATTGTGAAAGCGTCTTCGTTGAGGGATTCTGGCCTGAGATCTCATCAGTCATGTGTTTGCCATCCAGTGTCTGCCGGGCTGTGGTCATCTGAGTGGAGCTGGAGGATTTGCTTCCAAACAAGCTCCCGCACCCCACAGGGCTGTTTTTAGTAATGGATAGAACAGCCGGCAGACATTCATGAGAGCTCCAGTTTGTGTAGGAGGCTGGCAGGAGAGCCAGCCCGCCTTCCCAGAGGCAGTGGGTGGGGCGGCCCTCCGGGCCTTCTCAGATCTGCCTCCGGGCCTTCTCAGATCTGGTCTGGAAGTCGCACATGGGGGCAGGCACTGCACAAGGGCACACGTGCCAGGAACCAGGAAAGCCAGAGACAATCTTGGAGGGCGCCCAGGACAATGACCATGTAGTCCTGCTGTGCTCCCTCTAGGCCTGTGTGTGTGTGTGTGTGTGTGCGCGCGCGCGCGTGTGTGCTGCTACTGAGGCTTGAACTCAGGGCCTGGATGTTGTCTCTTAGCTTTTTTGCTCAAGGCTAGTGCTCTACCACTTGACTCATACCTCTACTTCCAGCTTTTTGCTGGTTAATAGGAGATGACTCTCTTGGATTTGTCTGCCATGGCTGGCTCTGAATACTGGATCCTCAGATCTCAGCCTCCTGAGTAGCTAAGATTATAAATATGAGCTACCAGTGCCCAGCACAAATGATTTAAAATCAGGCTATGCCCCCAAGGGTGCCCTCCTTATTCTGTTAGGGCTCACATGCTCCATAATGATTAATATTTAAGAATTATGCTGGGGCTGGGGAGGTGGCTCAGTGGTAGAGCGCTTGCCTTGCATGCATGAGTCTCTGGGTTCGATTCCTCAGCACCACATAAGCAGAAAAAAAGCCAGAAGTGGCGCTGTGGCTCAAGTGGTAGAGTGCTAGCCTTGAGCGGAAGAGCTGAGGGACAGTGCCCAGGCCCAGAGTTCAGGCCCTATGACTGGCAAAAAAAAAAAAAAGAATTCTGCTCATCAAGATGGAGTCATTCTCTCTGTCCTTTCAGAGACTGGTCCTCATTGAGCTAAGAAGAGAGCTGAGATAGAGCCAGAAGAAGCCAGGTGCCAGGTGCTCACACTTATAATCCTAGCTACTTAGGGGGCTGAGATCTGAGGATTGTGGTTCAAAGCCAGCCTGGGCAGGAAAGTCTGTGTGACTCTTTATCTCCAATTAACCACCAGCAAACCAAAAATGGAGCTGTGGCTTAAAGTGGTAGAGTTAGCCTTGGGTGATAAAGCTTAGGGCCAATGCTTGGCCCTGAGTTCAAGCCCCATGACAGACTAAATAAATAAGTAAATAAAGGCTAGGAAATGAGAGCACAGCCCTGCCAAGCCAAGTGGAGATGGCCACCCCTTCCCTCCTACTGCTGGGGGGAAGGACACAAGAAAGGGAAGGAAGCACTGAAAATGCTCAGTGGAACTCAAGCCACTCGGCAGGCTCCCTGCCCCGCATTCTTCTCCAGCCCATCTCCCCAGTGGGCCGGGGACAGAGGGGGCCCATTGCTACACCCAGACTGAAACTAGGAAGGGTCTCCTGCAAAGAGAGACCCTCAGTCCCGCAGTGGTTCCTGGAAGGAAAACGGGGTGTGCCTCCCGTGTCTCCAGGTAGCAACCTGATTCAGCCAAGTCCAGGAAAAAGATGGAGGGCTGGAAGTCAGCCTGGGGGCTAGCTTAGCCCAGGGCCCCTCCCACCCCAAGTGGCCGGACGTGGCCACATTCAGTGGGGCGTGGCATTCGGTGGGGCATGGCGTTCAGTGGGCGTGGCGTTAGGTGGGGCGTGGCTTTCAGTGGGCGTGGCGTTCTGTGGGGCGTGGCTTTCGGTGGGCGTGGCGTTCTGTGGGGCGTGGCTTTCTTTGGGGCCTGTGCGAATGTCCATCTAAGCTTCAGATGCTTCCATAGCCAGGTCGGCCTTCCAAGGTTGTGATGGGCAGCGAGGGGCGAAGGAGGGGAAAGCGCAGGTTTGGGGTTCCTGCCTCCTGTCCTCCTCTGCTCTCCCGGGGGTGGTATGTATTGGTGGCCCCTCTCACTGCAAAATTGTCCTCCCTCCCTGGCCTAGCTCCCTCACCTCTCCTGGGGGGGGGGAGAGGGGGAAGGGCAGCCATGCACCCCGCCCCCAGCTCACCTTGCCCTCAGGGCTGGGTGGGGAAGTCTCCTTTTTGAGGGGGCTTTCCTGGCTCTCCTGTCCATGAAAGAAGGAATGAGGGGGTCACTACTTATGTCTGCAGGTCTGGGGAATTCTCTAGCTTGCTTTACTCCACTCAGAAATCCCAATTCTAGCCTGGCACCAGTGGCTCACCCCTGTCATCCTAGCTACTCAGGAGGCTGAGATCTGAGGATCGCGGTTCAAAGCCAGCCTGGGCAGAAAAGCCTGTGAGACTCTTATCTCCAATGAACCACCAGAAAACCAGAAGTGGCGCTGTGGCTCAAGTGGTAGAGCGCTCGCCTTGAGCTGAAAAGCTGAGGGACAGCGCCCAGGCCCAGAGATCCCAATTCTGTCAGGGCTGGCAGATCCCTCGGGAAAATCCCAGAGCCAGCACCTCAGAGCTGGCAGGAGACTTGGGGCAGCTCCAGAAGATTCCGGGGAGAGGCTCTGCTCCCAATTTCATAGATAAGGAAACCGAGGCCTTCCCAGGGGAAGGGCCTTTGCAAGGTAGGACCGAGATACCAAACCAAGTGGCTTCCTCCCAGGCTCAGGCTTCTGTTCCTCCACGACCACCGGCCCCCCACCCCAGACCATATTCTTTTTAATTAAAAATATATTTTATTGAAATGATGATGAGCAGGGGGTTACAGTTACATAAGTAAGGCAATGAGTACGTTTGTTTTTAATCATTGCTGCCCCATCCCTCATTATCTCCCCCCTCCCCCTCCCTTTTCCTCTCCCATCCCCAAGTTGTAAGGTTCACAGCCAACATAGTATCAAGTGAGTATCGATGTTGCTTGGTCCATCCGTTGTCCTCCTGTTTCTGTGATACCCTGTCCCTTCCTCCGATTGCATTGTCTATTTTGCAAAACACGTAGTACCAAAGACTAAGAGAAACGAAGAAAGAAAAAAAAAAGAAGGAAAAAAATCAAACTACACACAGGGTCTAATGAGAACCTCTTGTTTCCATAGGTTGGAGTTCATGTGGCCGGTCTCTGATTCTAGACCCTCCTCGCCCAGCCTCCTCCTCGTCCAGCCTCCCGAGGTCTTTGCAAGGGTCTTGCACGCCCCCTGGTGGGAGCAGGAGGAGGCGCCCTGGCCTGAGTCTGGCCAAGGAAGAGAGACATGGTTTGCTGGTTTAACGTTAAGGAATGGGGCAGAGGGTGGAGGACATTGGGGAGCATGAAAGTGGGGGAGGGAGAAGAGGAGCACAGGATAAGCAAAGGGGGGGCAGGGAGGTGGGGTTCTTAGCCTTGCCTTGGAGAATGCTGGCTTGGGTTCTCATTGATTCTGCATATGAGATCCCAGATGGGTGACCATCTCTGAGTCTCCATTTCTCCTGAGAGATGGAGAGGGAGAATGGCACTCACGTCCCTAGCCTCAGCCCAGCCCCCTGTGGAAACCTCCACCGCCTCCACCCTCCCACTCTGCAGAAGGCTCTTGGTGGTAGAGGGCAGAGGCAAAGCTGCAGAAATGCCCAGAGGCAGGTACAGCTGAGTGGTCCATTGTCCCAGCCTAGCTTTGACCACTGATCCCAGCAGCTGTATGAAGCCATGGGCTCTGCCCTCCTGGCTCTGTTGGAAGCATTTGCTAAGATTATATTTACTTGGGTGGGGGTTGGTGGTTCATGCCTATAATCCTAGCTATTCAGGAGGCTGAGATCTAAAGATCTCACAGAAACGTCTGTGAGACTCTTAGCTCTAATTAACCAGGAAAAATAAATCCAGAAATAGATGTATGGATCAAGTGGTACAGCGCAGCCTTGATTAAAAAAAAATTCAAATGAGAACGAGAGACCCTGAGTTCAAGCCCCAGCGCCAGCACTCATAGACGCATGCCCATGTGCACACACACACAAACACGATGGTTTTTACTTATCCTTTCTATCTTCTTAAAAATGCAACTACTCTAGGTACTTCACAGAAAAGGAATTACGTATTAGTTTTCTGTCTGTGTCTGGCTTATTCTCAAGGCTCATCCACAGTTAATAAGCCTGCATCTGAATAATATTTCAATGTGTATGTTGCAGGGAAAGAAAAATATATTCAAGTACATTTTATTTTAACCTTCTAAGCTCTCAATCTGGACATACACCCTCCCCCCCCCGCCCCCCTGCTCCAAACCCCAGAAGACATGAACCCTTACTTCATTCAATTCTATGTGGCATGGGAGCCTTTATAAGGAGTAAAAGCTGGAAGGGGCAGTCACTCCTGAGTGGTTTTGTGCCAGGCTTACTGTAAGTGGAAGGAAGGGACAGAGAGGGGGAAGAGCTAAGTGTCATGAACAGGGCCAGAGAATCTATTTAAGTTCTTCTCAGTGTCCCTTTGTTTTTCAAGATAACAAGGCTCAATTCCTACAAGAACAGGGAGAAGTCTCTCATATGAGGGTAGTTTGTGTGTGTGCAAATGTGTGTGTGTGCAAATGTATGTGTGTGTGTACGCACATACCTGTCCTGATGCTTGAACTCAGAGCCTGGGTACTGTTCCTTAGCTTTTCCCACTCAAAGCTGGAGCCACATCTCCACTTCTGGCTTTTTGCTGGCTAATCAGAGAGAGAAAAGTCTCATGGACTCTTCTGCCCAAGTTGATTTTGAACCATGATCCTCAGATCTCAGCCTCCTGAGTAGCTGGGATTACAGGTGTGAGCCACCAGCTTCTGGCACATGAGGGTTGTGTAACCTGCTTCCGTGGAAGGTATGAAAGTCTTCCTGCTAGTCCTCAAGTTCTTCCAGCTTAAAATATTCATAGAGCCGTCCTTGGGGTGGCAGGCCCAGCAGCGCGGAGGACATTGTGTTTGCTTGCTTATCTGTGAGGGGTACTCCAGCCTTTCCCACCTTTTGTCTGTGAACACAGGTGGACGGATATCTAGAGAATTCCAGCCAGTTGTTTTGAGAAAGCACCTGGAGTGGAATGGCTGGCTCCTGTGGTAATTCTGTGTTTGACTTTCTGAGGAGCTGCCAAGCTGTTTTCCACAGTGACTTGTGCTGAGCATTCTCGATGCCGTATCTCCTGCCACTGGCAGCCTACGCCACCCAGGAGGCGAGGCCCTGCCACGGACTGGCCCTGCTTTCTGGGAGAGCAGTGTGATTCAGAAAGTGAAGTGTTGAGCATCTCTTAGCTAAGAAACTTAGGGTCCATATTCAAACCCACATGGACCAGCTCCATGAGCCCAGGACACTTGATCTGGGATGATCCACAGCTGCCGACCAAGGCTGTGAGGGGACAGGAACTAGGAGAAGAAAGTTGAAGCATTACCAAAGAAAGGCAAGGGATAATATCGCGGGGCATAGGGCCCCCCATCTCCAGCCAGAGCTCCCTTGAGGCCAGCATATGACTCTTCCTGATTAGAGGGGACGTCCCTCTCTCTGCCTGGCACTTTCTTTACCAGCCACACACTAGTTTCCTTAAAGACTCATGGAAATCTCAGTTTAGATGACTGGGTTGTCTAGAAAGGCATTGAAATCCAGCCCTAGCCAATCAGTGTAATTTTTTTTCTTGACCACTGTGATTGGTGCTGAGAACTAGTCATGTGACCTAAGCCGGCCCAATGGGAGTCGAGCTTGGTTGGGAACCTTCGTGGGGAATGGATGGGACGGGAGCTGCCCTTCTTTCCTGGTACAGGGGAGAGTTTGGGATTGAGCCAGGGGTGCTGGCGTGCGTCTCGTTCCCTCGTAGGGCTCTGCCTGAGGGCTGAGCAAGCAAGAGGAAACAGATGAGGGAAGCAGATGGCATGCAAGATTGGGTACTTGTGGCAGTGTTTGTGCCCCTAGATCCAGATGTTTCTGAAGCCAGCACGGAGCCAAGACCTTCTCATCTTCCTTCTTCTTGCTGAAACGAACTTGGGGATTTCTTTCTTTCTTTCTTTCTTTCTTTTTTTTCCATTTTCATAGCAAGGAGTGCTCGTTGGAGAACCCTGGCTGTCTAGAGAGTCTGAACGTCTAGGCGTCTCCCTGGGTCTGCACCATGCCCTTCTTTGGGAGTGGTATGAGCAGGGCTCTGCCCATCTAACCAGTTCAGCCAGCCCAGAGCAGAGGGAGTATCCTCGGGAAGGAAGCCAAGACCTGAGACAGGGAGTCCGTGCTGGAGGGCTGAAGCCCCTCAGGAAAAATGGCCCACTCCCAGTGTCATCTTGCAGGGAGGAGCCCTGGCATCAGCTGAGTTGAGACTGCCATTCCCAGCAAGTCAGAGCTTAGAAGAGCAGGCGTTGAAGGGAGGGGAGGACCTGGGGAGGTACCAGGCGTCCACAGGATGCACAGCTCCCTTCTTTCACCATCCTCTGCAATGTAAATCAAACCCCACCGTGAGGCGCCAACCTCCTCCACAGCACAGCCAGGCCAGCAGAGAATGGGTAGTCTGTAGGATCTGAACCCCATCAGGAGATCTGTCTTTGGGTCAACAAGATGTCCATAGAGTTTTCACACTGAGAGCCTCATCCATCTTCTCCCATGGTGGATTTGTCCCCCTGCCAACCTCTGCTCATCCTGGGAGTGGTATCAAAGCCCGGCTTCTATGGAGCAGTTGGCCAGTCCTCATTCATAGCCAGAGGATTATGTCCATGGCTATGGCTTATTTATTTTTGTGTGCCACCTGCTAGGAAGTCCAGAGCCATGTGTGGCCTCCATGGGCAAAGTATAGTGAGAAGGAGAGCCGGCCCCTCGCATCAAAAGAACTTTGGCTCACAAATTCCAACAGTTACCAACTCAACAGAAATTCCTATAGTGTGTTACTCCTTCCAAGTGTTCTGTACCCTTTGTTAGTTGGAAAGAATGCTGTCTTTTCAGATGTGCATTTGAACTTTATTTTCTTCACACGAACTCACCTTGTTTACTGCATGCTGAGATCTGGATGTCGTTTGAGGGTGTTGGTGTGCTGCAAATCAGTCTTCATCGTGAGGTACGAAGAGGGTGGAAACTCAATCTAACTGTGATGGTTAGAAGTGGGACCTACAGTGTGGAAAATGACGTATGTAACTGGTGGGCAGGGATGTGGGGAGAAACTGGGGGAAAGTGGAGGAAGGGGTAATGTTGTCCAAAAAGAGACACTCATTACCTGGCTTAGGTGGAGACCCCATGACAAAAGGAAATGCAAGGCTGGTATGGGAGGAGTGAGGGAGACCTGAACATTTAGGGACATATATCTGTGCCTCTCATCTCTCTCCATGTGATACTGCCTTGAGAGTCTGTCAGTAAAAGAATCTCAACTTTGCAATTCCAGAACCAGTAGTCCAAATAGCATTCTTTGCTTCATAAAATAACCAGCCACAGTAGTTCATCATAGCAATGGAAAACAGTCCGTCCTCGTGTGCAGAATCACAGTTGAAGGTGAGCCTGTAGAACAGATGAGGTGAGAACAAAGAAGAGTTATCATCTTGCCAGTGCTGGCGGGTGCTCTGCTTATTCCTCTGTTCATTGAGTCGATGGGAAAAGTCCTCTTTGAAATATTTCTGATCTGTGGTTTCATCTCCCCCGTTGTATTTTAACATTAGTCCTGGCTCCTTCGCAGCCCATCCTGCACACCCCTCTCTTTTTCCTTACTCTCTCTCAGGAGTACATTATACATCTTGGGGAGACCCTTCTGCCAGGGGGCAGTGAGTAAACCAACCAGCCAAACAACCTACACCTGAGTTGCTGGACTCTCTGGCCTGGGTCAGGCATGCTGAGACCATGACTTGGGCCCTTGTTCTTCTAGCAATGGCCATATGGTGGCACTAGAGCAGCTCCCAAATGTACCACGGTCAAGGCCACGAAGACTTCAGTGATGGAGTGGGAACGGCACTGAAGAAAGACCTGGGAACTGTGGAGAGGGGCAGGGGTGGAAAATGAGAAACAGCGCCATCTGCTGGCTGGAGCTGACCTCAGGCCTGGGGTGCTCATTCACAAGTGAACTTGGTAAGTCAGACATGAGTGGGAGATTAGATCTAATGTGCTCAGTGTCTAACATATTGGCCCACGTTGGGACCCTCCTACCCTGGGTGGGTGGTAATGCCTCTTCCAAGATCCATGGCTTCTCTCCCTTGGTGTGCTGAGCCTGTCTCTGAGGACAGAGATCAGGGATGAACTGTACTGGACAGGCCACTCATTCCCCATTGCTGCTGCTTCTGCGAATGATGAAAGTCAGGGCCTGGGAAGAGATGGTAGGAATAGCTGAAGCAGGGCCCGCTTCCTCTTGTCCTTCTGGCTCTTCTTCCCAGAAAGAAAGCCAGTTGGGAGGGCTACCTACCAGGGGCTGCACTGACCCCACAGTGAGCCTCACTGGCAAGAACAGCAGATAGAACCTGAACCCCTGAGTCTGCTGCTCCTGTTAAAAGCCTAGACTTTAGTGTCATGCAGACATCAGGCTGCATCAGCATGGGCTGAGAAGGTGGCTCAGTGGTAGAGTTCCTGGGTTTGATTCCTCAGCACCACATAAGCAGAAAAAGCCGGAAGTGGCACTGCGGCTCAAGTGGTAGAGCGGTAGAGCGCTAGCCTTGAGCTGAAGAGCGCAGGGACAGCGCCCAGGCCCAGAGTTCAGGCCCCATGACTGACCAAAAAAAAAAAAAAAAGAATGACCGACTGCGTCAGCATCAGCACAGCTGGACACCGCTGCTTACTGCCTTTCTTACTGTGGGCAAACTACTTAATCTCTCCAAGTCCCAGTTTCCTCGTCTGCATCATGAGAAAAGTGATATGTGCTTCGGAATAGTGGCAAGGAGGGCATGAATTAACATGAATAAGGTGTTAGGTCTGGCACAGGACTGCATCTGGGGTCAGGGCCATCTGTCACTACAGTTGTGGCAGAGGAAGGCAAGTGAGTTGGTCTGGTAGAGCCGCTGGGTGTGGCTCTTGGACCAACCCTTTATATGACAGTCTTCCTAGGGGTGTGCACAGAGGGGGCTTACCACCCCCAAGAGTCCCTTCCATTCTTATCTGCCCTCCTCTCCCCCCTCTTCTTCCTTCTCTTCCTCCTCCTCTTCTTCCTTTTCTTTCTCCTCTTCTTTTCATTTTCTTCCTCTCCTCTCCCCCTTCTTCCTCCTCCTCTTCTTCCTTCTCCTCTTCCTCTTCCTCTTCCTCCTTCTATTCCTCTTCTACCTCCTCCATCTTTTCTTCTTGTTTAGTACTAGGGGCTGAATTTAGGACCTTGGCTTTCTAGGCAGGTACTCTACCACTGGAACAGCACTTTTAGCCCCTGTTGCTTTATTTTTCCAAAAGGTACTTTATTTATTTATTTATTTTTGGTCCGGTCGTGGGACCTGAACTCTGGGCCTGGGCGCTGCCCCTCAGCTCTTCAGCTCAAGGCTAGCGCTCTACCACTTGAGCCACAGCGCCACTTCCGGCTTTTTTCTTTTTGCTTATGTGGTGCTGAGGAATTGAACCCAGGGCCTCAGGAATGCAAGGCAAGCGCTCTACCACTGAGCCACCTTCCCAGCCCCGGTACTTTATTTTTTGCCTGGGGATGACCTGGACATGATCCTTCTACTATGTCTCCCCATGCCAGGATTACAGACATGTATTGCTCTACCACATCCAACAATCTCCCCTCCCCATTTTTTGTTGGTCATGGGGGTTGAATTCAAGGCCTGAGTGTTCTCCCTGAGCTTTTTCATTCAAGGTTAGCATTCTACCACTTTGCGACACAGCAACACTCTGGTTTTCTGGTGGTTAGTTGGAGATAAGAGTCTCACAGACCTTCCTGCCAGGCTGGCTTTGAACCACAATCCTCAGATCTCAGCCGCCTGAGTTAGCTAGGATTACAGGTATTACAGTGCCCAGCCAATGCCCTTCTTTAGGTGAGGCCAAGACTCATCTTTCAGTAGTTTTCCATCTGGGAGTTGAATATCTTCCAGCCTTTTATCTCCCAGGAGCCACTGCTAACTCCCCCACTTCCCCCTGCATGAAAAGGAGCCTCGGCTAGATGGATGAATCCCGTGGCCTTTGCAAAATTAGATTCTGGATCTGGCAAGCAGTCAAGAGGGAAGGGTGCAGCTGAAGTCCTCTTAATTTACCAGGGCCGTTAACTACTTCCATCCCAGCCCTGGGTTTTGCTGTGTAGGGGGAGGTCAGTGCTGGAGGCTGCTTCTGCTGGGACTGGAGGTGTGTCCACGCTGCACGCACCTCCACAGCAGGTTGTATCACATCTGCAACTCAGAGGCACAGATGGGCAAACAGGCTCAGGGGCAAGGGGCCAACTTGGAGCTCTGCCTTTAGATGAGCTGATTTGTCCATTTAGATGTTCTCAGAGCGTTCGTCTATACCAGGCTCTGTGCTGGGTGCTGGGCCAAAGCTCTGATTCTGTGCTAATTTAGTGTTAGAGTAAATACAGGAGGACAGACAGCAGGAAAGAATTTTATTCTCCCAGGAGCTACAAAGATGGCCTTGTCCATCCATCATCTCTCCATCCATCCACCCATTCATCTTTCTGTCCATCTGTCCATTCATTCATGCAGCCACCATTCATCCACCCACTTATTCATCTGTTTACCCATCTATCCATCTATCCACCCACCTATTCACCTGTCCATCCATCCATCTGTCTATCCATCCACCTATCCATAAATGTATCCATCCATCCACCACCTATCTACCCCAACCACCTGATCATCCACCTATCATCAATCAATCCATCCATCCCACAAACATATATTAAACACCAGAACCAGAGGTCCCAGATCAGGACCTGGTGACAGTTATAGACATTTGTTGCTTTTATGACTCTTCTTGGGGCAAGGGTACCCTGCTCCTGCTCTAGTCCATGTGTCTCTGAAGTAACAAACCGCATCTCCCACCATCAGGATGGAGCACTAGATCAGGCTAAACCAATCAGAGCTTTCATCATTCTAGCCATAGTGATCCATTCAGGAACAGGCATGTGAGCCGTCAGACTCATCAGGCCCAATAAGTCTCCATCCCAGGATTCTGGCTGAAGGCATGGGGGAAGAGGACCAACCTTTCCACCATACTCGGTGCTTGTGAGGGCTGCTGAGGGTCTGTCCAGGGAGAGAGAGGATGGAGCCAACTAGGTGCAGCAGGCAGCTCCAGTGACCCTGGTGTCATTGTTTTGTGGTCATAATCCATTTATGTCTGAGACCAGATCTCTCCATTTTGTGAGTCCCCTTGGCTTACATTAGGGTGGGTTCAAGCCATTGGTCACAGAGGCTGCCAGATTCAGGCATGATCACTTTCCGAGCTGACCCTGGCCAATGGCAGGGTCCTTAGTTTCTGCTACCATACCCACTTCCTACCTTTGCTGCAGCTCTGGACCCTCTCTCCCTCCTTCCCTCCCTTCCTCCCTCCGTACTTCCCTCCCTTCTTTCCGCTCTTCCTCAGCCAACCTCAGGTTCACTTCTCAGTCCAGATCATCTCTTCCAGGGAACCTTTGTCACAGCTATCTCCTTCCCTGGTTTCTTCTTCCCTAGAACTTAGAAGGAGCCCTCTGTTACTGGAGGCCCTTCCCTGGGCAGCTCGCTGTGCTTTCTTCCCATTGCATATGCTTCTTGTGTTGAGAGATGTCCCATATCCCCACCCCACACTCACAACCCACAAAATCAGCCATCACCCCATCTCTTCACAGACGTAATCAGAATCTACCTCTTCTCTGAAGCTGAGCTGGCTCTGACCCATCATCCTCTGTCTCCTTGCCTGTTTCCTCAGAGTCTGGCTCCCCCTTCCCTGCCCTCTGCCTCTGGCAATCTCTTCTCTTCTTTGTTTCTGAGAGTTGGGCAGCTTCAAATCACTCCATATAAGTGCCATCATGCAGTATTTGCTTGGGCAGCTCTTATTCTTTCTAATCCTCATCTCTACTGATACTTTTCTCTTCTTGTCTCTGCTGATGCTTTTCTCATCCTTTCCTCAGAGGAAGATGCAGAGACTGAGGATAATTCATGGAATCATCTCAACCACTCATTTCCATGTTTGGAGCTGAGGGTGGGAGGGTGAGGAGGCATTCCTGGTTAGTGTCTGGAATCTGAGATGGGCTGTTTCCTCATAGTGAATTGAGCTTCCTTACAACATGGCTGAATGTGAACCATTTAAAGGTGGCTGGAAGCAGGATGCTAATGTTTGAGCTCCAGAGAAGGGAGATTGAAAAGGTGAGCAGAATCTTCATAATCATCATCATCATCATCAGCAGCAGCAGCAGCAGCCAAAAGCAGCAGTAGCTGTGAGGCCCAGTCTTTGGGACTTAGTTCTCCAATCTCTTGTGTGGGGATGGTTTAGAAGTTGTACTTCTGGCTGTGTGCATTCTGGAAGCAAGACAGGGAAAGAGGGCCAGAAGTCCTGTCATTTAAGATGCTTACTACTTCAACCTTGTGGACAGTTCTTGTCTCTGTCAGTGCAGCCTGGGGTTTCAGAACTCAATGTTCTTAGGTCTGTGTGTATATAGTCAGCTGGCATCACAGGAGCTGGAGAAGGCCCAGAGCCACTTCTAACCACACCTGGTCCCTTCTGCAGCACCTGGCCCTCTAAGGAAAATTTCAGGATATCTTGGTATCCATTTCTTCTCTCTAGCTTGATTTCTGTGTTAGCATCCCATCTCCCAGGGTTTGTTGAAACCTTTTTCAAATGATGTGTTCTCTCCTAGCTTCTGAGCTGTTAATTATACAGTTGGTTTCTATCTCCTCTTTTTCTTTCTTCCAGTTTAGTGAGGGGTCTGGGAAGGTGATCCTCTTACCGACTTCTCCCAAGTAGCAGGGATTAAAGACATGTACAACCATACATAGCCTTATTTTTGTACTCCTTTCCTTTCTTTTCCTTCCTTTTTATTTCCTTCCTCCCTTCTTTCTCTCTCCCCTTCCTGCCTTCCTGCCTTCCTGCCTTGTTTGCTTGTGCTAGTACTGGGGTACTGTTCCTTAGCTCTTTCACTCAAGGTTATTCAGTTAATTGGAAGTAAGAGTCTCTGGGATTTGTCTGCCCCAGCTGTTCTAGCTTTGAACTGTGATTCTCAGATGTCAGCCTCCTAAGTAGCTAAGATCATTGGTATGAACAACTGTCACCCAATGTCTTTGTATTTATTCATGTCTTGGTAGCCTTGACACTGTCAAACTCACTTTCCTTCCCAGCCTCCTATTTTATCTTCCAGGGGGAGCCTGTCATACCAAGTCCTTCCACATATTTCTCCTACGTCTCTGGTTTCTGCCTGTGGGTTGGATTTGCTAGTTTCTCTTTGTCCACTTTCACAAGGCTATACTTACTTCTCAGGAGTGCATTCTTAGTCCCTGCCTTTCTCACAATGCATGTTCTTCATGCATAGCCCATCCATTCCCATGGTTTCCATTTTGCTCAGAAGGCTGATCCATTCTAAATGTCGCCCTCCAGTGCTGGCCTGGAGCCTGCATTCCAGGCCCACATCTCCAGCTGTCTCCTACATCTCTCTTTGGCTGGGGTTTAGTTACTGGGCTCTATCATGGCAAAAGCTGGCCTCTGCTTCTCCCTCCTCTACACCTGCCTTTCTCCTTCATTCTCTAGCTCAGAAAAGGTCACTACCAAATATCTAGCTGCCCAGAAATTAGGATGTCATCCTTGACTGCCTTACTTTATCCATTTCCATACTCAATTAATGGCCAAGGTCCACTGATTTGACTTCTGCTGATAAATTCCCACATGCCCATCCATTCATTGTTCCTACAACTCTAGCTTCAGTCTTCCAGCTAACACTTGCCTTTGGTCCAGAAATACTGTCCTCTGTCCCTATGCTCCACATAATGGCCTTTGGCACAGCTGAATCTCAATTGCCCCCAAGGCTGGAGTTATTTACTTGCCAGATTTAGCAAATAAAAGTGCAGGATGTCCCGTTATGTTTGAATTTCAATAAACAATGATTTTTTTGGAAGTATGAGCAGTGTCTGAAATCAGGATCCTCAGGGGTCTGGATACTTCCCATATCCCCAACTTCATTTCTTGTTATGCTGGATTTCATATTGGAAAATTGGGGCAGACACTGAATTACTTGAATCTCCCCCCAGTGGGCCAGACATGTCCTCATCCACATGCCCTTCTTCTCTCTTCTCAACTACCAAGGCGAGTCCCCCTCCTTGCCCTGACCCATTTCTGGATTATTTCCTTCCAGAAGCCCCTCTGCTTTTTTTGTGGTGGATCCATGCCTTTGCTGGGTGACCAGAGACTCCCCAGTATGGCTGGTGGGCAGTGTTTCACCCTCCAGATTTGTCATGGCTTTTTTTTTTTAACCTCGTCTTTCTGTCTCCCACAGATCACGCATTACCAGTTAACTCTGTTCTCTCACTCCCCAGTCCTGCATGGGGCCCAGCCTGCAGGGCCCCATGCAGCTGGGTGCTCCCAAAGGCCCAGTGTCTTGGCCAAGCCCCAGCTGTCTTCTTACTTTCCTGGCCTAGGTCCCAGTCTGAGGGTTCACACTCCCCTCTCGCCTGAGTTCCCATGAAAAGCAGCCTCCACCCCAGCCCCCTACCCAGGACCAGATTACAGAATGCTGAGACAATGGAGGCTCCCGGCCAACTTCCCAGTAGGCCTGCTGCCAAATCTCCCACAGCATCTGTTTGTACATCTGGAGATAGGCTCCGACAGCTGAGGCCGTGGAGAACATCGCTTTGTCATGCTGGGTCAACCTGAGCATTGATGAGACAGAGCTGGGACCTAAAATTAGGGCATGGGCTTGAACCCCAGCCCTGCCCTGTACCAGGCAAATAAGCATCCTTCCCTTTGAGCTTCAGCATACAGAGTGTGCTGTCAAAGGTGAATCCCTTTCACTTACCAAGGGACACAAAGTCACTGGTGGCTCACTGTGACCTTCACGTACCCTTCCAAAGCTGGTGGTAGCAGGCCCCCCAGCACCAGAGCTCTCCCGTGGGGTTCCTCTCCCAGATGTAACCAGTGAAGCCTCCGGCTGCACACAGCACTCGTGTGGGGAAAATAGTCTATTTTCTCCAAATTCACTGTCCAGGTAGACACAGAGCTGTCAATCAAGAGGGAGAATGACTGAAAAGGAACGAAACAAAGAGGGGGGATGTTTGGGATTGGAGTTGGAAAAGCTGGGGTCCTCCTGCTTCCCAAAGTTGTCTCCTTCCTCCCTTCTTCTCTGCCTGAGCTCCCTAAAGACCCCATGGCCAACACTTGTGGCTCCTCTTGTAATCCCTCTTAGTCTTCTCTCCATTGATAACATTTATCTATTGGCCCCAACATCATCTAATTCTTTATTTTGCCCTTTAAACTATAGACACTTTGCTAGGCAGCAGTGTCCTGTAATCCTAGCTACCCAAGATTGAAGTTCCAAGGTTGGAAAGTTCATGAGACTCCCCCCGCCCCCCCATCGGTCATGGGGCCAGAACTCTGGTCTTGGGCACTGTCCCTCAGCTCTTCAGCTCAAGGCTAATGCTCTACCACCTGAGCCATAGTACCACTTCTGGCTTTTTCTGCTTATGTGGTGCTGAGGAATTGAACCCAGGGCTTTATGCATGTGAGGCAAGCACTCTACCACTGAGCCACCTTCCCAGCCCCTTCATAAGACACTTATCTCCAATTAACCAGTAAAAAGCCAGAAGTAGAAATATGGTTCATGTGGCAGGGCATCAGCCATGAGTGAAAAAGCCAGACAAGTGCATAGAAGACTCAAGTTCAAGCTCCAGTTCTGGCACAACAACAATAATAGAAAAAATCCCTGAAAAGTTACAGGTACCTCAAGGGCAGAATTTACAAATAAAAGCCAAATAAAAGCCCCAAAACTTATCTGTACGTAGACTGTCATCCCATAATCACTGGGGAGTGGTCCAGGCCTCTATGCAGAGGCTAAAATCTTCTGACCCTAGCTATAGCTTTGTATAAAATGGTAGAGAATTTACATACTGTCTGTGTTTGTCTTCCTGTGTACTATAAACCCTCTCTAGATTACTTGTAATGCTTAATATAACATATATGCAAGGGATCCTTATTATAGTATGTAAATGGTATTATGAAACTGGAGTGTGAGACCCAGGCCCAAATTCCATGAGTTTCACATAGCAAATCCGGCCACTCACCCATATATGCCAAATAAAGAGTTATGGCTACCTAGTACTGGTGTTCATGCCTGTAATCCTAGATAATTAGGAGGCTGAAATCTGAGGACCACAGTTTGAAGCCAACCCTAGGCCAAAAAAAAAAAAAATCCTTGAGACTCTTATCTCCAGTTGATCAGCAGAAAAAGCCAGAACAAGAGGTGTGGCTTAGGGGGTACAGCACCATCCATGAACAAAAAAGCTGGGTGTGAGTGAGAGGACCTGAGTTCTAGCTCTACTAGTAGCTCGCGTGTGCATGTGCGCGCGCGCGCACACACACACACACACACACACACACATGATAAAGGACAGACAAGGAGATTTATTACATGTCATCTATCTTGAGCTATCATCAAGGGTAGAAATCTGAGTTTTAGGTTTCATAGACAAAGAACTGGGAGGGATGCAGGGGTACAGTAAGTTTAAGTATTAAAGACAAAAAAAATTGGTGAGGAAGGGGATATTAACATGCATAATGGCTGAATAGACCCCCAGTCACAGGCATGGCCTTATTATCACTTCATGGGGAACAGGCCAGTCACTATTGCCTGCTCACTGTGGTCTGGTGAATGTTCTGTCCTGAGCTATGGCTTTCTCTTTCTTTGGCGTCATTTCACCTTTTGCTTCAAGATGATAAGAAGGAGTCATTGCCTGTCTAAGGAGTATCCTGCCTTGGGTCACAAGACTCATATCAGCAAGTTCTGCTTTCTAGAGCTTAAGGTGATTTGCAAAAGGACCAGAGAAGAGAATGGCTCAGCTCTCAGGACACAGAAGCAAAGTGAAGGGGTCTGGGTACCTAGCTTTTCTCCTGCTCCTAGTGAATGTATGGGCCCAGGTAAGGAGCCATGGGTCTTCCATCTGAAATAGTGTAAGCACTTCTTACAGGTTGAGAATTAGAACTGTATGCAGCCCCCATAATTTGGTGGATTTTATCTCTAAGAGTAAGCCTACCTCCCTACAGGAGAAGTGGTGAAAAATGCTATACCCTTGTGGTCCTGGAGGGCAGAGTAAATGGCCATCTGAAACCCTGGAAAATCTCATCCTTAACAAAGGTCTGCTCTGGGGGAAAGCTACTTTGCTAGAGTCTTATCTGATCTGGGGAAAGGGTCACCAGACAACCCTACCTCTTTTAGCCTTCCTGTCTCCTCTGAGGAAAGAGGGGACAATTAAAAAAAGCTAAGAAATGCTTCTAAAGGTCACAGCTCAGGGACTCCAGTCTAATGAAAAAAAATTGGTCAAGGATAGTCTACATATGTATGAAGATGTTACAATAAAACCTGCTAACTTTTACAATTAACACATTAAAAGCAAATAATCAGCCAGGCACCAGTAGCTCACTCCTGTAATACTAGCTACTCAAGAGGCTGAGATATGAGAATTGAGGTTCAAATCCAGACCAAGCAAGAACGTCTGTGAGACTCATCTCAAACACCAAAAAATGGGAAGTAAAGCTGTGTCTCAAGGGGAAGAGCACACTAGTGCCTTGATCACAAAATTCAAAGACAGTGCTCAGGCCCTGAGTATGAGCTCCATGACTGACACACAAAAAGTTATAAATAAATGAACAGGATTGCGTCATAAGATAATAGAAAGTTATCTCTCCCTAACTCTTGACCACCACATCAACAGATAGACTGTAACTTAGAAAACTGCAAAACAAAGACTTTATTTTAGAAGTCTTGGGAAAACCAAAAGGAACAGGGGGAAAAAAAGCCAAAAAAAAAAAAAAAACCCAAAAAACAAAAAAGAAAATAAGCTGGGTGCTGGTGGTATCTCACGCCTGTAATCCTAGCTACTCAGGAGGCTGAGATCTGCAGTTGCGGTTCAAAGCCAGCCAGGACAGGAAAGTCCGTGAAACTCTTATCTCCAATTAACCACTAGAAAACCAGACGTGGCTCTGTGGCTCAAGGGGTAGAGTGCTTGCCTTGAGCTGAAGAGCTCAGGGACAGCACCCAGGCCCAGAGTTCAAGCCCTACAACTGACCAAAAAGAAAGAAAGAAAACAAAGCCCAACCACCATAGGCATGGTAGGAGTTTGATGTTTAAAACTACAAAAAGTAATAAAGGCAGCCAGTGTCCCACCCAAATAAACACAAACACCTCACACTAGTTGCTGGATGCCATTCCTAGTATCAGATATGTCACAGATGACTTTTAACAAAATCATACAAGATGTATGAGAAGTCGTGATAGAATACAATGTGAAGAGAGAAAGCAAGCCTAGGAACTAGAGCTGATCTGACCTAATAAGAAGCTGATCTGACCTATGAGAAGTTGTGATAGAACACAATGTGAAGAGAGAAAGCAAGCAGAGGAACTAGAGCTGATCTGACCTAATAAGATGAATATATGGACAGAGTCTTTCCTTGGGCCAAAATTTTAATCAGAGTCCTCCGTCCTTTGGTTGCTCAGGTATGGCCGTGGGTGTCCCCTTCTGATTTTATAGACTCCATTTAGGCAAGAAAACCATGCTGAATGGCAATTCCTTACCCCTGGGATCTGCCCGTCGTCAATAGCTTATCACCCTGGCTTGCCTCCAACCATCACCCCATCAAGCAAGCTTGACCTATAAACCCTTGTTTTTGAGGTTTCTGCTCAATTTCCTACTCACTGGCTTCTTCTGCCCTTTTGTTACTTGGTATAAATTTTCCCTTGTTCTTGGAGTTTAATCTGTATCCCACTGTAATACCCTATTACACTATTTTCCCACATGTATGTCCATGGTAACCCTTGAACAAAATATACCTTAACTTTTCTTTGGTTGGGGGAGGGCCTTCAACTCAGGGCTGGGGTGCTATCTTTGAGCAGTTTTTTGCTCAAGGCCAGTGCTCTATCCCTCTGAGCCAACGCTGTATTTCCAGTTTTTTGGTGGTTAATTGGAGAAAAGAATCTTAAAAACTTTCCTGCCTAGGCCAGCTTTGAACCACCATCTTCAGATCTCAGCCTCCTGAGTAGTTAGGATTACAGTCATGAGCTACTAGTGCTTGGTTCACCTTAACATCGTGTGTGTGTGTGTGTGTGTGTGTGTGTGTGTGTGTGTGTGTGTGTGTGTGTGTGTTATTAAGAATCAAACCCAGGACCTTGCACAACATGCAAGGCAAGTACTCCACTATAAACTGTAATCCCAGCCCTTACCGTACCATGTTTAAATTTTTTTATTGTTATTATAAAGGTGATGTTACTGTTTCATGACCTTATCATCTTAAAAAAGTGATTGGATAAATGTTTTCTTTAGCAGTATTTAGGGTTTGAAATAGTAGAGAACATGTAAGAACCTATGGATTATGCAGAGACAAGAACTCTAGAACCAAATAAAAAAGACATGCTGGAAATAAAAAGCATCATAATAGAAATGAAGAATGTCTTTGAAGGGCTTGCTAGTAGACTAGACATGGCTGAAGATAAAATTAATGAGTCTATAAAAAAAAAATCCCAGGTGGGCACTGGTGGCTCTTGCCTATATTCTTAGTTATTTAGGAGGCTGAGTTCAGCCAGTCTGGTTCAAAACCAGCTCAGGCAGGAACATCCTTGAGGCTCTTTATCTCCAATTAACCACCGGAAAACCAAAGTGATGCTGTGGCTCAAGTGGCAGAGCACTAGCTGAAGAGCTCAGGGACAGTGCCCAGGCCCAGAGTTCAAGCCTCATGACTGACAAAAAATAAAATAAATCCCAAATTGAAATGCAAAGGGAAAAAGGAACATTTTTTTTTTAAGAACAGAATATAGAAGGCTGGGAAGGTGGCTCAGTAGTAGTGTGCTTGCCTTGAATGCATGAGGCTCTGCGTTCGATTCCTCAGCTCTACATAAGCAGAAAAAGCCAGAAGTGGTGCTGTGGCTCAAGTGGTATAACACTAGCCTTGATCTGAATAGCTGAGGGACAGTGTCCAGGCCCAGAGTTCAGGCCCCACGACTGACGGTGGGAAAAAAAACAGAATGTAGAAAAACTGTAGAACAATTTGCAAAAGATATATTATGTGAGTATTATGTGTTATCTCTATTATGAGAGTAACCAAGGTGAAAAAAGTGAGGAAAAAGAAATAATGGCAGAGAATGTCACACAAAATTCATGGCCGACACCAAAACCACAGATCCACAGAGACACCAAGCAGGACAAAAACAGAAATGAAAAACACAAAACAACAAACCTAAGCCAGGCATCAATGGCTCACATCTGTAATCTTAGCTACTCGGGAGGGTGAGATCTGAAGATCAAAGTTTGAAACCAGCCTCCGCAGAAAAGTCTGTGAGACTCCAATCAACCAACAAAAAGCTGGAAGTGAAGCCATGGTTCAAGTGGTAGAACACAATTCTTGAAAAAAAAGCTAAGGGAGAGTGCCCTTGGCACCAAATTCAAGCCCAGTATTATTATTATTACTTTTTTTTTTTTTTTGGATCCGGTCGTGGGGCCTGAACTCTGGCCTGGGCGCTGTCCCTCAGCTCTTCAGCTCAAGGCTAGTGCTCTACCACTTGAGCCACAGCGCCACTTCTGGCTTTTTTTCTTTTTGCTTATGTGGTGCTGAGGAATCGAACCCAGGGCCTCATGCATGCAAGGCAAGCGCTCTACCACTGAGCCATCTTCCCAGCCCCATCAAGCCCAGTATTATCACACACACACACACACACACACACACACACACACACACACACACACACACACACACACACACACACAATGATGATAATAATAATAATAGAAAGGAGGAGCAGAAATAGGAAGAGGAGGAGAAGAAGGATCTGAGTATAGTGAATTACACCTGTGATCCTTAACAGGTAAGTTAAAAACTGCTCTGCTGGGCCCATGAGTTAACTATAAGCAGGATAAAAACTAGGCACCCAGACCTCCCCCCCCACCCATTTTGCAGCTGTATCCTGAGATCTGAGCCATTCTCCCTAACATGATTTTGCAAATCACTTTAAGCGAAGGTGGCTCAGTGGTAGAGTGCTTGCCTTGCATGCATGAGGCCCTGGATTCGATTCCTCAGCCCCACATAAGCAGAAAAAGCCAGAAGTGGCGCTGTGGCTCAAGTGGTAGAGTGCTAGCCTTGAGCTGAAGAGCTGAGGGACAGTGCCCAGGCCCAGAGTTCAGGCCCTACCAACAACAACAACAAAAAAAAGAAAGCAGAGTTTACAATAAGCTTCTTATGACACAAGGTAAACTGGCTGTCAGGCAGGCAAGGCCTTATCATCTTGAGGCAAAAGATGAAACTGCTCCAAAGGAAGAAAGCAGCCAGAAACTCAGGACAGATCACTCATCAGACACCAATAACCAAGGCAAAAGTGAAAACTACTGAAGTGATAACAACTTCTCTAGAGCCCCTCCAGAGACAAGACTGAAATAATGGCCATCCAGGCCACAACTGTAACGGGGAATGTTTAATCACTACACATATCTTTCTCACTCTGACTCCCAGTTCTTTTCATTCAACCTAGGACAAACATCTGTACCCCTAGAGACACCTGAAGATGGCTGAGAGATACACAGAAGTGCTCTCTTCCTGTGGCGGCCATGTAATATATCGCTCTATCTTCTTCATGTCTCTTTCTTTGGCATATATGGGTGGGTGGCTAGGCTTGATGTGTGGGGCTCCTAGGATTGGGGCCTGGGATCAAGCACTCTGGTTTCTATTCTAGCTTCGTGGAGTTAGAGATAGGGAAGAATGCAGATCCAGGCCAGTCTAGGTATAAAAACTCATGAGACTCTCTCAATCAGTTAAAAGCTGGGCGCCTTTGCATGCAGCTTTCATTGTAGATCTAGGGGAGTGTAAATAGGATTGGGGTCCAGGATAGCCTGGATATAATGAGACCCAATTTTTAAACATAACTAAAGAAAAAAAAAGTGTTGGGGATGTAGCTCAAGTAGTAGAGCAAATGTCCTAAAAAATGAGCCAGGAATAAGGGCATCAACTTGAAAGGAACTCAGCAAGGCAAGATTTCACTTCTGCAAGAGGGCATGCTACTAAAATGAAGACAAGCAATTGGTCTGGGCAAGAAGTCTGTTCAGACTTTATTCCTAGCAGTTCGCTTTTTGTTCACCATCTTGCTTGCTTGGCTAGTTTGACAAGATGTTGCTTAATTAAAATGTAACAGGAACTGGTAACAAGATATCTTAATTAAAGTACTACTGTGGCCAAGCCACCTGGCCAAAGCAGGAACTTGTCAAAAAACAATTCTTATTCAGCTGACACTCTACACTTGAGCCATGCCCTCGGTTCAAAAACAATGCTGTGTATACATGTAAGCATGCATGCGTGCATGCATGCATGCGTGTGTGGCTTTGAACCCAGGGCCTGGACCCTGTCCCTTAACTTTTTTCTCTCAAGGCTAGCAATCTACCACTTGAGCCACAGCTCCACTTGCTGCTTAATAGTTAACTGGAGATATGAGTTTCATAGACTTTCCTTCTGGGGCTGGTTTTGAACTGCAATATTTAGATCTCAATCTCCTGGATTATAAGCATGAGCCACTGACATCTGGTTAAAAAAATAACAGTATGTGGATTGTCTAAAATAGCCTCTTGTAAGATGGCAGCTACCCTTAAAAGAATGGTGTTTATATCAAGCAACAACTTTGACAGAAACGATTCTCCTAATGTCTATAATCCTAACTACTCAGGAAGCTGAGATCTGAGAATTGAGGTTCAGAGTCAGACTGGATAGACAAATCTGAGAGACTCTTCTCCAATTAACCAGCAAAAAACCCCTGGGACTAGAGGCATAGCTCAAGTAATAGAGCACCTGCCATGAGCTAAAAAGCCAAGTACCTCAACAACAACAATAAACAACAACAAAAAACAAAGAAATGAAGAAAGAAAGTCTCCCCCCATTCATAGGTGATGCCAGACTTGTGGATCAAACTCACAGGCAATGTCTACTACCCAGCCCCTAAAGGCCATGCTGAAGATCTCATCCTGGCCATATTGCACTTTTTGCCTATTGGAAGTGTATATCACTTACACTGTTTTTGCTGCCATCAATTAATGAAAATCAGGAGAAAAGTCTGGTGTCTGTGCTCCCGCTTTGTGTCTGATTGTTCTAAAGCTGTTCTCTCCACAATCATTTCACAATCACCTTGTGTTCCAGGCAAGTCAAGATAACATCTTTATGACAGAGTACTAAAACATGCCTAAGAAACAGCAAGGCCTTACAGGACAATCATCCCCAAATGAAAATAATTATCAGTGATGATCAGGTTGCACCCTGGAGTTGGAAAACCAGATTGCTCCCCACAGTGATGACAGTGATAATTTCTCCAGAGCCAGAGCCAGAACTGAGATCAGTCAGACCACACCTGTGACTCGGGACTCCTAAGTCCTACATATCTTTGCTTCCTGCCCCTAATTCTTTCTCTATTCAAACCTAATGCTCATGTCTGTATTCAAATATAGCTGAAGAGGAGCTGACTATTGTCTGTCTTCTGGAAGCATCATGCCACATAAAAATCTCTTTTCTTTCCTAATAGATGTGCCTATCACTTGTCATGCCTGAATCCTCAGGCTAGAAACAAAAATGAGGTTCATTAGCTGCACTAAATTTGCAGTTAATGGCTAGGACATCCTGATAGAGAAATACTTTTGGTGGCTGCTATTTGTAATGATGGATTCCTGCTTTTGTGGCACTTACTGTCTAGAAGGAGAGGAAGAAAGTTACTATAATCCCAGCAGCAAAAAAAAAAAAAAAAGGTGTTGATAAAATAAGGATAAACCAAGAACTAAGAAATCAAGCAATGCTCAGTCAAAAGAACTTTGTTTAAAGTTGTTATTTTCTTTCTGGATATCTTTAGTGTGGTGATGTTCATTTGTAATACTATTAGGTTCATTCAGCTAATCTCGTTTTGGGTCTCTTCTATAACTTAGCCCATTGATTGGCAGAATGTCTGACTTGTTTCATTCATTCACTCATTAATTCATTCTCCCATTCTAGGGATACATGAAAGCCATCATGCTTAAAGAATTAGAGCTGTACAAAAAGCATACTCCGAAAGCTGGGCAGTGGTGGCTCACATCTATAATCTTAGCTACTCAGGAGGCTGAGCTTTGAGGATCATGGTTTGAAGCCAGCCCCGGCAGACAAATCTGAGAAACTCGTAATCACCAATTAGCCAGCAAAACTCCAGAAGTAGAAGTATGGCTCAAATGGTAGAGTACAAGCCTTAAGTGAAAAAGCCAAGCAAGAAGGTAAGGTCCTGAGTTCAAGCCCCAGAACCAGCAAAACAAACACCTCCTCCCCCCGAAATCCCAAAAGTATAAATGCCACCCCTTCTATTTCTTCTCCTTTACTTCCCCAGCCTCTTCTTCAGCCTCCCCCTCACCTAACAGCAGTAGATAACTGATCTACTTTGGTTCTGGTTTATCCTTCCTGGGTTACTTCTGCTCAGGTGCATTTTCTTGTGCCCCTTTAAGGAATACAGTCATAGTGAAACCTTTCTTGTAAGAGTTTCTGTGAGGTCAGTTCTAGGAATGAGCTGTCTGCTGCAGGCTGGATATGTTTCTCAGGTTGTGCAACTTGCTTCCACATCACGGAGTGGGTGCTCAGGAAATGGGGGTGGATGAATGAATGAATTCTCACCTTGAGACTGAGTCGCAGTGGGGTGTGGGAAATGGTTCTTCATCTATCAGGACGTCAGTTGTTGTAGCATCATAGCAGGGAAACAGTCCTCAACCCCAAGAGTAGGGTGCTTGACCTGTACTCTCCTGCTTCTTCACCATACCTCCCTTTCTTAGCTATAAGCCTTCTCCAAAATCAACCTTAAAATAATAATAAAAAAAAAACAAGAGCATCAACAAGTTCAACTATAGTCATCCCTTGGTATCCCAGGGGGATTGATTGGGGTCCTTGGTGGGTGTTCAAATCCCTTGCATAAAATGCATATTTGCATATAACTTAGTCATCCTCCCATATACTTTCATTTGGCTTTTATGATAGCTAATAGTGTGCATGCTAAGCAAATAGTTCTTTTGTTTTGGTTTCCTGGGCCAATATTGAAGCTTGAACTCAGCCTCGCCTTCTTGCTTAGCTTTTTGTGCTCCAGGTTGGAGTTTTCCCTCTTGAGACATGCCTCCACTCCTGGCTTTTTGCTAGTTGCTTGGAGATAATAGTCTCTTTGGTCTTGTCTGCCACCTGAGCCCAGCTTTAAATACTTGTTAACTGTATGACTTTGGGAAAAAATGATGAGAAAAGGTCTATATAGGCCCAGTACAGATGCAACTATCTTAGAGTAACTACACAGCACAGGCCAGCTACAATGTAATTTTCTCCCCTCATATTTATGACCCAAGGTTGGCTGAATCCATGGATATAGAAACCATGGATGCAGAGCTCACAGACAGAGAGCTGGCTGGGTTACTGAATGTTTTCCAAGTGCATTATCTCATTTAGTCCTTACCAAAACCACATGGTGGGAACTGTTGTCATTCTTTTACAGATGGTAGATTTGAAATCAGGGAGATTTAGTAACTTGTCCTTCTTCTAAATCATGGTGACAACTCAGCTGGGGACTGGTAGCTCACACCTGTAATCCCATCTGCTCAGGAAGCTGAGACCTAGGGATCATGGTTTGAAGCCAACCTAGGTATGAAAATCTAAGAGACTTTTTATCTCCAATTAATCAGCAAACAGCCCGAAGTGGAGGTGTGGCTCAAGTGGTAGTGTGCCAGCCTTGAGTGAAAAAGCTCAGGAACAGCACCCAGGCCTTGAGGTCAAGCCCCAGGACTGGCACAAAAAGAAATAAAAAAGACTTGAACTCAAGATTGTCTGACTCCTGAGTCCTCATAGTTACATTCTTTGCCCATCATTTTCCCTGCCCCATGTGCCATTTCTGCAAGCCTGGTTTTTAGGGGGTTGTTGGAAAATCTCTCATGGCTAGCATTTCCCATGCCTGATGGGTATAAATAGCTGTTCTGTGCTTGAACAAGTCAAAGCCTCTATCCCTGAGGATGTGTTTCCTTTGCTCAGTCCTGTGATTCTCCACAGAGACCTGCTGGATGCAGAGCTGCCTAAACTTACGTGAGCACAGACTTGATTTAGCTTACATTTGCTAACATCCCATGCATTTTTTTTTTGGCTATGCCTTAAACTAATGTCACCCTTGGGTTTTTTAGGAACCATGTGATCCAAGACTATCTTTCTTTGGAATGTGTTATTTTCTGAGAGAGCTTCCAGCCTAGAAACCCCTCCTCAGGCTGACACACACCCCGGAGAGCTGGTAAGAGGATAAGTCTGAACATCACAGCCAGCCTGGACCCCTGCATGTCAAACTTGGTCAGCTTCCTTGGTTCCTTCAGGATAGTTCTAGAAAAAAGATGATGCTCTTTGTCCTTTTTCATGGGGCGAGGCCGGGCTTGCCTCAGCTGCCTTTCCTCCCACTTTTAAGACAAGTGATAAAGAAATATCACTTTTTCTGTTGCCTACCATTAGTAAGTTTCAACTGGGAAATAGGCAAAAGGCCTGAGAGGCAGCAGGCTTTCCTGGAACAGAACAGCTGTTTTGGGTGAAGATTGTTGCTCAGGGTGACCTGGACAGCATCATTCTTACGGAATTCACAGAATAGTAGGATTGGGGTTCTACCAGGTCCCTGTTAGTGGTGGCCTCCACAACTGAGTATCCTGAGCTCCAAATCAAGCTTCAATCTGTTGCAAAGAAGGAAAAGAGAAAGTCAAGAAACAGTATGCCTCTAAATTCCTGTAATACCATCATTTTCTAGAATGTCGTATGAAACAAAATAAAAATCATTGAGAGAAGGCTATTGGTCAGATACCTTCAAGAACTTCCAGGTTAAGCCAGAAGTGTATGGCTCAAAGTGGTAGAGTGCTGGCTTTGAGCAAAAGAAGCTCAGGGACAGTGCCTAGGCCCTGAATTTAGACCCTAGGACTGGCAAAAAAAAAAAAAAAAAAAAAGAAAGAAATTCCAAGTTAACGTGGAGCTGGGGGCTCATGCCTATAATCCTAGATAGTTAGGAGGGTAAGATCTGAGGATCGGGGTTCAAAGCCAGTTGAGGGGAGAAAAGTCCATGAGACTATTATCTCTAACTAACCAGCAAAAAGCCAGAAATGGAGGTGTGGCTCAAGTTACAGAGCAAAAGCCAAGCTAGAAAGTAAGGTCCTGAGTTCAATTCTCAGTACTGGTGCGTGTGCACAGACATACACAGACACACAGAAGTTTCAGATTAAATAAAGCTCAACAGGTCACTTTGCTACAGGACTTGTCAGAACTTTTTATATATGAAAGGCTAAATCTAAGGCAAAGATGAGCAACTGAACTTCTCAAACTTATTAGACTCTAAAATTTCTTCTCCCCTTTTGTAATGAACATTTCAGGGAACTTACTTTGGGAAACTCTGGTATAAAAGAGTATTTTCCCAATATAGTCAACTTTCTCCAAGGATATACAGAAAAACATCGTGATTCTCCTTCTGTTCCTCCTGATGGAAGCCAATGTTCCCTTCCTGAGCTTGTTGGGACCCTGGGGCAGCTCAGCCAAATCCAGTGGGCCTGGAATGAACTATAGTTTGTGCTGAAGTCCTAGGACTCAGGATTGCTGAGCCAATCTAATCTATAGGGCTGAACTACCCATGTAACCCCACCCAGGCTACAATCTCCACCTCTGGGGTGGGACATCTGGTCGACCTTGGGCCTATTTGGTCAGTTTAGGGTCTGTTGTAATGGCTCCGGGGACTTGCACATTCCTTTGTTTTCCAGTCTATTGGCTGGGGAATAGTTATAAAGGCTGACCAGAATACTGCTTCTATTGGACCCTTCCTCATCTCTTACTATTTTTGTTCAGTCTCTGACAGCAAAAGTAAGCGAATTCTCCTTCTGATTCTGCTACATTCAAGAGCTTTGTGACTGGGTGTGTTATATGATCCCTCTGGGACTGATTGTGCCCATATCATAAAGAAGTTTTAAGACTTTTACTAGATGAAGGATATGAGGTGCTACCCAGCTCTAGGCACGCTACCAATCTCAGAAAGTACCCTGTGGTTAAGTGACTCCCTGCTGGGACACTTAACTGGCTGGACATCCTTGTGTGAAGCAATTCTTATCCCTGAACTTCAGTTCTAATTCTTGAAGTAAGAATAATCATCTGTAGTTCAGCAAGTCATCAGAACACTGAATGAAATAATGCCCCCCAAAAGGCTTTGGATAGAAGCTCTGGAACCCCATGCAGTTACAGTAACCATGGTAACAGGGAGGTGGTAGGGAGATGGAAAAGTGCTAACCACCAGTAGCACATTCAAATTCCCCCAGGAATCCTGTGTTCTTGGCAGAAGTTCCTACAGATTGACAACCATTCATCCCACAGATATCAGTGGCTGCCAGGTCTATGCCAAGTTCCAAGCTTAGGCTGAGTATACTCATAAAAAATTGCAATCAGTATGAAGTTTTATCCTACTTAGAAATGAAGATGCTGGCAGAAGACACAAGCCTCCTGGGTCGGAGATAAAGGGCTTTATTATTATTAGCATCTTTGCTCAGGCTCTTCTTATCCTCAGATCCCAGAGAGGTATGGATTGCCAGATTAATAAAACAAAAATATAGGGTCCCTAGTTGAATTTGAGTCTCTCGGTAACAGCGAATATTGCATAATACATCCATATGCTAAACCATTTTTATTGTTTATCTGAAATTCAAATTTAACTGGGAATCTTGTATTTTAACAGGAAATACAACTGCACAGGAGTGACATTTATTGGTCCAGGCATATGACTGTACAAGTAGTGGGTTGTATTATAGGAAATAAGCTTTCAGCTTTGAGATTATTATTATTATTATTATATTGGGGCTTGAATGCAGGGCTAATTCCCTTCGCTTTTTGCTCAAGGCTAGTACTCTACCACTTGAGCCACACCTCTACTCCTCGCTTTTTGCTGCTTAATTGGAGATAAGAGGCTCTCAGATTGGCTTCTAACCATGATCCTCAGATCTTAGCCTCCTGAGTAGCTATTATTATAGGCGTGAGTCACTGATGCCTGGTTCCATTTATTTTATTTTATTTTTAAAAAAATGGAATCCTGCTTATTGGACTCCTGAACTCAAATGACCCTCCCATCTCAGCCAATCCCAAGTGCTAGGATTGAAGATGTGCATCACAATGCCTATCCTGTGTGTGTGTGTGTGTGTGTGTGTGTGTGTGTGAGAGAGAGAGAGAGAGAGAGAGAGAGAGAGAGAGAGAGAGAGAGAGAGAGAGAGAGAGAGAGAGAGAGAGAGAGAGAGAGAGAGAGAGAGAGGAAGACTAGTTTACTTTCCAAGGATGTTTGCTATACAAGTGTCCCGGAAAAAATTGTTCACAGGGCAGTCAGCGGCTCTGCTTGCAAGACTTGGAGTACCTTTGAATAATTGTCTCCCTGCAGCAACCCAGAGCACAGATGTAGGGAAGAAAAGGCCAGGGCCTCTCACCCCAGTAGTCTGTAGCCTAAGATAGATGCCTATAGGAGGGCTGAGTTTCTTCCATAACCCTTGCCTAGCCTCCAACACCATCAGTCTTCCCCACTTGGAGGAGAAAGGAGGTTGTGTGATAATACAGCAAGGTATAACCTGCTGAGAGGGAGAGAGAGAGAGAGAGAGAGAGAGAGAGAGAGAGAGAGAGAGAGAGAGAGAGAGAGAGAGAGAGGATATCAGGTATCCTAACTACTCAGGAGGCTTAGATCTGAGGATTGTGATTAAAAGTCAGCCCAGGTAGAAAAGTCCGTAAGACTCTCATCTCCAATTAACCACCAAAAAGCCAGAAATGGGGATGGGGTTCAAGTGATAATCTGCCAATCTTGAGCAAAGAAGCCTAGCAAGAGCTGAAGGCCCTGAGTGCAAGCTGTAGTACCAGCACAAAACCAAACCAAACCAAACCAAAAAGAGATGGATGAGAAATGGTACCCCCAGCTTCCATTCATGCCTACATCTCCCATGATGTAAGCTGACACTTAGGTGGCAGCAGAGAACCCCCCTGCTCCTTGCCCCTATGGACTTGCATAGACTGAGTTGTTAAGCAATGGGGAAGCTCCTTTTTGTCAGCAAATAGCTCCAGCTATGAAGCTCCTCTCAGATGTCGGCCCTAGAAATGTTCGTGATACCCACCTGGCTCACCTGATGCTCAGCTCTCCACCTGCTTCTCCTGTCTCCTCTTCTCTATCTTGCTAGGTCTACAGCTGCTGCTTGGCCAGGCCTTCCCATCTCCCTTTCAGCCTATTCCTTCCTGATGACAGTTTGCTTTTCTTTTTTTTTTCTTTTTGTCAGTCATGAGGCCTGAATACTGGGCCTGGGCGCTGTCCCTCAGCTCTTTGGCTCAAAGCTAGTGCTCTACCACTTGAGTCACAGCACCACTTCTGGCTTTTTCTGCTTATGTGGTGCTGAAGAATCAAGCCCAGGGCTGCATGCATGCAAGGCAAGTACTCTACCACTGAGCCACCTTCCAGCCCCAACAGTTTGTTTTTCCTTGGAAAATTTCAGGTCAAACTCTGTCCCCATCTGAGAACCTGTCCTAGAACGACACTTTGGGTCTGTGCATTTCTACCTAGACTGTATTCACCTAGACTGCCCAGGGCAGCCTGCTTCCAATGGGAAGCACTGGAATGGGGGCCCTTATCTGGATACTGGGATCTGTCTGTTGGCCCTTTGGGAAGGGTTCTGTCGCTTAAATGCTGAACAAACCTTCTGCCAGGTACTCCAGTGAGGACTGAAGAAGCTCATGCAGGAAAAGGATCAACACAAAGCCAACACCTACTCAATTAAGCTAGAGAGGAAGATTATGACAAGTTGATTTCAGGTTTTATTCCTTTCAATTGCTCCCAATCCTGCCCAGATGAGGAAATCTAGGTGCATCTAAAGTGATTTGTCAAAGCTGTGCTAGTAAATGATGTAAACCCTGACTGGTAGTCCCCAGCCTCCATGATCTTCTAATAACGAGAAGACCTGATTGCTGAGATCTCCAGTGTAAGCTGTGACTTCTGAAAGTTTGGAGACCATAAACCCACAGGGGCAACTTTCCACTCCAAGTTGCTCTGTGCAGACTCTGGTGGGCCTGCTCACATCTTCCCTTGCTGTTTCTCCTCTTCCATGTGAGCTTGTCTACAAGATAGGAAGAATTGGGGGCTGGGAAGGTGGCTCAGTGGTAGAGTGCTTGCCTGGCATGCATGAGGCCCTGGGTTCAATTCCTCAGCACCACATAAGCAGAAAAAGCTGGAAGTGGCGCTGTGGCTCCAGTGGGAGAGCACTAGCTTTGAGCTGAAGAGCTGAGGGACAGCGCCCAGACCCAGAGTTCAGGCCCACAACCGACCAAAATAATTTTAAAAAATAAAAATAAAAAGATAGGTAGAATTGATGGGCACCGGAGTTTCTAGTACTTTGGGCAATGAGCTCCTCTCTCTTTTTTTTTAATCTCCCTTGTCCCACTAACTCTCTGAACAAATCATTCTGAGGCTTTGCAAACACGTGCTGCTGGCTTCCTCCCACTACTGCTGGGGCTCATCCTTCTCTCCCCCTTCTGACAACCTAGCTTCAGAGGCAGGGCAGGGGCTTGGGGGGGGGGGGCGGGACTGAGGCTTCATGGAGGATTTCCATTCATCTAGGTCTGGTGGGCTCTTGGAAAGGCCTGTGGAAATGTACTGACAATGAGGCTTGAGTGCCCTGTTAGCAGACATGGCTGGCTCCTGATCACTGAAGCATCCATCAGGGAACTCGTAACCCTCTCTTCTAAGCTCTGGTGACATATAGGGACTCTTGCACTTCGGACAACCAATCCTATCCCAGCTCTAGCCTTCAAGCTATATGTGTACCAGTAGCAGCAAGTTCTTTAAGGGAGTTTGGGAGCAGGAGGCTCTGAGGAGTACAGGCTTCTCACCCCAGTTGCCATTACTGCTTTCTGCCGTGTGATCCTGCTTATGTAGGTGATCATTCTCTGCTGTAGCTGATCCATGATGCCCAGTTTCTGGTTCAGGTCACTGTGACCCTTCCAAGGAGGGAGAATGCTGGCATTTTCCTCCTCTCTGTGCCAAACTCAGTTACCAGTGCCCCAGGACCTTACAATGCCCGTAGCCCAAAAGGTATCAATGGGGGGAGGGCTTCTAAGATTCTTATGTCCTACCCCATGGCCATTCCCCAGCCCCAGGAGCCCCCAACGAGAGGACATTCTCCTCTTTGGTAGATGTGTCCATGTGGTGCCACTTTTTCTGATGTGAGCTTTAGGGTTATTTCAGGAAGAACAGGAACTTAGGAATACAAAGAGCTTGTATTCTATTCTTGGTAGGGCAAATGTCCTGGCCTCCCTGAGACTGGTGATGCCTTTTGTTCCTTCCTGAGTCAGCTCAGCCCAACCCAGCCCAGCCCAGCCCAACCTACCCCAGCCCAGCCCAGCTCAGCAATGGCAGCTTCTTTCCCAATGGCAAGAAAATCACATTCACGGTGAGGTCTGCAAGGCTGGCTCCTCACCCTGATGACAACGCCCCCAGCAAGTCCGGTCCTCACCATCCCAAGAGAGTTGGGGTGTAAAGAGTTTGTGAATCCCTTTTAGAGGCCAGCAGGCTCTTCTCTACTGAACATCATAATCAGGATGACTATTGCTTGCTGAATGCCCACACAAAGCTTCACAGGTGTGACCCCAATGTCAGATGGCACTCCTGGCCCCGCAGATCTGCTGATGGGGTCCATGCCCACCTCCCACCCTGATTTCAAGTCCAAGCCCTCCCTAAGTTTATTGTTTGTGTAGCTATGCGTCTTTAACATAAGGTCTATGCCAGAGAGCCTTGTTTTCCTCTGGTGCAGGGATTCCAGGGTGATGGGGAGGGGTGGTGGTAGTAGATCTGCTGCCATCAGCACTTGGCTCTCAGGCTATGCCAGGTGCAGGGAGGGTCTGCTGGAGGCTTCTGGGCCCCAGAGTGGCACGCATCATGTCCATGCAGGTCCTGCTGGCACCAACCCTGTCACTTGGCTGCATCAACCTGCAAGGGCCATTTTGGGGTGTGGAACAGGCTAGGGGCCCAGGAAGAGAGAGAGATTGGATTGCCACATATGCCAAGTGCTGTGCCAAAATAAGCTTTCTCAAGTTCCTGGGCTTTTCCTTCTTATGAGTAGTCTCTGGTTCATACTGCCCTGCTCAAATAGAAAACAGTCCCGAGTCTCAAAATAGGAAACAGTTCTCATTCCCTTCCCTCCCCCCCCCTTCCCTTGTACAAAATAGCAGATGTCACTCAATAAATGATGATTTGTGAGTAAATAAGGAACAGAGGCACTGTCACAAACAACTGGGGAAGACTGTTTTTTTCCCTAGAACTTTCCTTCAGTTAAACTACAGCTTTTAGGGGAGTCTGGTTTTCTTTTCTCCTTAGTGCTCCTCCCCTCCAGTCCCCGTCCCTCCTCATCCCTCTTCTCCCTATTTCCCCTCCCCTCCCTCGCTGACCTACAGCTTTTAGAAGAGTCTAGGTTTCCTCCCTCTGCCTCTCCTTCTCCCCCTGCCCTCCCCCTCCTTCCCTCTCTCTTGCTCCCTCTTGCTTTCCTGCCTGCCCCTTCTTTTGCCTCCCCTGCCTCATCTCCTACTCTCTTTCTAGACTCTGGTCCCTAGTAGAGCCTTCCTTCTGCTTGTTCACCAGACCACATCCATCCACCCCTGGGAAGGGGGTTCTCACCAAGAAGCCTATTAAAGCTCTGAATAAGACAGTTGCCAGCTGCTGAAATAGGAAGTGTCTACTGTTAAGCCGACTTTATCTGTTCCTTTGTTCACATTGGGGGTGCCTCAGGGGAAGGCATTGATACTGCACTTTACACAGGAGAAACCTGACCCTGGGAGAAGGAATGAGTGAACTGTGGCTAGTAAAACAGCTGTCAAACACGGGGCCTGGCAGTGGGGGAAGGGCATGAGACTTCCGAGGTGTGATTGGCTGGCTTCCAAAGTTTCACATTTATTTTTGCCTGAGGGTAATGTTTTAGGGCACGGTGTACATCAGAGACAGAGGGGATGGTTTACTCGAAGTTGGCAGTGTGCCTGCCACTCTCCTCTGCCCAGCCAGCCTTCTGTCTGTTCAGAGCCTGGTTTTCACCATCACTTGACTTGTGAATCTGCTTAGAGAAGACAGGCATCATTTTGTCATTTGGGACCTTGGACAAGTCCCTTTCTAGGACTGACCAGGCCAAGCTGGAATTCTCCTTCCATTGATCCTGCCCAAGTTTTCCAATAAGGTCCTGCTGTGTGGGGCAGGGCTGGGAGAAGACCCTTCTCCCCTGTAGGATCTGTGGGTCTCGGCTTTGACCCTTGGTCCCCAGGCTCCTTGTGGACTTTGAAGGAAGGGAGCCTGTAGTCCCTGCCTTTTCTCCTCCCTCTCTTCCTTCCCCAGAGTCTCCAGTAACTGGAGCTGTGATTGCTCAAAATTGTTTTCTAAATAACAGAGCAAGGTGCCTCATTCACAGAAAAGAAAATGAGAAAACAAAGCCCATTATAAACCTCCTCTCAGGTACAAGTTGAATGCCCCCAGGCTCTACCCTGGCTTGCAAGAACTTTCTACCTGTCAACCTTCAGAGCACTTTCTTTTGGGGTGTCCAACTTGTTCCAAGATGCCTGTTACTGTCCCCATTTTAAAACGGAAGCTCCCTTTCCCAGGAACACTCTCAGTCCTAGGCAAGCCAGGAGGTTTCATCTTCTTTCACCATGTTTTTTGTTTATTTGTTTTTAGCATTTTCTCTATCTTAAGAATTGCTGGATAAGGGCTGGGAATGTGGCTTAGTGGTAGAGTGATTGTCTAGAGTGCATGAAGCCCTGGGTTTGATTCCTCAGTACCACATAAACATAAAAAGCCAGAAGTATTATTGTGGCTCAATGGATAGAATATTAGCCTTGAGTAAAAAAATCTCAGGGAGAGTGTCCAGACCCTGTGTTCAAGCCCTAGGACTAGGAAAAAAAAAAAAGAATTAGGAGCTGAGTGTGGTAGTACAAGCCTTATAATCCAAGCTTCTTAGGAGGTGAAACTAGGAGGATCTAGTTCCAAGAATGGTGTGGTCAAAACCGCGAGACCCTATCTGAAAGATAAACTACAAAACAAAAGGACTAGGGACATGGCTTAAGGTTAGCAGAATGCTTGTCTAGAAATTGTGAGGCCCTGAATTCAAATTCTGAGTTCAGAAATCTGCCTCTGGACACAAAAGCTGAACAGCATTAGGTAAATTATCTTCCCTCCTTAGATTCTTAAGCCATAAAATGAGGAAACTAAAAACACTGAGCCTCCAAGGGTTAGTGTGAAGTCTGAGATGTTCAGTCTCTTCAGGACAGAAGGAAGACTCAGCCTCAATCCCCACATCTGAAAACGAGAGACAGGTACTAGTTAGATATCTGTAAGGACAGACTATCCTGGGAACACAGGCAGGACAGGAGAGACTAGAGGGGTGAGGAGCTAGTGGGTGGTGCCTTGTTGGATGAGCAGGAGGTGAATGGAGAAGAATATTCTAGGCAAAGGAAGCAGGCTGAGGAAGCATGTGTCTGGTCAAATTTAGCTGAGCTGCAATTATGTTTTCTGGAATTTCCTTTGGGGTAGGATTGGCCAAAAAAAAAGATCTTCATGAGATTCGGAAAGGGGAAGCGAACACAAGCTATCTATATTCTGAATTGAGACAGGCAATTGCATGGCCGTTTGCACATGTCATGATCTAACGGGTTACGTGTTGGGATAGTGTAGCATCTGCATCTGTTTCGTCCTCACTGGCTACTTCAATTTCTTTATTGCCTGAGCCAATCACTCTCTTGGACAACAACTTTAGTTTCTTCTGAAGAGCAACTGGGATGGGAACTGCAGGCTTGGATACAATGGGAGACTCATGTGAGGTTGTAGCTAGTTCTCGTGGATTCCAGCTTGCCCTTGCTCTCCCACTCTGATGGCTTCAGGTGGAACACTAGGTGCAGAAGCTACAGCTGTGCACCACTCTGAGAGCTCCCAAAAGCCAAGCTGTGAGACCAGAAAGGATTGGGAGAATGGAATGCCTCCTCCCACCATGAACTCTCAGAACGATGAGAGTTTCCTGAAATCGTCAATCAGTCCTGGCTTGATGGGAATTCAGATTTCTACCCTAGGTGTAGGCTAATTCCACACCAAACTTTCTGGGAACTTGGGGATAGATAAAACTCTAAGCTACCTATAAGTCATTTAGGGCTTACACTTGTTTCTTAAGATAAAGAAGTTATTTATCACTTGAGTAAGATTATACGACATGATTGGTGCTTGTGACTTCAAGGACATATGCCCCTGTATCATACTTAACAAATACCTTGTAAAATGGACCCGGGGCATCTGAAGGTATTGGCAGACTTCAGGCCTCTGGTGCCACAAACCTCAATTCCATGGTCAGGTGTCTGCTATTGTCCTGTCCCCAGTCACCGCAGGTTGTGACACACAATAGAGCATGCAGCTGTGTAAACTGCAATTGCATAAGGTCTGATCCCAGGAACATTCTTCATTCTTCATCGTGGCTCTGCTTCTTCAGATGAAGCTGGCTTATATACTGCATCCCATGTAACTGTGAACTGGAGAAATGGGGATAGGGTAGAGCAGGATAGGAATGAGGATTGAGAATGAGGCTAGGGCTGGGCTTCATAAATCACTAAGGGGCTTGCAATGTATCCTGTAGTTAAGGGGGAGCTGTGATGGTTGTTAATTCTGGTTGTGGGGCAGTGATGTAGTCAGGTCCCAGATATTGCATTCTCTCCAATATTCTTGATTCCTATGCATTCGGTATGAGCTGTACATTGTACTGGGTTCCAGGAGCGATATAAAAAAAGTTGAGATATGGATTTTTATCCCCAGGAGATTCATAGGAGCATATGAGTTATGACTCTTATACAAAGAAACTCCAAGGCTGACAATGGTCCCAGCCACAGAACACAGTGAATTTCCTCAGCTAGATAGATGATCACTTTTCTGGACGTCCACTCTCAAGGCTGAGTACACGGAGGCACTCCCCAAGTTGAGGGGAAAATTCCACCCCCTTCATCAGGTGAGGATAAAAACTTTTGAGGGCTGATAGGAAAGGTTTCAAAAACACTTTTTCTTTTCTTCAATTGCATACAGGTACAGGTGGATTTGAGAATTAACAGAAGCCACGAACCAAGAAGTCATTGTCCCTGAATCCTGAGGTCCTGGTGAATCTAATTGGGATTCAAGCATCTTTGTCACAAGTCCAGTTAGTGCTGTCTGTGCCTGTAGATTCACCTGGGAATAGGAGCTAGCTGGAGGGAGACCCATGTCTACAATCACAGTTCTGATGTATATAGTTGTAAATAGCCCAGTAAGGTAGACCAGTTGTCTGTCTTCTAGAAGGACAAGAATTGTGCTTGGCAGAATAGATCTAGCCACTGGCTGAAGGAGGCCCAGAGGTGGCTACTGTTGGAGCCCTGGTTGGAACTGTGGGAACTACCTCCTTGGACTTAACTGGTTGGGGTTTGTCTGGCTCTGGAGCTCAGGAGATAGACACCAGCATTCTCCAAGAAGAGGTAGCTTCTGCTGTGGCCAGTCTGTGAGTGCTGGTGACAGTATCACAGACTGAATCTGGATGGCAGAACCTCAGAGGGCCACTGATTATGGCTGTATCAGATGATACATCTGCTCGGTTGGCAGTAATGTTAGCATTTACGTTGGTCACTTCCTCTCTGTGAAAGCCCTGATCGTGTCTGACACATGAACATGAGCCAAGAATGGCTCACCAGTCACTCTCACAAGAACCAGAGTCCCCATGTGAATGGGTGTAAGCTTTCATGGAGCTGAGTTTGAACTACTAGAGTGACCTGCTATGGGGGTAGCTGGTTATGCCTCAGGATGACAGAGCTGGTAGGAACATGATACTTGCATTGGAGAACTGCAAATGTGTCCTAATGTGGGTCTGGGTAGAGGCAAGGAGGCTGGGCTGGATGCACAGAAAGGATCTAGTGCTTTATTCTCCAGTGCCATCATGCTGCAGACATATTCCACAGTACAGGAGGAACAAGTCCAGACCTATGGAGACAGCCAGAGGAAAACTATCTCCCCCAACTCAAAGGAAGAATTTTCTAGAAGCCAGCGCCCTCCAGGAAATTGTGAGCACCTGGTCCCGCAAGACAGCTAGAGGAAATGAGAATGACTAACTTGTATGATTGTTAAGACAGCAGACCAGGAGTTTCAGGGACTGAAAACAAACAAACAGAAGTTATTCTGGATATAAACACAAGTTTAACACCAAACAAAAGATGGTGAACTCATTGCCCTTCCCCAAGAAAGGAAAAATCCCAGAGGTATTTGTCAATTGTTACCAAGAAGAGAAAGACAAAACAAGTGACTACTTTGAAGGTTTAGGAGCCCAGTTCTGATTCACACAAATGACTTCTATACAACAGTGAACACAAAGGAACTGAAATCAGAAGGAAGAACAGAGTAGAACTTTAGTAACACAATGTCGAAGGGAAAAGATAGGTCAGGGGGGATTTACAACACCATACATTTGTATACAAGTGTCAGCACTAAGCAGAAACAAATAACAGGATTCAGGGATTTTCACTGATGTATGTAGCACAATAACCTTAGAAAACCATGCCGATCAAGAATATGCTCAGGTTACAGGGAGCAGCTAGGCAACAGGATGCAGGGCATGAACAGTGGCTTTGACTGTCTTGATCATGTTCCAGGACCAAAAGGAGGTGGTGAGTGTATAGGTGTTGGGTTGTAATGCCTCCTGACTTCATTCAGTGACAAAGATTTTTCTACTTAGGTCTTTCAGTGCCCTTCCAAGCATCCAGTGAACTAAGAGGTTGCTGTCATCACTAGCTCTGTTCCAGCTCCATCCAGAAGGACTTTCAGGAGTAACTATTGCATGGCTGTGAAAGATGGCCTACAACTATCCCCTATCCTACCTATCCTCTCACATCATCTCTCTTCCTCAGAGTGAATTGAAACCAACGACTTGCTCCTAATGAATGGGATATGGGCAGAGTGACGAATGCTACTTCTGAGATTCTGTTACAAAGACCCCAGCCCCCAACCCTCAAACCTTGTCACTTGCTAACTCTGTGAAGCCAGTGGCCTCACTGAGAGCTGTTCTAAGAGGAGGACCTTAAATATGGAACCAGGTGAGACCAAGTGAAACACCAACTAATCAGTTCCAGTCTCCTCCCAAGACCTTGAGCAGAGGTCCCCACTAGGCTGTAACAGCTTTCTGACCTCGTGAATGTTTGTGGCTTCAAGCCATATGGCTATGAAGTAATTTGTTACACAGCATGGGATTATTCATAGGACTGCTTTGTTCTTTCATTTACTGACTCTTGACACACTCAGAGAATGGCGGAATTCTCCCTGACTTCTGTTTCTGGCCTCATTTGTGGTCATAAGGCTTCTTTTCTGGACCATTCTGAGATGGGGACAGAGCTTGTCTCTCCCCCAGGATCTCTTTGGCTTCTCTCTGTACCATCCTCTGACTCTGGGACATCCTTTCTGGCTAGAGGGTGACTGCCCAGGCAGAAGTAGGTCCCAAGGGCACTAATTCTGCAAACTGTGGCAGATCTGTTGGGTAAGCTTGGGTGGTCATTGACCTCTCTTGTGCTTCCTCATTCTGGGTAGCAGGATGCCAGAGATCTCTCTAGTGACCGTTGCCATAAACAGAGAGCAGATGAGTGTCTACAGCTTCTTCTCCCTGGACTGCTGGTCTCCTAGGCCAGCTACTTCCAACGGCATCATGGACTGTCAAGGGAAACTGAGGGAAGCAGCCAAGTGGTGGGGGTAGAGGGTGAGATGACCAGTTCATCGCTGACCCTGTTTGTGACATCTAAGCCTAGTTCACAGCTTTTTAGAAGGGCTCTCCTGACACCTGCCTGTCATTTCTCTGTCACTTCCTCCACTGTGTCTGAAGGGAAGACAAAGAGAAAAGGACCCTGGATTTAGAATCAACCCTGAATTCAAATGCTAACTCTACTGCTCTTTGCTCTACGATGCTGGTCACATTGATTCCTTTCTCTGAGCCTCAGTTTTCCCATCTGTAAAAGGGACTGGCACACTTCTGATTTTCGGATGCTTAGAATCTGTTCTGTTGCTGGGTACCAGTGGGTCACACTTATAATCCTAGCTACTCAGCTGCCTGAGATTTGAAAATGTGGTTTGAAGTCAGCTTGGGCAGAAAAAGCCCACGAGACTCAACTCCAATTAATCGCCAAAAAGCCTGAAGTGGAGCTATGGCTCAAATGGTAGAGTGCTAGCCTCAAGAGGAAAGCTAAGGGTCAGCACCCAGGCCGAGTTAAAGCTCCAGTACAGGAACAGAGAAAAAATAGTTTTGTTTTCCTATAATAAAATATACCTAACATACTTTTCCATTTTTGCTGGTTTTCAGTGTCTAATTCAACAGCATTGACTCCATTCACATTGTCACAAAACGGTCGCTACCATCCATCTTCAGAACTTTCAGTCATCCCAAGCAGAAACTTGGCACCTATTCAACATTAATTTCACCAAGCCCTGGTGGCTCATGCCTGTAATTCTAGCTACTCAGGGGGCTGAGATCTGAGGATTGAAGTTCAAAGTCAGCCTGGGCAGGAAAGTCCGAGAGACTCTTATCTCCAATTAATCACCAGAAAACCGGAAGTAACTCAAAGTGGAAGAGCTCTAACCTTGAGTGAAAGAGCTCAGGGACAACGCCCAGGCCCTGAGTTCAAGCCCCACTGATAAAAACAAACAAAATCCCTCAATAATTTCTTATATTCTCTTTCCCTCTCCCTACAACTACCATACTACTTCCTGTCTATGTATGCTATTCTGGGCACCTCCTAGGAGGGAAATTGTAAAATATCTGTCCCCTGTGTCTGGCTTCTTGCATTAAATGGTTTTAGGGTGTTCTGAGGACTCATTGGAAAGTATCACATAGCAACTCTGGTCAAGGCCAGCATGTAGTAGGTGCTCAGAGACAGGTGAGTTTGCTTACCTGCTGCCTGTGTCTTAAGGGCTTCCTGGCAGATGAAGAATTGCAAGAGGGAGGCACCCGTTCTCCACAGAGGGCTAGAAGGGCCTCAGGAAGGAAGCAGTTGTTTGGTTCACATAGCCGCAGGGATCAGGTCATCCTGTCCTGGGGGCAGGCCATGTGGCTCGTGATAAAACAGGAAGGTTTCCTGTGCAGCCTGTGTCACCAGCTCAAGTTCCACCGTAAGGGCTGAGCTGTGATGGCTTTAGATTCTCCACTTGTCCCCATAGCCACTGCTTCTCCAGCCCATAACAAACTCAGAAGCCAGGGTCCTGACTTGGCTGGTCCTGTGTCTCTGGAGACTTGAGGGCTACACAGCAATCAGCATCTTCAGCATCAGTGGTGTGGACAGCCCCCATAGAAGGCCTGATGCAATCCCAGGAAGTGTCTATACCCTGGGGGTATAGGCCCCTGGGGGGTGTCCTCATAACCAGAGGCTCTTATTCTAGCTGGGGCCCCCAGTGGTTCCCAGACCACTACACCTATATATTTGCTTCCTGTTGTGGCTTTAATAATCACCAAACCTGTCATGCACAACACACCTGCTTTCTCTCTTCTCATTCTGAGATCAGAGGAGTGATCACTGGGCTATTATTGGGATGTTGGTGTGAGTGTGCTCCTTCCAGAGGATTTAGGGGAGAAAACAGCTCCTCACTTGTTTTTTCCCCCACAGGCATCCCTGACTTGCAGTCTCCTTCCATCCTTAGAGCCTAAGGCTGAGGCCTTGCTTTACCTCCCTCCCATCCCTGCTTCCTTCTCAAGGTCTACCAGTTAAGCCACAGCTCCATTTGGCATTTGCTGACTAATTGGAGATGAGTCTCACAGATTTTTCTGTGAGACAGGCTGGCTTTGAACCACAATCCTCAGATCTCAGTCTCTTGAGTAGCTAGGATTATGTATGTCTGGCTTCTAATGGTTCTTATTTTGAGCTTGCCCCAGCATCTTGGTCCATTTGGGATGCTACAATAGGTGCTACAGAATGCAGATGCTTATAAATGGCAGACAGTATTCCCCCATGTTCTGGAGGCTGGAATTCCAAGATCAGAGTACCATGGGGTTGGTTCTGTGAGAATCCTTCTTTGGGTTGCTGCCATCTTCTTCTTGTAGTTTCACAGGGTGGACAGCCATTGAGACAGCTCTCTGGGATCATTTTTATATAAGGATTTTTCTGCCTGGGCTGTCTTCAAACTATAATTCAGGTTCCTCAGATCTCAGAGGACTGAATAGCTAGGATTATAGGCATGAGCCATTAGTGTGAGGCTTAAAGTTAGCTACTTTGCAATCTTAATTTCATCTATTACTTCAGTTCTTCTTTGGCATGTAACATGATATATTCACAGTTTCTGGGAATTATGATGTGACACTTTTGGGGTGCAGTTAATCTACCTTGTCACAAGATAAATCCCCAGTCTCACTGCAGACATGGATTACTATCTGTGGCCTAGAAGCTTGCATCATACAAACTATAATCCTAAGAGAGTCAGAGAGACAGAAAGTATATATATGTGCACAAGTGTGTTTATGGTACGGTCTGTTTAAATGCAAATACCTCTGGTGTCTGTGTGTGTGTGTGTGTGTGTGTGTGTGTGTGTGTGTGTGTGTGTGTGTGTGTGTGTGTGTGTGTGTGTGTGTGTGTGTGTGTGTGTGTGTTTGGGTCCACAAAGTGTTTGAAATAGACCTTATAGTTCACTATGTTAGCATGCCTGAATCATCAGTCAAAATCTCATTGTCCAGCAGGTTTGCTTGCAAGGCATGCTGGGAGCTCAGGGGCCCAGGGCAGGAAGTGGGGGGTTGTGGAGAGGAGGCAGGGTAGGTGTTGCTGAAGCAGGGGTTTGCCTGGCCATCTCTCCACAGGCCTATTTGCCTCTAAAGAGCCTCCTTCCCCCCTTAGCCTCAGCAGCTGCATCCTCTTCCCCCTCCTTCTGCTCAGAGAAACCCCAAACCCCAGAGCAGGCCACACTGCTGGTCTGTTTCCACTCACCAGAGTCTGATGTGTGGGCACATATGTGAAGGTAGAGGAGGGCCTTGGACAGCAAGGAACACCTGGCTTTTCAGATTGGTTCTTCTGACTATAGGGGGCTATGCCTTTGTCCCCTGGGCCCTGGGTCATGCCTTCACCTTCCGGCTCTGGAAGAGATCCTATGGATTGACGCAGTTTGTGGAGGCAGCAGTTACCTCTAGGTATGTCCCTCTGAGATCTTTGAATGACTGCACTCTTGAGTCATGGGTGGGTGGAGCTGGCCAAGGGTCCTGCCTGGGCCAGCATGGGAGTCCTGGGGGGCGGAGGGGGGGGGCGGGAAAAGAATATCAAAAGAGGTGGAGAGGGCTGGGAATGTGGCCTAGTGGTAGAGTGCTTTCCTAGCATGCATAAAGCCTTGGGTTTGATTCCTCAGTACCACATAAACAGAAAAAGCAGGAAGTGGCACTGGGGCTCAAGTGGTAGAGTGCTAGCCCTGAACAAATGAAGCTCAGGGACAGTTCCCAGGCCCTGAGTTCAAGCCTCAGGACTGGCAAAGAAAAAAATAAAAAGAGAGGTGGAGAGGAGCTTTTCATTTTCTTGGCATCAAATGGAGTCATAACTGATACTTCTACTCCAGCTCCCGGAGTTCTGTGAGTCAAAAATGGAGACAAAGCTAGAAAGTGCTTCCTGGAGTCAAAGGCTTGGGGCCCTGGAGGCAGGACTTGAGAGCTGGTGGGGGGTGAAAGTGACTTGTCGTGTTTTCCTGATCAGTGGTTATAGGGGTAAGGGTTGGAGTAAGGAGAGAAAGCTGGGGAAGGGTCTGGTGGTGGCTGGTATTTACCCACTCTGACCCCATTGGGTCTTTGATCTTGGGAAAACAGGACTAACTTTCTAAAGTCCAAGGCAATCGACTTTTGCTGGGTTCCCGGGAGGTGGATGTGTCCTTCCAGGCAAAGCAACTTCCAGTCTGGTTAGAACATTTCCCCTAAGGGTGAAGATTGCTGGAGCGCATGCCTGTAATCCTTGTACTTGGAGGGTAGGCAAAAGAGTCAAGAATTCTAGGCCAAGAGCTGGGCATTGATGACTCACACCTGTAATCCTAGCTGCTCAGGAGGCTGAGATCTGAAGATTGCGGTTCAAAGCCAGCTTGGGTAGGGAAGTCATAGAAACTCTTTATCTTCATGTAAGCACCAAAAAAGCTGGAAGTGGAGCTGTGGCTCAAGTGGTTGAGCACAAAAGCTCTAGGCTGGAGCACGAAAGTTCAGGGACAGTGCCCAGTCTCTGAGTTCAAGCTCCAGGACCAGCACCAAAAAAAAGAAGGAGGAAGAGGAGGAGAACTCAAGGCCAGATTGGGCTGCACAGAAAACCTTGAAGCAACAAAAGAGTAAAAGAGCAGAATAACTGAGACCTTAGAAAACAATGCTCAAGCTCACCGACATTGGCAACCGGATACAAACCTAAGTCCCCTCTTTCCTCAGCATCTACTACCATGTCATGGATATTTAGAGCTTGTGGTCTCAGGCTGGTAAAAGAACTTACCAACACATAAGAATAGGAGAAGCAAAGGTTTATTAGGATGCAAGTATAAGAAAGACACAGCAGGCAGTTAGCCAGCAAAGAGACATACATGCATGCATGCACACAGGGTCAGGAGAGGAGTTTATGTCTTTGGTTAGGCAATCAATTGATTGGCTGTCTCTTTCTTGTACCATGCTTTAAACTTTACCAGCATGAGACTGGCTTGAGATCTTGGTTTTCATGTTTTGTCTCACATCTAGCCCATTCCGCAGCCTCAACTTGATTTTCCATTCCGTCTGGCTCCTGGTATTTCTCTGTCTGTGATGTCACCTTTAACGGGGCCTCCTCCACATACTGTGCATGTTCAAGGAGTTGGTTCCAGCTCAATTGGAATCAAGAGGGACCCACTTGAATGTCTGGGGTCCCATTTGTTCATTGAAGAAGCAGGACCTGAATCCAGATGTTTGCCTCACAATCTTCCTCCCAGGCTATTCCTCCTGCAGGTACTACTGCTCACCTGGCTGGGGTAGGGGCAAGAGGATACAGAATTGGGCCTCCCTCCTTAGAGTGACAGCCATGGGCTTTACTCCAGATCCTCAGCATAGTGTAAGGTCCTGGGAGAAGCTCCAGGTGGTTCTTTGGACAGGGTCCCTCTGGTTCCCACAAGGGTATTGGAGATGATTAAGCAGGCGATAATAGCTGTGAGGCTGCCAGGGGCAGCCCCCTGGAGGAAAGGGGAACTGATGGATCATACAAACCACAGGCCCTTCCTGACTTGGGGCAGGGAAGTAAAACCCAGGGCCAGTGGGTGCTCTGCACACACAGGTTCTCACAAGGCCTCAGAGCACATGTGTGTGGAAACACCTTACAGTGACAACCCTGAAAGATAGCTCAGAGCTAGCTGTGTTTACAGACAAGCCTGCAACTGCATAAAGCATCCATTCCCGCACATCAGCCAGGCAACTGCACATCCCCAAACATGCTGCCATCCCAACTAAAACGCACAACACATAACACACAGCTGTCCATGCCCAACCTCACTTCCACAAGGCACAAGCAGATACATCCAGGTGAACATAGGGGAATACACACTGTCATATGTGTGCTTATGCAGATCCTCTCAAGTCAGTAGTACACACCTGTGAACTTCCATTCTGTTACTAAACATTAACTACCTAATATATGTGAGGCACTGTGAAAGCACACTAACACACCAACCTACTGAGACACACCAAGCAGCCACACGCATACACACTGGGACAGACCTGAGTGCACATGAACAGTCACATGTACTCACACATAGACAGCAAGCAGGATGACTGTCCTCCTGGGACAGGTACACACCCAATGTGATTTCTTAGGAATCAGAGGTGATGGAGAAACATTGTTCTAGAGGGTCTTGGATGCAGGTAATGTAGCAGAGTGGTTTAGCACTTTCCTTGCATGCTCAAAGCAATGGAGAGACAGTCAGACAGACAATGAGAGAAAGAGAGAGAGAGAGCGAGAGAGAGAGAGAGACAGGCAGACAGACAGACAGACAGACAGACAGACAGACAGAGACACACACAGAGATTTTGCCTTAGAGGACTCTTTCTACAACTTCCTCTCCTCTTCTTGCCTCTCTATTCTAACTGCCCCATTTTTCTCCTTCCTTTCCCTCCCCTCCTCTTTTTTCCCCTCTTCTTTCCTGTCTGTCTCTGATCTGTCTCAGGAGATGGGTGGCTACCATGTGATGCTATATTTATTATAATAAATTCAACATGGAACTCTGGTGGGCCTGGATTTCTTTCTTGGTTTACTTTCAACCTTTTTCCTTTTGTTCAGATCATTTGGCTGCCTCTGACTGAAGGCAGAAGCAGGCACTAATGAGTTCCTGGGAAAAGAGAGGGGGGGGAAAGAGAGAGAGAGAGAAAGAAAGAAATCAATCAATCAATCAATCAATCCATCCATCCATCCACTGGAGCCAGAAGGTATCATCTGTACCCAGGAAAGGGTCTAGCCTCTGGCCATGGGATTCGCTCCTTGTCACAATGATCAGGCTCAGTCTTTTCATCTCAGGAAGAAAGGGTGGAGGCTAAGGGAAGGGGTAGAAACATGCTGGAGGAAAGGCATATATCCAGGTTCACTCTCCTGTTCTAGGCAATGTTCACGTCAGTCACATCCACTGACAATTTAATGGGGCTAGATGATGAGGATGGTAGTGGTATATATGAAGAGACAGGGAAACGAAATATCCTGAATATTAAAAGGACCAGACTCGGAAATTAGAAACAGGATGTAAAAACTGGAATATCAGAGCAGCAAGCTCCTGTCTCTACTGTGTACGTGTGTGTGTGTGTGTGTGTGTGTGTGTGTGTGTGTGTGTGTGTGTGTGTGTGAAAATACCATACAGAGGGGTTACAATTACATGGGCAAGGTAATGAGTACATCTCTTATCAAGCATTGTTGCCTCCTCCTTTGTTTCCCCTTCCCATCCCTTGCCCCCCACCCGTGCCAAAGTTGTAAAGTTCATTTTCAATGTAATGTCTTGTACATCTCATTGTTGCAATGGGTTCACCTGTATCCTTATTTAAACTGTTTGTTTTTTTCCCTTCCCCTCCACAAATTATACCAATATCAAATAAAGTGAAAGCAGAGGTTATACCGTGGGGGAGGGGCATACAAAGCAACAAAGAAATATCTTATAAATATGTTAGAAACAATAGCAAGAAAGAAAAACCATTTAAGTCCTCATTTCAGGGTTCATTTCACCTAACATCAACTTATCTGACCGTTTCTGCTTGTCTCAGACATATACTAGTTGTTGTAAATAAGGGAAACCATGGGACTTGTGTTTCTTTGGGCCTGGCTTACTTCACTTAATTTAATTTTTTCTAAGTCTTTCCATTTCCTAACAAATGAGGCAATGTCATTCTTTCTGATGGAGGCATAGAATTCCATTGTTCTACCTTTAAATTTTTTTAATTGTCCAGGTGATGTACAGAGCGGTTACGATGTACAGAGCGGTTACAGTTATATAAGATTACATTTCTTGTTTTTTGTTTTTTTTTTGTTTTTTGTTTTTTTTTTTGGGTCCAGTCGTGGGCCTGAACTCTGGGCCTGGGCACTGTCCCTCAGCTCTTCAGCTCAAGGCTAGCGCTCTACCATTTGAGCCACAGCGCCACTTCCGGCTTTTTTCTTTTTGCTTATGTGGTGCTGAGGAATCGAACCCAGGGCCTCATGCATGCAAGGCAAGCACTCTACCACTGAGCCACCTTCCCAGCCCAAGATTACATTTCTTGTCTAACTTGTTATCCCTTCCCTCATTTTTCTCTCTCTTTCCCTTCCCCCTCCTCTTCAAAAAAAAATTATCCTATAAGAATAGAAGAAGCCGGGTGCTGGTGGCTCACGCCTGTAATCCTACCTACTCAGGAGGTTGAGATCTGAGGATCATAGTTCAAGGCCAACCTGGGCAGGAAAGCCTCTGAGATCTTATCTCCAATAAACCATTCAGAAAACTGGAAGTGGCGCTGTGGCTCAAGTGGTAGAGCACTAGCCTTGAGCTGAAGAGCTCAGGGACAGCCCCCAGGCCCAGAGTTCAAGCCCCACAACCAACCAAAAAAACAAACAAAGAATAGGAAGATATAGAGGAGGTGTGCTGACTGAGATGATGGTGGTGGTGGTGATGATGGTGGTAGTGATGGTGACTATGATTATATAGTGGTAGCATGCCAGCTATGAGCAAAAAAGCAAGCAAGCAAACAAACAAGCAGAAAAGGCAAGTCAGGTAGTGGTGGCTCACTTCTGTAATCCTAGCTACTCAGGAGGCTGAGATCTGACGATCACAGTTTGAAATTAGCTTAAGCTTTTGCCCAATGAACTGGCAAAAAAAGAGACAGAACTGGAGCTGTGGCTCAAGTGATAGAGCACCAGCTTTGAGCAAATAAGCTAAGGGACAGTGCCCAGGTCCTAGGTTCAAGCCTCAATATCAGCATTTACACACACACACACACACACACACACACACACAAATTTGACTAAGTTAGTAAGAGTGTGTGACACTAAGGAAGGACTTACCAGTCAGAGCTGCTTGAGACACTCCAAGGGAAGTAGAAGTAAGAATGAAAACTTATGTAAACAGCTACAAAGTACCACTTTCTGAAATGCTATATAAAGGATTTACATAATGTGGTGAATCACTTTATGTTGGGCACACATTCCAGTAAATGCATTGTTGAGTAGTTCTGTTGTGCAAATACCATAAAGCATACTGTTGTGAAGCCTGCTATTGTCTCGGTGACTTGTCTACATGGTCCTTGTTTGAGAAAACTGTTGTTTTGTGGCACTTAACTTACCAGAGTTGGGAGAAAACACTAAGGTTTCCTTCAACCCTGCAAGTGATTTGTAAAAGAATATGGATCACATTTACCCAGGGAGTTAAAATTTACAATATGAGGGCCCTATCCCAGGAGGTTCTGGCTCAGCAGAATTGAGGTAATTCACAGCATGGTGATATCCTTGAAATAGGTAGTACTTCACTAGGTTTTATTTTAGAATCGTTTCTTAGGATGGGAGTCTTACTATGCAGCCCAGGATAGTCTCAAACTTGCAGTCTCTTGTTTTAGTTGCCTTCACCCAGATGCTGGGATTACTATACCTAAGTGGCCCCAGACACAGAGTCAATACCATAGTAGAAGGTTCTCCAACACTCACTTTTTTTTTTTTTTTGGTCGGTCGTGGGGGTTGAACTCTGGGCTTGGACGCTGTCCCTCAGCTCTTCAGCTCAAGGTGAGTGCTCTACCACTTGAGCCACAGTGCCACTTCCGGTTTTCTAGCGGGGTTATTGGAGATAAGAGTCTCATGGACTCTGCCTGGGCTGGCTTTGAACCTTGATCCTCAGATCTCAGCCTCCTGAGTAGCTAGAATTACAGTTGTGAGCCACTGGCACCCGGCTCACTCACTTTTTTTTTTCCTGGTCATGAGGCTTGGGTGCTGTCCTTGACCTTTTGTGCTCAAGGCTGGCACTCTACCACTTGAGCCACAGTTCCACTTCTGGCTTTTTGGTAGTTAATTGGAGATAAGAGCCTCAAACTTTCTAGCCTGGATTGACTTCCAACTGAGATCCTCAGGTCCCAGCCTCCTGGGTAGCTAGGATGACAGGCCTGAGCTGCCAGTGCCTGGCCTGCTGTACACTTTTTTGTGGTAGCTTGAGGACATCCCCTCTACTGTGGCTTTTAGGTCCAGCAGACCTGGACAAAACCAAGGCTGCACTTTTGGCTGTACAAGTTCAGGAAATCACTTTCCTTTGAGCCTCAGTCTCCTGCTCTATAAAACCAAGAGTTATACCCTTGTCCCAGGGTGTGTCTTGAGTCCAGTGAATATACTTGATGGGAATGTTTACTCTAAGATGCAAGAACCATTGCATTGCTGTGTTTGAACATAAAAAGGAACCTATCCCACCCCGGTTGAGTACTGCTTAAGTGAACTAATAGGATTTCAGCTCCACCCAAATCCTGGTGGGCAAGACCAAACTAAGTGGATCTAAGCTGTTGCCAGAGTCACTACCATATAGTCTAACTTCCACGGTAATTCCAGTCATATGAGAAATGACACTGGCCAGCTGTGGGATAGTGACCAGACAGAATCATAAAAGGATTAAAAAGAAGGGCTCAGCTGGTGCCAGTGGCTTGTGCCTATAATCCTACTCAGAAACTGAAACCTGAGGGCTGAGGTTCAAAGCCAGCCCCGGCAGGAAAGTGAGACTCTTATCTCCAATTAAACTGTGGTTCAAGTGAAAGAGGGCTAGTCTTGAGGGGTAAGAGCTAAAGGACAGTGCCCAGGCTTTGAGTTCAAGTGCCAATACCTGCACAAAGAAAGAAAAAGAAAAAAGGTGGTGCCCAAATTCCTGGAAATGTTCTGCCCATTCCCAGTGGTGGAGGCATTGACTCGCATGACCTCATCTGAGTTCCTGTGTGCTGTGAGGGTGCATGCTGGTGTGCATTCCCTCGGGGGTGGGGGGGAGAGGCGGACTCCCCTTCTTCCAAGTCAGGGCAAAGGTCCGATGCCTGGCACCAGACTCAGGTGAAGGCGTGCAGGAAGTGCCAGTCATGCTCCTCCTAGTTAGTGGTGTACAACTAGGCCTCAAGATTCCTTTTGTGTTTTCTTAATGGAGCCCCACCAGCACCTCGCTTCCTCTTTATTATCTTTGATCACAAGGAACTGCTCCACTTTTGTTGACAACTCTTCCAGCTCCCTGGTTGAAGGTTGCTAACTTTTATTGTTTATAGTCCTCCAAAATTGTTTAAGGTCAACTTTCTGTCCTGTACATTTACCTTCTATTTAATAAACTTTGTCTATACTCACATAGTATGGTCCCTTTCTGCCTGCCAGACACTGTGTTCCTGGGTCTCGCTGTGTGAACAGCAACACCCAGTAGATATATTACAGCCCCCTTTTGATTAGCTTCTTTCTCCCTAGAATTTCTTTTACACAGTATCTATACTCTCTAGACTATTACAAGTTAAGAAGTTGATTTGTGAGTTTATCTCTCACTTCTCCGATTTTATTTTCCTGCCAGTACTGGGACTTAAACATAGGGCCAAGGTATACTGTCTTTTAGTTTTTTTCTCCTCAAGACTGGTGCTCCACTACTTGAACAAAACCTCTACTTCCTGCTTTTTTTCCCTTGGATATTTGGAGATTAAGAGTCTTAAAGAGCCCAGCGCCGACAGCCCATGCCTGTAATCCTAGCTACTCAGGAGGCTGAGATCTTAGGATCACGGTTCAAAGCCAGCCCCAGCAGGAAAGCTGATGATACTCTTATCTCCAATAAATCACTCAGAAAACCAGAAGTGGTGCTGTGGCTCAAACGGTAGAGTGCTCTCCTTGAGCTGAAGAGCTGAGGGACAGCGCCCAGGCCCAGAGTTCAAGCCCCACGACCGACAAAAAAAAAAGAAAAAGAAAAAGAAAAAAAAAAGTCTCTTAGAGCTGGGTGCTGGTAGCTCAAGCCTGTAATCCTAGCTACTCAGGAGTCTAAGATCTGAGGATTGCGGTTCAAGGTCAGCCCAAGCAGTAAAATCCGTGGGACTCTTATCTCCAATAAACCACCAGAAAACAGGGAGTGGCACTGTGGCGGTAGAGGGCTTGCCTTGAGCTGAAGAGCTGGGGGACAGCACCCAGGCCCATAGTTCAAGCTCCACAACGGACAAAAAAAAAAAAGTCTCATAGGCTTTTCTGCCTAGGGTTGTCTTTGAACTGCCATCCTCATGATTTTCATATCTCAACTTCCTGAAAAGTAGCTAGGATTACAAGTGAAGCCACCAGCATTCAGCTTTACTTCTCGAATTCTTGGCTAAGAAAAAAAATTCTCCTTTACTGCTCCATTGGTGGTTGTTATTGGTCTTGATCTGGTTCTGAGGCAGGACAGATAGGACACAATGAGAGCTAAAATAAAACAAAAAAGAAAATGTTTTAATATAAGCCAGTCAAGAGCAAAGATTAGAGAGAAGTTTTGGAGCAGTAAAAGTTGTGTCCATCCTTTAAACACTGCATTCTTTATATCACAACTATTTCTTTTAGGTGTTAAGTACATTACAATTTATTTGTACCAAAATTGGGTCCCAGATTAGAAGACAATTAGTTCTTTGACCAGGAATAATCAGGGTCACAAGACATCTGCGTCACAAGTTCCTTGGATTGCAAAGCCACTCTAAATGTATTGTCTTCTTGTTAGGGTGACAGGAAAACCACCCTAGACAGATCACCTCCAAGGTTAGCTGATAACATCTAAGCAGGAACTTAGCAAAATAATTGAAGATCTGCAGGTGACCATGCATGTAGTTAAAAGTTCAACACAGAATTGTTTAGCTTAGATACAGTTCTGGGCAGTTAGAGAGCCTCCTGAGTCTCTAATGCCCTTCTCCCCTCTTTATATATCAGGAGATAATCTTTCCTCTTTCTCCTTTTCCCCACTTTACCTTGCTGTCCTAAACTGACCTTGCCTGGTCTTTATGGTGTGCACCTTGTTTGTGAATTGTTGGGTCTTCGTTCGTCCCACGAAAGATGGATGGGGTCCGAGGAAAGGTAAGTGCGGCGCTCGCCCGTTCCCCAGCCTCCCTCAGCCTGGGAGACAACCAGACACAGTGGGGAGCCAAATCCAGCAGGTAGAAAACTCGCTTATTAACAGAGAGAAGCCCTTTTTAAAGCCAAAAAGGGCGGGTGGCATGGCAGGGGAGGAAGAGGAACCAATCACTGTCAAGGTCACACCCTATCATGCACCTAAGCCTTCACGGGCTGGTTAGGCACTGATCCTAAGGCAAATTGGGCTCTGCCCACTCTACTCTCTCCCAGCTCCATCTTTGCTGCCCATGTGCTCTACAGTAAACTGGGCTCTGCCCACTCAACTCCCTCTCAGCGCCATCTTTGCTGCCCATGTGCTCTGCAGTGAATCTCTTCAAAATTCTTTGTCTCATGGAATTCATGAGCCTCGTGGAGTAGGCGTGGAGAGGAGACTCGAGCTGGTACAGCTTCTTTCCAGGCTTTGCTTTTGTTTTAGGGATTTTAGGAAAAATGAAAAAACCTCTAAACAAGGTTAACTTGACCTTGGCTCCAACCAGCCCAGTTCTTGGAATGGAAAGAAAGCCACTAGGTCCCCCTCCCCTTAACAACTTAACCCACCTTCATTATTCTGGTAAGGACTGACCAATTAAACAGATAGCCAGTAATCTGGCTCCTACCTGGCTCCTACTGGCAACATCACGAGCTTACCATAAACTCTGTCTTTTTCACCTGCTTATGTTAAACTCCACTAAACTCCTCCTTTGTGTATGCTTACCGTAAGCTCCACCTTACTGTTGAATTCGTGAGTCATTGAAGCCAAGTGATAGGCTGGTTTAAACAGCCATTATGTGACAAAGTGTAACCTCATTGGCCACCTGCGTGTGGTCTAGTATGACTGTGCAATCTTTTGGGTGTATGATAATCTCATTGGTCACCTGCGTGTGACCAGACTTGACCTTGTGAATTTTGCCTTTAAAAACCTAAGTACACGGGCTGCTCAGGATCGCAGTATCAGCTCCCGAGCCTGTGCTGTGGCCCTGGCTGGTCAGTGTAGGAACCTTCTCAATAAAGTTGCTTTTCTATTAACAACTTTGTTGTGGTGGGCTCTGTCACTCCAGATGACTAGGTGGGCTTGCCAGCCTGAGTAGGGGTCTTCCTACTATACTAAGAGCTGGGAGGTTTTTGGAGATGGAGTCAAAGATCATCTTCTTGATTCTTCTTGATCCACAAATCTCTGGTGACAGTTCTACAATTCCAAGAGGAGAAAAGGACCCAGTTTGAGGTAAAGCAAAACAACAACAACAAAACTGGAAAGAGATGGAGTAAAGACTCCTGAACAAGTGGAGTTCACGAGGACAGAAAGAAGGAAGGGTGACTCTACCGTAATGGTTGGTTTGGGGATCAGATAAACCTCTGGGCACGTGATACTGGGCCACATTTACCCCAGGTCTCAGCTTCCTTACATCTATGAAGTGGAGACAGTAATTATAATATTCTGGCATTGATGTTATGAGGGCTAAGCCCTGGCTTCAAGCTCTAGCTCTGACCTACAGGAAGTAAGTGAACTTGGCCTTACCTCTTCAAGACTCAGAATCTTCCTAAGCAAATGGAGAGCACGGGTGCACTTACCCAGTGCCCTGCAGATTGAGCCATGTCAGAAATGTCAACTTGCTTTTCTAAAGGCTGATGGGAAACTGAGTTGTTATTTGGGAAAGGTTCGGGGCTGCTGAGGCTGAGTCAGGAGTACTAAGGGCTGTCCCAGTCCCCTAGTGACACTAGTAAGGGACATCAGCAAGTCCTGTCACCTCCAGGGCCCTGAAGTAAAATGGGGCACCAGCTTCTACTCCTCCCAGAACCCCAAGATCATGCTGACTGTTGGGGACTCTCACCCCTTTCCTCTGACCTTCTCTCCATCCTTGCTCAAAAAGACCAACCTCTCACCTAAGGCAACATTGCTTTTGGCAAAGTCAGGCTTTGGAAAACAAACCAGGGTGGAGTATGGGTGGTGTGGCATTTAGATAACTTCTATTATGGCTCTGACCTGACGGCCCTTGAGAGCCTGGCTGATCTTAGAGACTGATTACCAGGAATCAGTTCCAAGGAAAAGTTCAGGGCAAATCACCACAGCAGCAGGCAGAACTCAGGTCCAAGGCTGCCACTTGGAAGCCATATTTCTGGCCAAAACAAAGGTTCATTTAGGAATATGTCAGCAGCAAAGAACCAACGACCTAACTCCAAATGGCTTCAACATGTAGGAGGGCTGCTACCAGGGATGATGGCCAGTTATGTGATTGGACAGCATCACTCAGCGCCCGAGGGTTTTCACCTTTTCATCTGTTAGAAGAAGGCTACTGTTGCTTCCTCCCTTCATTCCCTCATGAATAACTGAAGGCACACAGGAAGAAAATCTGACCATGTCAGAAAGGTTACTTATGGAACACCTTGGCTGGGCCTGGAGATGAGGGGTCATTCATCCAGTCATGACCTTCACAGAGATGCCTGGGGTGCCAATGATTGAGGATGGAACTGAGAATAACAGGAAGTCCCTGCTTGCCTGAGACCACTGTAAAACTTTTCCTAAAGCTATTGTCTGCTACAGTGCTTAACCACAAAGCCAATTGTCAGCTCATCTGATTAAGGAATTTTGTACCAGACCTCCCTGTGGCTTAGATTTATCATAAAGATAGATAGTGATCTTTTACTTACCCCACCCACCTGCATTCCATTTTTTGTAAAAAAAACCAAAAACTGTGTTACCAATATGTTGCAACCACTTCCTCATTCATTTATAGTATATAAGACTGCTTGTAAGTTCAATAAACAGACCTTGATCAGAACCTTGTCTTGGTCTACTTCCTCCTGTCTGGGTTGTCTCTCATTCAGGTCAGTTCCTCTTCGAGAACTTGTTGACCGACCCCGAGGTCGGGGCAGGTGGCGCCCAATGCGGCCGCTCTCTTCTTGGATCGCCACCCAGCCGGTGTATCGTGATCACCGCGGAAACACCCGACTGCGATACAAATCCGTAAGGTAAGGGAGGCGCTGCAATTCTGGGACAAACACTTAGTAAGCATGAACTTTTTGTTCAAGGCCTAAAAGCCTCACTCAAGGCTCGAGGAACACAGGTTAAGATAAAAAGATTTAGGGCTGGGAAGGTGGCTCAGTGGTAGAGCGCTTGCCTTGCATGCATGAGGCCCTGGGTTTGATTCCTCAGCACCACATAAGCAGAAAAAGAAAAAAAAGAAAAAAAGATTTAACTCAATTTTTTATGCTCCTGGAGGATATTTGCCCTTGGTTTCCTCAGGAGGGTACTATAGACGAGAGAAGGTGGGGTCGTGTTGGAGACTGTCTTAAGGATTAAGACCCTGAAAAGATTACTGTTCGGGCTTTTTCATATTGGAACCTCATAAATAGTTCGCCACCAACACAAAGATGTGTCTAGAGTGGTTAAGGAAGGTGAAGAATTTTTAAAACATAAACTTACGGGGAGTCAGGCCTCCCTTGCCCCAAAACCCCTCTCCCGTCCCCCCTCAGTCGCGTCTCATTGTCCCTCGGTTTCCATACCAATGCCTGACGCTAACCTCGACTCACAATTACAAGAATCAAAATCTATATACCCGGTTCTTTCTAACCTCAGATCCCAAAGGCCCAATGATGCTGTCCTTCCCCCGGAGGACGAGGCCACTTTGGAAGAGAAGGCTGCTAAATACCACGCCTCAGATTGGCCCCCTCTAAACCCCTTGGGCACACGACCTTCTCCCTATAAAATAGCCCCTCCCTTCTGTGTCCCTGCCTTGGCCTCTTCAACAGACCTTGAGGAGGTCACCAGACAAGCCACAGTTAAGCTTTCCCGGGAAGCCCAGTCCTTTAGGGCCCTACTCCAGGCCAAGAAGGAAAAGCCCCAACTATTACAACAACTATATAAACTGGACCTGGAGATTAGGAACCCCAACATAAAAAATTAACGACAAAAAAGGAAAAGATCCCTCATGCTTTTCTAGTCACTCGGTCTCAAATTAGAGCCACTTTGGAAAATCTAGAAGAAGAATCTGATGATCCAGAGACTGAGGCAGAGGACAGAGAGGAAGAGCCGGAGGGAGGGCCCAAGTCTGATGACTCAAATGGGAAGGAGGAAGGAGGAAAGCATCTGGTTATTAGAGCTCAAAAATACCATCGCCTTGAATTTACACATATTAAAGAATTAAAAAGTGCTGTTTCCTTGTACGGCCTTACCGCTCCTTTTACCATTTCTCTTTTGGAATCACTGAGCGAGGACTGGCTTACAGTAAATGACTGGGCCATGCTAACCAAGGCTACTTTAACATGAGGCGATTTTCTTTTATGGAAGGCTGATTATGGCGAAAGATGCCAGGATATAGCTTGCTGTAACACATCTGCTGGTGGTCACTCTAAGTCCTGGACCATAGAAAAATTGATGGGCAATAAGCCATTTGATACTAATGAAAAACAGGCCAAATTTCTCCCAGGATTGCTTGTTCAGATTCAACACGCTGCCCTTAAGGCCTGGAAAAGCCTCCCTTCTCAAGGGTCCGCCGTTACCTCTTTGGCGAAAGTTCAACAGGGACCCCATGAATCTTACAGTGAGTTCATTGGACTCCTTACAGAGGCTGCCAAGCGCCTTATGGGAAAGGAAGAAACTGATAATGAGCTTATTAAACATCTTGCTTTTGAAAATGCCAATTCTGCTTGCCAAGTGGCTTTACGTCCCCACCGCCATGGCAAAACCATTACTAACTTTATCAGACTTTGCTATGATGTTGACCTGTCTTGAGTAACATCTGCCTGGCCATAGGCGCCTCCCTTAAGGATTTTACTCAGAACCTTTTGAAAGGGTCGAGATGCTCACGCTGAATGGAGGACACCAAGAGACTAGGGCTTTTATTCGAGCAGGCTCGGGCTCACAGTGTGACTTTAAACCAGTCAGCAGCTGAGAGCCCCGAGCTTCCCTGAGGGTGACCTTATATAGGACTTTATTATCCTTTATGGCAAAGCCCTCGCATTAGTAGAGTATCCCATCGGGGTCTGCACGCAGGCAGCCAATCATTTTACACTGAGTCACATACTTTTACCAATCATCTTAAGGAGAGACACATGTCCTAATTTGGGCTAGTAAGAGATACGTGCCAAGCTGCATGTGCCCTCGGATCCTTGGAATGGGAAAGTTACCTTGTAGACAGTTTCCTGAAACAGGGCTGGTGCCTTTTGTTTCCTTGTTCCCTTTAGGGTGGGGTTGGGTAACTTTTTACCTAAGGGGGCTGGAATGGCCTCTTTTATTATTGGGATGGTCTCTTTCACTTTCTTAGTATTAACAATAGCAATCCACTCCACAATTAGTAGAATCTTGCTGGCTCTGCTACCATTCCTCCCCTCCATTCTATGAGAGTATAGCTGTACTTGGCCACATTTATGAGGTCAACAACCCCACCCAATGTCGCTGGACCTAACAACCTTTCAACAAAGTGACAATAGCCCAAGTTATGGGACTTGGACTTTGCATTTTCAGTAATGGCAGTTTTATCCCCCCAGAATATAAATCTTTATGTAATCAGACCTATTCTTTTACTTCGACTCACAAATATCTACTCCCCTCAAATTGTCCCGACCCGCAGGACTTCAACGAGGGCAATGAACCTAAGCGAGAAGGAATGAAGGGACAAGAGACATGAAGAATGACAGCAAGACAGGGATTCTGATCAAGCTGCTAAATTTTATTTTTCACACAGCTGTATTTATAAGGAAGCTTTTTCATTGGCCGTCATTGGCCGAAGCAGCTGTAGGATGTTTGCTTAGGGCAAGGTGAAAAAGGTGGTCGGGTCTTTAGCAGCTGCAGGGTGTTTACTTAGGGTGTGGTGAAAAGGTGGTCTTTAGCAGCTGCAGGGTGTTTACTTAGGACATGGGGAAAAGGTGGGATTCTGTAAATTCAGCCTTAAGATGTTCCAGTGAGATAGTTAAGCCTATTATGTTGAGAGCTCAACTTTTGGCTCCCAACATCAAATGATACATGGTGGGCCTCCAGAGATGGCTTTACCTCCTGTGTGTATACCTCTTTAATTTTACCAGAACCCATATTCTGCATCATGGTACAAGTTGTACCAAGGTTAACTTACTATTCTCAAGATCAATTTACAGGACTTTGGGAGACCAACGTAAGAGCCGTACCTCGACGGAAAAGAGAACCTGTTACTGCTGTAACCCTTGCTGTCTTATTGGGATTAGGCATTGCTGGAGCAGGAACCGGAGTAGCCTCCCTCGTCCTCTCTAATCAACATTACTCTGAACTGCGGTCTACAATAGATGAGGACATACAAAACTTAGAAAAAGGAATATCTGCCTTAGAAAGCTCACTAGCCTCTTTGTCAGAAGTAGTGCTCCAAAATAGAAGGCGACTAGACCTCCCGTTTTTACCACAGTGGGGGCTATGCGCTGCTTTAAAGGAAGAATGCTGTTTCTACACTGACGGCACAGGGGTCGTTAGAGACGGCATGGCCAAAGTTAGGGAAGGGTTAGAGAAGAGAAAAAAAGCAGAACAAGAGAAAAGCTGGTACAAACACTGGTTTTCCACCTCCCCTTGGTTCACGACTTTACTCCCATCCCTACTCGGACCTTTTGTTGGCATCCTAATTTTGTTGGCTTTTGGCCCATGGGCCTTTAATAGGCTTACTGGTTTTATTCGGCAACAGATTGATTCCCTAGCATCAAAACCTATACAGGTTCATTACCACCAGCTAGACCTTGCAGACCAAGGCCTAGATTGAGCCCCTTGAGAGAGGGTCTCCTTCGGGAACTGCGCCTCAGTCCTGTATGGCGGGCACCCTTGGGGTGAAGGCATCTGCTTAAGAGGTGCACAACTAGTGCAGAGGGGCTAGTAAAGCTAGCACACAGGACCCCTCGAGAGATACGCCCGATCGTGTAGGGGTTAAGTGTCGCTCAATATCCCCTCCTTCAAAAAACCGACAGATGTATAAAGGTCTGGGATGCGATTCTCCCCACAGGATCCTTCTCCTTACCATACATCCTACCATACATCCCATCGTTTGCTCAGAAGGATCGGTGCCTCTGTCTCCCCTCAGATTAATGCCTCAATTTGTTTTTAGGACCCTTCTCTAAAATAAATAAAAGAAGGGGGACTTGCTAGAGACCACTGTAAAACTTTTCCTAAAGCTATTATCTGCTACAGTGCTTAACCACAAGACCAATTGTCAGCTCATCTGATTAAGGAATTTTGTAACAGACCTCCCTGTGGCTTAGAGTATCATAAAGATAGATAGTGATCTTTTATTTACCCCACCCACCTGCATTCCATATTTTGTAAAAAAAAAAAACTTACTAATATGTTGCAACCACTTCCTCCTTCATTTATAGTATATATA